>NC_037285.2:22655325-22970712 GCF_000002775.5 Populus trichocarpa | reverse complement strand
AGGCTGTTCTCCAGTTAGAAGGTACTGCATGGTCTTATATTTGTTTGGTTCTCTCCATCTTTGGTTTATATCACTGTTTTCTTGCTAAGTTTGGTTTTACAAGAATTGTTGACTAGTTACTGGTCTCTATACAACATATTCTTTATGATATTTAAAGGCCTAAGGCTACATTCACATGCATATATTTTATTTCAGGCAGCTTTGTGGATGTCAATTTGGGCTCTAGTAAAAAATTCAGGTCATGTTTACATGTGGAGAATTTTCCAGCTTTCTAAAAAATTCTTGTCGAGACAATAGAAAACTGTGGATAGATGTTTGGCAGTTACTGTTTTCTTAGAAAACTGGAAAACTACTAAATGTTGTTCTCCTAATTCTCCACTTTAGAAAACAAGGGCCATATATGGTTCAGCAGCCATTTAATCTCTCTATCATTCCTTATTTTTGAAACAATCCAAATGCAATCCTTGTTTTCTATTTTGAAAAATTAATTGTTGGTAAACATGTTTTCTTGAGAAATAATATAGAAAGATGAAAAGAAGAAATGGAAATTTAGTTTCTAAAAGTAAACGCCACCTTATCCTTGCAATTTCAGGTGCTGCATAAGTTGGATGCATTTGGTGTCCATTAGTTCACTCATAGTAAGTTTCTTCAGGCAGACATGATTGATGGGGTTCAACATGGTTTCTCGACCTGCTATCTAGTCGCTTAGCTAATTGTCTGATATGCTTTTTGGGATTTAGGTACTCGAAATTGAGATCATGGACTACCGTTGGTGAAGTTAATATAAGTTTTCAAAGCCATTTTCTAGTTTCGTTGAAGTAGGATAAGGATTGGGGGCTTGCCATGTTGATTCTAAATTTGCCTATTTCTCAAGACACCTGGAACAATTTTTTTACGTAGTTGAAAACAGAGTAGAGGAAATAATGGGAAGAACTGACACTGCTAAACATGTCATGTGAAATTTGATGAATGTGTTGATCAAGTATGGAAATTGAAAGTTCACGAATTTGAGGATTTGTATTGCTGGTTCCTGGATCTTGATTGGCTAGATGAGGAACTAGTGGTTAAAAGCGGACAAGAGGCACAAAACTTACAACCACCCATAAGAAACTAGAATAGACCTAGCACACAGTTCCACTCCTATGAGTTTAGGATTGCCTTGCTAGGAGTCTTGACGTATTGCACCTAAGAGGGATGCATTTCACAATCCAATTAGTATCACATCTTAGTCTCACTGCAAAGCACCAAGGCTAAACTATCTTACTCAACTTCCATTTGAAAAAAACTATATGTAGCTCCATGTGCATGGGTCCACCTTTTATCTGAGGTGGCGCAGCTCCAAGGACCCTGTCTGTGGAGTCCCCTGGAACATATTAGACATTGTCCCCTCTGGGCCCACCTCTGTGGCCCTCACGGTCTTCTCCCACCTCTGTTTGACAATGCCTCCCTCACTGTTTGAACCTCAGACCTCTCATACCATATAAGAGGTAGAAAAACTAAAGATGAGTACCAATTGAGCTGTCAGTATGTGTTCTTGGACTGTCAAGTGACCTATTCTCAGATTCCCACGTATCAATAAAGAGATTCTCCAGGCAGTCATGTGGCCTGTATTACTTTGAGCATATATGCAGAGGCGGTCTTGAACTTTGAAGAAAACTCCTTTGGTCATACTAGAACAATAATGTTCTGTTAATAACTTTCATTCTTTTAGCTCTCACAGACCTTATTTATAGATGCAAGTAAAAATCAACGTGGTAGTTTCAATTGTTGGATAAAAGGATAATGTATGAAGAGAAAGGATAGGTAGGAAAGGTTTTTTTTTTCATCAAACATCTGTTGATACATGCAATAAGGCACTATATTGCAGGCACCAAGAATTCCTAGTAGGAAACAAAATCCCTCAAACATCACATGATTTGAAACCATGCCTTTCTTTTTTCCAGGGTGGATGACGAAGAGGATGAGATGGTGGTCAATGATCAGGATGTTCAAAGACTTGTAATTGTCACCCAGGTAAAGCTGTTTGCTGGCAAGTTTTTGTTCTTAGGAAAGAATAATTATATGTACTTAGCAATCTATGCTCCTTGTTTTATTTATTTATTATTATTACTGTTCAATATCTGCATAGACCATAGCGACTTATAGACATATCTGTGTAGTTATATGGATGTGATAACGTGAGAATTTGGGCATTTTTGTAGCGCTCTGTTGCATCTTAGAGGTTTTTCTGAGTGTTTTTTCTTTTAAAGGAAGCTGATTGCTGTCTTAGAGTTTTATATGTCATGCATATGCCTTTTTGTTCTTTCATCAATTATGGATTATATTGTCACAGTTTTGATTCTTACAGGTTGTAGTTGTTTGAAAGCCGCATCTCAACTCCTTGCAATCAGCAACCTTTTTCACTTCATGTGCATCATTTTGGTCAAACTGAATTACTGAATTGAAATGATGATGTATATTGGTCAATTAGGTTTATTTTAGTGATAGTTTTTACTTTTTCTCCGTTCTCAGTTATCAATTAGTTGCATGATGGTTTTTGCTATAGTTAAGCCTTCATGTATGTATTCATGTGAGCGGCATATATTATGTAGGCATGTATGAGCATGAGTCGGACCATAAATTTGGTAACATTTTTATAACTTGTGGGCTTTTTCTGTGCAGAATAGTAGACCAGGAGAAGAATCTATTAAATCTGGGGATAAATCAAAATCTATTTCAATTGAGCTTGCTTCAGCAATAAATGATGGTTTATACTTCTATGAACAGGTTGAGGCTTCTGTTATACTCATTTTCTAATTAATTAAGTTGCAATACATCACTTTCATTTTCTTTGGAAATCCTCAATGTTTGTCTAAAAATTCTTAAATGTGACTCTTTACTGGCAGGAGCTAAAAACAAAGCGATCTAATCGTAGAAAGAATAGTTCTAGCTATTCAAAGGCTGGTGAAATTTCCGCTGCAAGCTGTGTCCATGAAGAGTCAGGAAGCTCCAACCACACAAGGAAACAAAACAAAGGTTTTCCCAAGCAGCAGTCATCTCATACGCAACGATTCTTCTCCAGCAACTTTAGGAATCATGGCACTGGTCGTAATAATTTTGGAATCATATCAGAAAGTCCACCAAGTAATTCAGTTGGATTTTTCTTTAGTTCTACACCTCCTGAAAATCACGGGTCAGTCCAAGTGACTCTGGCCCTTGCCTAAGCCTCTTATTTCTTTTGTCATATTTTTTTATTCTTGTTGTTTATTTATTTATTTATTTATTTTTGCTACATTATTAATATATGGTGGCACTATTCTAGAATTTTTCTTTAGGTTCTGATGAGAGAATAATATGGCATTGATCACTAATTTCATGAGTTGGGATGCTATTTGCAATATTCTAAGCAAACATCCATTTCACCTGACTAAATATTTTCCATCTAAATCCTAACTTCACAGACCCAGGTCTTCAAAGCTGAGTGTTTCACCACATGGCATGCTCTCAGGCAGCAGTCCACCAGTGGGTTCCATGCCAAATTCATTTCCACCATTTCAGCATCCCAGCCATCAACTCTTAGAAGAAAATGGCTTTAAACAGCAGAAGTACGTGTCTTTTATTTTTGGGAGGGGGGATATGTGCATTCATAGCAAAAGGTTGCTGACCTGTTTCTCTTCCCTTTTAGGTACCTGAAGTATCGTAAACGGTGCTTAAATGATAGAAAGAAGATGGGAATAGGTTGCAGTGAGGTGTGTTTCTTAAATTTCTCCTATACATGTTTATTGACTAGAGGAGAAATATAATTCTAGATTAGTTTGAGAACTATGCGATGTGCTGGAGTTGGATCCTTCCTATCCTTCTTTTTCTAAATCTCATCCATTCTTATTCCACTAGCCAATTTTTGTTGTCTATTCTTTAAGTAGTTATACTTCCAGGTTGAACATACTCTAAGCACTAGATTGCATGGTGTTGATCTATTTGGTTAATGTTAATTATGTTAATTCTTATATTAAAGGTTATGGATCTTTTGGGCAAGCCAAGGGATTTTTTTTAATCACTAACATAGCCATCTTGGCATGTCTTGAAGTCAATTTTCTTTTTCTTTTTTTAATTTTCCTAATTGGATTACTTGTCCTGTTTCCAATTTTTGAATGGTGTGCTTAACAGTATGTAATTTGATTATTGTGATTTTTTTTAAAATCATTTTCCATGCAGGAAATGAACACACTGTATAGGTTTTGGTCGTACTTCCTTAGAAACATGTTTGTCCCTTCTATGTACAATGAGTTCCGAAAATTTGCTCTGGAAGATGCTTCTGCTAATTACTATTATGGGATGGAGTGCCTTTTCAGGTTCTATAGGTATTGTTGGTAAATTATACTTTTGTTATTTTCGAATACTGGAGCTTCTATCTGAGATTTGTTTCTCTTTTCAACCATTACCATTCTTCAAATATATCTTTTCCCTACTTTAGGGAAAGTAATAGGTACTAATTGTGCTTGTTCTGGCGTGGATTCTATATTTAATTGTTTGCTACTCTCAATTGTGTTTCTCATTTTCAGCTATGGTTTGGAGAAGGAGTTCAGAGATGACCTGTACAAGGACTTTGAAGAACTCACCCTTGACTTCTATTGCAAAGGCAACATTTATGGCCTCGAAAAATATTGGTAATACCATTTGAATTTTCTTTTCAACTGACTGACAGCATGTGCTTTAGGTTGCCTGCTTCACAAGGCATGAATATCTTGTACATCATGTTATTTTTTGTGGATCTCACAAATACACTGATTGTGATTAAACTTAACCTCTTGGTAGAATATGCTAATGTAGGAAAGCAAGAAACAAATATTATCTGAAAATTAATTTAATTTCATGCTGGATCTTTATGGGCTTAAAAATGATCACGTGATGCTTACATGATTACAGATTAATGGGAAAATTGCCTAAAATACAATCTTGTTGTGATGGTAAAGTTAAGCGCAAAGCTGTAACATAACCTGATGTTTGACCCAATAGAGCAATAACAACCGCAATTAACTCCTGAGATGAGGATTTGGAGGTGGGCATGGGTTGGACTACTTTTCAAGACATAGAAACTTCTATGGGATAAAAGATTACCAAGTGACAAACATGGGTTTTTTTAACTTATTTATGCTCTATTTATTTATTAAAGTTGCCTGGATTTGTAGAATATAGGACAATTGGCAGAATGTATAGCTGTATGCTATTCTCATCTCTTCCAAGTCTTGTGGAAGGAAAACGCAATTACAGAAAAACAGCTTGTGCATTGCATTCTCTTCTGAGTTTGATGCTTGTATTTCCACTGGTATATTTTGCTGCTACAAGTATTTGCTTTAATAGACTTGCTTTTCTGCTATTAGGGCCTTCCACCATTATTGTGGTCTAGGTGACAAAGAACCAAAGAAACATCCAGAATTGGACAGGTTACTGAGAGAAGAATACCGTAGCTTGGAGGACTTCCATGCCAGAGAGAGGTCCATGAAGAAGGACGGCCATTAGCCTGCTGCAATGAACATTTCCTGGTAACATCCTCGCAATTTTGACAGTCACAAGATGGATATTGAAGTTAGCTGCAGGAGTTTGGTTTGCTTGCTGGGGGAATATGGTTTTTGTATATTGTATACTGGGGGAATCATCTGCACCTCTCAGGGCTGCTGACTGCTGAGGTTTTATTTTTATTTTTTCTTTTTTGAGGTTCTGGCTCCCGGGTATATCCTTTTTGGTGTTGTCTGCAAGTTTAGGAGGTGCTTGAGCTTTTTCTCTATCGCTTCATATTCCCCCAATGTTGTAACTTGTACATAAGAAAACTGAAAAAAAAAAAAAAACAGTAGAAATTGCTTTAGTGACCTTGTGAAAATTGAAGAATAATAAGATATTGGAAATTTATATCTTGTCTTGCAAGTGATTAGTAGAAGTTTATGCTGTCAGTTTTTGTGATTGCCTGTAGTTTTTTGGTACTAGAATGATGGTTTCCAATGAGTTCTTGTGCCATTGAAACCCGTAACAGTGAGATGTCGTTGTCCTGATCTGATGTGTTGCTTGCTAGGTATCTATCACTGCCCAAATAAACCAAGATATCCTTGGTTTTAGGTGGTAATATCGCGGGTCAATTATTTTTTGCATTTCATAAAAAGCTAAGATCTAAAAGTATTAGGTTTTTTGCAAAGTTATACCCAAGAGTCTTAAGTTTAGTTGCAATGCCTAATCCAAGAGTAATATTTATAATATTAATAATAACATTAAACTTGCATGACCTAAATTTAAGTGGGTTTGACTGCAATACCAGATCCAAAAGCATTGGACGTGGGTCTAGCTGCAAGGTCGTGTTATAAATGTGTGATAATTAAATAGAATAGTTAAAAAGAAAAAAACAAAGAAAAAAAACCAATAGGAAAATAAAAACTAATGAAGAAAAAGAAAAAAAATATGAATTAACTGGTTAACCCTTCAAACCAGGTTAACCCGTCATACCTTGAATTCGCATCGTGAAAGTTTGATAATTAAAAAGAAAAAAAAACAAACTAATGGGTTAACCCATAATTAACTGGGCTGACTCGTCAAACCAGGTTAACCTGTCAAACTCGGAATCCGTGTCATGAAAGTCTGGTAACTAAATAAAAAAAAGTGAACATTAACAAACTAAACTAAACGAAAAAAATTAATCAAAAAAAATTAAAAAAAATTCGGGTTAACTCGTCAAACCATATTAACCCGTTAAACCTAGGATCTGTGTTATGAAAGTCTGATAACTAAATAAAAAAAATTTAACATTAACAAACTAAATTAATAAAAAAAATTATGAAAATAAAAAACAAAAAAAAATTGACGGGTCAACCCAGAATTAACTGGGTTCACCCGTGAAACCAGGTTAACCCGTGAAACTCGAGATATGTGTCATGAAAGTCTGATAACTAAATAGAAAGAAATTTAACATTAACAAACTAAACTAAATGAAAAAAAATTAATTAAAAAGAAAAAAAGCAAAAAAAATATATTTCTGGGTTAACTTGTCAAATCAGGTTAACCCGTTAAATCCGGAAAACGTGTCATGAAAGTCTGATAACTAAATAAAAAAAATTTAACATTAATAAACCAAATTAAACAAAAAACTTTTGTTAGAAGAAAAAAAATAAAGAAAGAAGCAAAAAAAAATTCCGAAATGCATAAAAAACAGCTAAAAAAATAAGACAACTTAAAAAAAAAACAAAAAAGGATCAGTGTTTTACTGTGGACTGCACTGTGCAATCCACAGTAAAACACTGATCTGTTTTAGTATATGTTACAATTAATTAAAAAGAAAAGAAAAAGAAATTCGGGTAAACTCGTCAAATCAGGTTAACCCGTCAAACCCGGGATCCGTGTTATGAAAATTTGATAACTAAATAAAAAAATTAACATTAACAAACTAAATTAAATAAAAAAAATTCATTAAAAAAAATACACAGAAAAAGGCAAAAAAAAAAACCATAAAGGCAATAGAAAACCAAAAAAAAATATAAAAAATAAAAAATAAAAAATAAAAACAAAAAAAAAATGGGAAAAAAATAAAAAAAAAATAAAAAAAAAAGAAAAAAAGAAAAAGAAGAAGACAAAAAAATGAGAAAAAAAAAACAAAAAAAAAAGAAAAAAAAAAAAAAAAGACTGCTCAACGTTTCACTATAGACTTGCATAGTGAAACACAAAAAATTCATTAAAAGAAAAATACACAAAGAAAAAAGTAAAAAACAAAACCCATAAAGGCAATAAAAAACCAAAAAAAAATAAAAACAAAAAAAAATGGGAAAAAAATAAAAACAAAATAAAGAAAAAAAAAAGAAGAAGACAAAAAAATGGGAAAAAAATAAAAACAAAAAAAAAAGATAAAAAAAAAAAAACATTTCACTATATACTTGAACAGTAATACTGAGCAGTTTTAGTTTTTTTTTAATGTGGCTTTTTAAAGGAGAAGGGAAAATGGCTATCAGTAGAAAACAGTGATGCTACCAAGGCATGGTTGAGATTAAGTTTCTGTGTTTGCCTTCGTCATCTCTACCTCGATGTTTTGCTTTAAGATTTTCAAAAATGATATGGAATTTGTGCTGCTACTCTACTACTAGGGCGGGAAGAAGAAGATACGCCTAGTGTTCTTTTGTTTTCCCAGCCTCTGGCCTCTAAGGGCTGCCTTCTGTTGGCCAGCCTACCACGACGATCCCGGAAACCAAACCTAAAACCCCAAGCTCGTTTGTTGTATAGGTTGCAGCTAGGAAGCTTACCTTGTTATTTAGAGGAAGGGGAAGGGACTCTTGCAGCTGGTGCGCAGGTTTGGAAAACCGTTTTCCTCAGCTTGCAGGAAAACTGAACTTTGTGAAAGGAAGGAAGATGCAAGTGATTTGTTTTTTAATGACTCTCTTGCACTCCAAGATGTCCAAAGGGATGAGTTTGAGAATATACCAGGTTTCAAGATGCCTGATCTTGCATTATTGGTTTCAAAATCACACTTTTGAGTCTTGACTTCGGATGTTGGTTCAGCTGAAGACGAATCGGCCTGTATATTCGTCATCTAAATCTCATTTATTATTTCAGAGATGAACCAGAATTTCTAGATTTTGGTGCCAGAAAACAGCCTGCGGTATTCTCAAGGGTTGATGTCCTCAGCAAGTCTTGGAAACTCGAAGGCTTGCGAACTCTGAACTTGTAGGGTTCGGACATCACGGAGTGACCGGCTTCAATTGGGAAGCTGAAACTTTTGAGATTCAGTGGATGTCTTGATGTCTCAAGGACTGGAGTCCAAGCATTTCCAGAATCCATCACAAAACTCTTACCATTTGCAAACTTTAAAAGATTCAGTGGATGTTACTTGAAAAGCTTCCTAGAACAATGAGAAATTTGGTGAGCTTAAGGCATCTTTAGTTTAGGGAAGATGGCCATATGCCAGCTGATGTTGGGTGCTTAACTAGTCTTTGAACATTGCAGCCCTTCTTTGTTGGTGGTTCAGATACGGGCTATAAAATTGATGAGTTGGGATGCTTGAATGAACTAAGAGGAGAGTTGCAGGTACACAATCTTGAGGAGGTGAAAGACAAAAGAAGAAGCTGAGAAAGCAAAGCTAGACAGAAAGGCAAACATTTGCGAATTGGGATTGAAATGGAGTTCACGAAGAGGAAAAAAAGTGCAACGCCAATGATGAGGATGTGTTGGAAGGCCTCCAGCCTCACCCAGACATAAAAAGTTCATGGATTGTGTGTTGTATGGGTAAAAAGTTCCCATCATGGCTTTTGATGCCCGTACTCAATAATTTGGTGGAGCTGAAATTGGAAAAGTGCAACAATTGCCAACAGCTCTCTTCACTTGGACATCTTCCATATCTTAAAATTCTTGAGATAGAAGAAATGAATGGTGTGAATCATACAGGCAGTGAATTTTATAGCGGTGGTGAATGTGATAGGGATACGGCAATTCCGGTAGTAGTAGTGTTTCAAGCATTATAAAGATTATCTCTCATGAGAATGGAGACTCTAGTTGAATGGACGGTACCTCGGGGAGGAGCAAGTGAAGGAGGTGGAGGAGATGCAGCTGTATGGTGTTTCCCTGCCTTAAGAGTTGCACATCGAAAATTGTCCCCGGCTGAAAAACATTGCTCCAGTGAGTCATCATGGTTCTTTATGACTTGGTAGTTTGGTGCAACAAATGCGAGCAACTCCCAGAGCTAGGACATCTTCCTCATATTGAAATTCTTGAGATTAAAGGATTAGATAGCCTTAGTTGTGTAGGCAATGAGTGTTGCAGTCGTGGATGTAGTAGGAGTTAGGATACAACATGCCTCGACACAAGTTGAAAAGGATGGTACCTCGAGGAGGAGAAAGCACATGTGGTGGAGGAGATGTCGTTGTGGAATTACCTTGCCTTGAAGAGTTGAACATGGTTGAGTGCCCCCGGTTGAAAAGCATTCCTCGTGAGTCATGTTTCATCAAAACTTGTAAAATTGGAGATCAGGATATGTGGGGAATAGGGCCTTTTATCTGGAGAATTTCATGTCTCAACACATTTTAGAGCTTAGTCTGATAAATCCTTGCTTTAATGATGGCTGACAAAGACTGCTAATGAGGACCATTTGAATCTTGTACGTAAAATGAGTCCATGATTTCAATATTAGATTAGGAAAATGCAAGATGATTTTTACCCAATTTGCTCCCTTCCCTTACCAGTAACCACGCATGCCACCAGCTTTCCCTCTACCTTTTCCGGCTGTTTAACTCATTTGTCCTATATGCAACCTTTTGTTCCACCTGTTTATGCTCGGCCTCCACCAGGAGGGGATCCTGAAGCTTATTCTGTAAACATTTAAGACTGAAAATCTGATGTGAAAGACTCTGGTGGCCATATGATTGGTGCATGACATCAACGAGCACTTGGTCCCATAGACAACGTCCCTCGCAACAGGTTATGGGATGAAGACCTTACGTAAGACACATTTTCTTTGAATGTTTATTTCATCTTCTGCCAAGATTTGCTCTAGGCTGCCTGCTTCAAACCTGTTTTAAGGCATGCACTTGTATGGCATGTTCAGGACAGTGAATAGAATGTACAGTCATTAACTCCTTTTTTAATTATGGTAGGAAAACACAATTACTCGCTTGTCTTTGCATGTTAGGGTTCTCCACCAGCATTGCAGTGCAGGTGACAAGGAACTGAAGAAACACCCAGAGATGGATAGGTTACTCGGGGAAGAATAACACAGCTTGGAGGACTTTGCAAGCTAAAGAAAGTCCATGAAGAAGGACAGTCATCAGCCTGCCATTATTATGGCCATCCCTGGAGACATCCATCCTTGCAAATTTATGAACTGAGAAAAGGCTATCTTGAGCTGAGATGATAGATGAAGACCCAGCACAGCATATCCATTCTCTCCATAGTTATATTTACTGGATATGTATATTCTCAGTCAATGTTTGAGTTTAATACAAGACACAGCCTTGTTGTGGCACATGCCTTCCCGAACAAAGACAACATTAAACTGCGAAATAATAATTGGAATAAAACACTCAAACAAACTAATTTATTTTAGTCTTCCATGGAAAGGAAGGATACACAGATAATAGTTATAATAATATTAGTAACTAGAAAATCCAGGTACCGAAATCTTGATAAAATTTGGGACAAATTAACAAACAAAAGCTCCATATGTTACCATATATAATCTTGTATACAATTTAGGACTTCTAATATTAGCTATAAAGATTATTTTATCATATATATAGATGCTGATTTTTAAGGAATGAGTTAGATTTCTTGTATAGCAAAACCTTATGTGTTTAGGTAGATTTGTGGGGAGTGCAGGGGTCGGGTACTGCAATTCTTTTTCAAAAAGAAAAACTTTCTTGGATTCTGGTTTTTTGGCTGAGTGTATTGACATGATAGCGGAGCTGATTCCGAATCCTTGCTTGCCTCTATCCTGACTTCCCTTTGGCTTCTATTGAGGTTGTTGGATCCTGATTCCCTGCAACAATTTTTTGTTATTTATGGTTTGATTTTCATACTTAACAGGTTCAGATGTTGCTTCTCTATCAGGACTGTTTTTGGAGCCGAAGGAGGGGCTGCTCACAGTGAAGGGACTCCGATGTTTTCAGATCTGATTTCTGGTTTGGATTTGCTTCTTGGCTAATAATCTGTTTTGCTTCTTTGGTGGTATTCTCGGCAGTTTCATCATCATTCTTCTCTGTTTCAGATCTTGCATTTCTGGTGCTATTCTCGGCAGTTTCAGATCTTGCTTCTTTAGTGGTATTCTCGATAGTTTCAAAATCATTCTTCTCTGTTTCAGATCTTGCTTTTCTATTGCTATTCTCGGCAGTTTCAGAACTTGCTTCTCTGGTGCGTAATCTTGTTTCAGATCTTTGGTGGTAATCTTCCATTGGACTATTTCTCTTTTCGGCTTTATAATGTCTTCCATAAGCTAGACTCGTTCCATGTTCATCTTAATGGGAAAAATTATCATATTTGGAAGTTTCAATTTCAATTATTCATCAAAAGAAAAGAACTATGGGGGCATATTAATGACAATAATCCCGCACCTACAAATGCCGATGCTTTGTTTAGATAGGAATCATGGATGCTTGGGTTATGACCTGGATCTTTAGCTCAGTAGAACCTCACCTTATTCTCAATTCGAGGCCTTATAAAACTGCTGCTACTGTGTGGAATTATCTAAATAAGGTTTACAATCAGGACAACACAACTCGGCGTTTTCAATTAGAGCATGAGATGGCTACCTTCACGCAGGGAAGTCTCTCTATTGAGGAATACTTTTCTGGTTTTTAAAATCTTTGGGCTAATTATTCAGATATTGGTTATGCTAATGTTCCTGCTACAACTCTTTGTTGTTCAAGTAGTGCACGAAACAAGCAAGAGAGGAGAAATAAAGGAAGTCTCTTCATTGAGGAATACTTTTCTGGTTTTCAAAATCTTTGGGCTAATTAGAGTATGAGACGACTAACTTCACGCAGGGAAGTCTCTCTATTGAGGAATACTTTTCTGGTTTTCAAAATCTTTGGGCTAATTATTCAGATATTGTTTATGCTAATGTTCCTGCTACAGCTCTCTATGTTGTTCAAACAGTGCACAAAACAAGCAAGAGAGGAGAAATAAGGGAAGAGATATGCATGTTATCCAATGTTTTAGTTGTATAGCTTTTGGTCATATTGCTCAGGATTGCCCCAAGAAGTTCTGCAACTACTACAAGAAACATGGTCATATCATCTTTACTTGTCCCATTTGACCTGAAAGGAAGTAGGGAACTACTTATTATGCCTCCATTGGTGCCTCTAGTTCTGTTGTTTTGCATGTTGTTCCTATTCTTACTCTAGAGGCTTAGCAAACCCGAATACACTCACTCCTGAAATGGTACAACATATTATTATTTCTGCTCTTGGGTTCTCAGGTAATCATAAATTTCCTTCTAAGCCATGGTATTTGGACTCCGGTGCCTCTAACCATATGACCAATACTGTTGTTCCTCTTTCCAATGTTAAAAATTATGATGGAAATCTGAAAATTAATGTTGTTGGTGATCTTTCTCCTTCCTTAACTGATGTTTTTGTGTCTCCTGACCTCTCCACAAATCTTATTTCTATTGGTTAATTGGTTGATAATAATTGTGATGTCCATTTCTCCCAATCTAGTTGTGTTGTACAGGATCAAGGGTCAGGGAAGATGATTGCAAAGGGGTCTAAAGTGGGACAACTTTTTTCTCTTCATGTTTCTCCTTCCTCCAATATTCCTAGTTTTCCTTTACTTTTCTTTGCATGTAATTTTATTGATTCTGGAAATAAAAGGTGGCATAAATATCTAGGTCATCCAAACTCTGATGCACATTGATTAATTCTGGATTATTGGGAAATAAAGCATGTTCTTTTCTTGATCTTTCTTTTGATTGTACATCATGCAAACTTGGCAAAAGTAAAGTTCTACCTTTCCCTCACCATACATCTTGTGCTTCCAAATGTTTTGATATTATTCATAGTGATATTTGGGGGATTGCACCTGTTTTTTCTCATACTCATTACAAATACCTTGTTACTTTCATTAATGACTTTAGTCGTTTTACTTGGGTTTACTTCCTCTAGGCTAAGGTTGAAGTTTTTTTAGTTCCTAAGCGATTCCTTACACTTCTTGAAACTCAATTCTCTACCAACATCAAGGTCTTGCGCTCTGATTCTGACGGCGAATATATGTCTAATGAGTTTCAAGACTTTCTTCAAAGCAAAAGGATCATCTTTTAGCGCTCTTGTCCTTCAACACCACAGCAAAACGGTGTATCTGAGAAGAAAAATCATCATCTTCTTGATGTAGTAAGAACTCTTTTACTAATTGAATCATTTGTTCCTCCCCGTTTTTGGTGTAAAGCATTTTCTATTTCAGTTCATTTATCAATAGCTTACCTTCTGCTATGTTAAATAATGTTTCCCCTTTTTTTAAGTTATTTGGTCATTCTCCTTTATATTTTAATCTTCATACATTTGGTTGTGTTTGTTTTGTGCATCTCCCTACTCATGAATGACATAAACTTATTGCCTGGTCTGTTAAGTGTGTTTTTCTTGGTTATGTTTGTTATGATCCTCATATTTGTCGTATATAGGTTTTTAGGAATGTGATTTTCTTTGAAAATCAATATTTCTTTCCATCTTATGTTGAATTGCCATCTGCATCTTTACCTCTTCTGCCTAGTTTTTTTTATTCCCTAACAATTATGGAAAGGTTCAAACCTGGTTTTGTGTATGAAAGACGCCGTCAACATGAGTCTGATTCCATTTCCCTTGTGCCCCCTTCCAATCTTGACCTAGTGTCTGATCCTGCTCCTACTTCCACCACTCTTCGTCGGTCTACTCGTCCTTCCTGACCCTCTAATTGGTATGGATTCTTCTCTCATATCTCTCTTGTCACTACTTTATCCATTATTTCCATTCCCTCTTGCTACAAACAAACCATGAAATATAAGTGTTGGCAAAATGCAATTCAAGCAGAACTTCAGGCTCTTAAGGAGAATCACACTTGGGATATTGTCTCTTGTCCTCCTACAGTCAAACCTATTGGGAGTAAATGGATCTTCTCTGTAAAACTTCATTCTGATGGGTCTTTAGAATGGTACAAAGCTCGCCTCATAGCTTTGGGTAACAAGCAGTAATATGGGGTTGACTATGGGTAGACATTTTCTCTTGTCACCAAAATGACCACGGTTCGAACCATCTTAGCTATTGTCGCTTCACAGTCATGGCAACTACATCAAATAGATGTGAAGAACGCTTTTTCTTCATGGTGATCTCCAAGAAGAGATTTATATGAAGCTCCCCTCTAGTATGACTACTTCTTCTCCTCATAATGTTTGTAAGCTAAGGCGTTTAAGCAGGTGCCCCAGGCTTGATTTAAGAAGTTTCGCAGTACATTTTTTTCTTTTAGTTTTACATAAAGTCAGTATAATCCTTCTCTTTTCTTCCACACATCTGCATTAGGCATAGTCCTTCTCTTGGTTTATATGGATGACATTATAATTGCTGGCACTAACTGTGGTTTGATTACTGAACTTCAACGGCAATTACATGTAACTTTTCATATGAGAGAACTTGGCCAGCTCACATACTTCTTAGGATTAGAAGTTCATCATCGACCCAATGATATTTTCGTGAACCAGTATAAGTATATTCAAGATCTTATCACTTTGGTTGGTTTGGAGGACACTTCTTCTGTTGATACTCCTATGGAAGTAAATGTCAAATACATGAAAGATCATGAAGGGGACCTGCTACATGATCCTACTCTCTATAGAAGCTTGGTTGGAAGTCTTATCTACTTGACCACTACTAGACCTTATATATCATATGTTGTTCATCAGGTCAGTTAGTTTATGTCTTCTCCTCGGCATCTTCATCTTGCTGCAGTTCGACGCATCATCTGCTATCTTCGAGGTTCACCTAATCGTGGGTTGTTCTTTCCTACTGACTCCTCTCTTCAACTTGTTACCTATAGTGATGTTGATTGAGCTGGGTGTCCAGATACACGTCAATCTACTACGGGTTAGTGTATGTTTTTAGGTGATGCTTTAATTTCTTGGAAATGTAAGAAACAAGATCATGTTTTTAAATCCTCCATTGAGGCCAAGTATCATGATATGTCTGCTTGTTCTGAAATTGTATGGCTGCGCGGTCTTCTCGAGGAGCTTGGGTTTCCTCAGATCACCTCTACCCCACTTCATGCTGATAACACTAGTGCTATTCAGATTGCCACCAATTTTATTTTTCATTAACATACCAAACATATTAAGGTTGATTGTTATTTTATCCATGACAATACCTTGGAAAATCAGGTGATATCTCTTCCTCACATACTGAGCTGATGTCTTCACTAAAATTATGACTCAACAACGGCATCAATTTCTGGTTAACTTACCAGTATCAATTTGAAAGGGGGTGTTACCATATATAATCTTACGAATGTATACAATTTAGGACTCTTAATATTAGCTATCAAGATTATTTTATCATAAATAGATGTTGATTTTAAGAGAATGAGTTAGAATCCTTGTATAGCAAAACCTTTTATGTATAGGTAGATTTGTGGGGAGTGCAGGGGCCGGGTACTACAGTTCTTTTTCAAAAAGAAAAACTCTCTTGGATTCTGGATTTTTGGCTGAGTGTATTGACACGATAGTCATCTCATGTTGCCACGCAAGTTATGTCGACAGGCCCTCAATTATCCTTGAGATTAATGATGCATTTGTACACAAAGAACACAACTAATATGATAAACACGTACGAAGACAGCCACTCCAGCTGAAACATAAGGTACCATGCCTCCCATCCTTCAATCTTCTACTTGCAGCCTACCAAAAACAAAAAATAGGTATGCAAAAGAGAGATTAATCCTGGATTGCATACATTCATGTTGTGCTAAATATTAAAAATAGGAGAGAAGCTACCCTTAAGGGCTAAGCCAAAATTATTAGCAGACAGTTGACAAAACCTACCCTTAAACAATGCAGCAGAGAAATCGACTTGATCAGCGTGAAAAGCTTACCAAAAATTGTGACCCTCGATCAATGCTATATCTATACTTAACCATAATCCATGTATAGGCCGGGCCGGTACTTCTTTATAGGAAAAAGTACTAGAATTAATGAATAATATATACGAAATCTCACCACAATATATATATATAGGAAAGATTTCTCCAGGAGGCCCATGCATATACATATATAGTAGAATAGGGAGTTTTACTTAGAATTTGAATAGAACAGGAAATCCCACCTTTTTATACAGGAAGAGGTGGTTTTCTCTTTTAAGAAAAAAAAATTAATACATTTATAATACGTAGTAAAATTTTCCTGTTTACTTGCATTTATTACTCTTTAACCTATTTCATATATATGGTACCAGCAGGCCTGTGGGTTATGGTTAAGTATAAATATAGCATTAAGGGTTACACTCTTTTGCAAACTTTTTACGTTGATCAAGTCGATTTCTCCACTGCATTGGTAATAATTTTGGCTCAGCTCTTCTCTCCTGTTTTTAATATCTAGCAAAGCTTGAATACATGCAATCCAGGATCAGTATCTCTTTTGCATGCCCAATTTGATCACTATGGCCTATGGTTCTTTAAATATTTAATTTTCATCCAGGAAAAAAAAAGTTTTTCTTCAATTCAGAATTATTTCCTCTCTCTCGATCACCTGCTCAGCTAACTAACTCTCTGTCTCTTGTTTTTTAGTAGTTTGCAAGCAGATTGAAGGATGGGAGGCGTTGTGCTTTATATTGCGGCCGTAGTAGCTATGCTCGTGTTCATCGTATTTGTGTTCTTAGTGTACAAATGCATCATTAATCTCACGGATGATAAGGACTTGTCGACAGAACCGATCGACATAAATTAATGCCTCTTATGGATGGGTACAGAGTATTAATTAATTAGTTGTGTTAGTTGAGATGGCTATGGAGATTCCAGTTATTATCAAGATTTTGGTGCCTAGTTTTCTAGATGGTAATATTATTAATTATAATTATTATCAGTGTAACATTCCTTTCCATGGAAGAATGGAATAGAGTTTGTTAATTTGAGTGTTTTATTCCAATTATTCGAGAGAATGGATTAGTTTTTGTTTTTATTCGAGGAGGCATGTGCCACAACAAGGTTGTATGAGTTATATATCAAACTCTAACATTGACTGAGAATATGCATATCCAGCAAGAATAACTATGGATTTTCTGTGCTGGATCTCCATCTACCATCTCAGCTCGGAAGTCCTCGAAGCTGTGTTATTCTTCCCCGAGCAACCTATCCACTATTTCTGGATGTTTCTTTTGCTAGTTCTCACCTTGCCTGCAATGATGGTGCGATGCCCTGATAATGATATGCATGGACAAGCAAGTCTATTACTTGAAGCAGCAAAATGCCAGTTAAAACATGAAGTATAAGGAGAATTCGATGCTCATCTTATTGTCATGTTGCTAATCTTGTCTATTAAATTACTTGTGGTTGTTACTGTTCTGTTGGGTCTAACACCAGGCTCTCTTGCTGTTTGCCCTTTAACTTTACCAACCCATCAAGACCTTATTGTAGGCAATTCTCCCTTTCGTGTGTAACATGTAAGCTAGAAACTGATCGGCTATGAGCCTCTAAAGGTCTCGCATTAAATCAAGTTAATTTTCATGCCAGCTTTGTTTACATGTATTATTATAACAATTCCATTCAGTAGCTTTCTTTCCTATCCTACCATATTCTACTGAAAGATATAAGTTTAAAATCATACAACGCATACATGTGCTGATCGACAAGAGATTACATGATATATATGCCTGATGAGCATACCTAGCAACAAGTTTTAAGTAGTTGCTCTAATAACTTCAAATCTGCCTTTGGGATTGTGCCTTGGTGAAGATGTCAGCTAGCTGTTTTTCTGACTCGCAGTGGACTGGACTGACTGCCTTGGCTATTCGGCTTCTCTAACGAAGTGAAACTTCACATTGACGAGCTTTGTTTTACCATGGCTGACAGGATTCTTAGCTATATGTAGCAATTTCTGACCTGTTGTCCAATTTAATCTGAGTTGCTTCCAGTACATCATTTGTACAGTTGGAAATAGGAGTTGATCTGGTTCAAATAAATCGCACGATTACATGAAGCTCTGTATGATCTCTGATCTGTTTTGACATAAACATGTATAGTTGGTTTCTCTTTGTTTTTCTTTCCTTCTTTCTTTACGATGAGGAGCTCGGATTCACATCCTTCGATGTGAATCAAATAAGCCCTGCACAGGCATTTATGCATGACTGTCAACAAGGGTGGAACTGGGATTTCTTGAAAGGGGTATCAGGTATTAGGATGAGATTTAAAAGGAGTAAACTTAAAAATGATCAAGAAGAAAATGTGATGTTTTTGAAGGATCAAATGCTTAACTATTATGAAAAATTCACAGACGCAATAATCAAATTGAAAATCTTCAAAACTTGTGGGGTGCCATGTCCCACGAAGCTTCTCCCCTTGAATGTCAGTTGAAACATATATAAGCAAAATTCTGGCTGATGGACAGCAGGGATGGAAAGGGTGATATCTGCAAATTTGTGTGAGATAGAATTTGAGCCGTAACTAATCCTAAGAAATCTTATCCCACCTCTCACAAATATTCTTTCGCGTTTGAGCCTCTTATTTGTTAGACCATTCCCTTCAAACAAGAACGCTTCTTTTTAAAAAAAAAAAAAACAAGAAAGCTTCTTGTGATGCATGGTTATGGTTTTCTTGGGAGGCCTTGTAGCCCACTCTCTGTTTGTCCTTGCACTTGTGTGCTTTGACCATGTCAATTCTAATTAACATCCCTCTTCTCTACTAGTGTGCCTATATTAATCTATCTCGGGTAATATTCTAGATTCATATCAAGGATCAAATTGAAAATCTTCGATCTTTGTGCCTAAATATATAGGTGAATCTAAATCATGAGTCAAAACTTAATTAATTGATGTGATTTAATGAAATAATATTCCATAAATATTAGTTAGCCAAGCAAGATGGTAGCTTAGAGAAAACTTAGCATCAAACCACCACTAATTGATTCAAACCTCTGTCATGGTGATCAATATTTTCTTAGGAAACCCATAAAGATACAGCATTAATCATCAATATTTTTCACGATTCCTTTGACCCGAATGGTTAATTAGCTCGTCCCAAAGATTTAATTCCCTTAGTTTTTGTCACTTTCCTTTTGTTTTAGTGCTACATTTCTGCCCAAATTACCTCTTCAAATTAATTTCTCCATAAATAGATACATGCACGTACACACACATCCATGGGATACAATAGGTCATCTACAACTTCATAGTTGCAAAACCCTAAAACAGAAAAATAAAAACAAAGCAAGGAAATGGAAAGTTTAAGGAAAATGTTAGTAGTGCTGATGACGATGGTTGTCACAGTGCGTATGGTGAATGCTTCACTTGTTTATGTAGGAGGAGGGAAAGAAACATGGAGATCTAACGTTAACTTCTCTGAATGGTCTGCACGTCAAAACATCTATGTGGGAGACTGGCTCTGTAAGTTTCATTTTTTATTTTCTTCTACTATCATGCTTTGCTAAACCCTTCCGTGTATTTGCGTGTAGATGTTCTTTCTTGATTTTTATTTTTATTTTTATCCTATCCTTCAATCGGGATACGTAAATCAAATTCTTAGATCAAAAACTAGCATGCAACTTCTAGGGTTCTTCTTTAAATTGAAAAGATCCATAACCATTGCTCCTTTTTTAGGTTAATCTATAACCGTTGTTATGTTAAGAATTTCATTTGTATAAATGCTAATGATGCACTGTATGCTTAATGAAGATTTTGATGATATAATTACATATTTAATTTCAATATTTTGTGTGTGTTAGTGTATATTAATTTTCTTCTTACATTTTTCTCTTTTTCTTTCTAAGATTTTGGATTCGACAAGAAACTTTATAATGTTCTTGAGGTGAACAAGACAGGCTATGAAGGTTGCCACGACGTGGGCTTCATAAAGAATATCACAAGGGGAGGTCGAGATGTATTCCAAGTGAATGAGGCCAAGACATATTATTTCATTAATGGTGGTGGCAGTTGCTTTGGAGGAATGAAAGTTGCTGTCAATGTTGAAAATCCTCAGCCTGCCCCTTCCCCATCTCAATTAACTGGTGTTAAAAGTATCAAAAATGGTTCTCCATCAAGATTTGGTGGCCATGTCGTTACCTTAATGGCTGTGCTTGCTAATGTTCTCTTGGCCTGGGCAATCCTTTAACTCCCCAGGAGCTGATATACATTATTTTTATGTTGTATAAGGTTGTCCACAAAGGAATTGTTATGGCTTGTGTTTGTTTTTGGTGCCTGATGGTGGCCATTGTTTTAAGCTTCAGGGCATATGAAAACTTCTTTGTTTTGAATTTTCTCCATTGATAAAAAGCAAAATCAACAGTGAATTGTCACAATTTATCCTTTTGATGAGTAGCTGCCATTAGAACTTGTGATTATTGGATTAGAAGGAACTGCCAAGGAAGTTTAATCCTGTTAATTAATACTGCTGTTTCAAGAAAAATACTTTGGCCCATGAAATATTGGTGATGAAGCTACTTGTATCACAACCTGTTCATGCTAAATGGATTGTTGCCAACCGGTACCTGCTTCAAGATTTGCATGTTCTGGTACCATTTAACTCTTCCGCGAAGCTCCAGCACTCGTGAGAATGAAAAAAGATTGGCGAAAATGGAGGTTTTTAGTCTGAAGAAAATGCTTTTGTGGTTGATTACTGTGGTGAACATATTAGGGAGCACTGCAGAATGCAGAGAGCCAGTTCTCCATAGAGTTGGGGGAGGAAAATACACATGGGCACCGAATATGAACTTCACTGCTTGGGCTATGCATGAAGAATTCTACGTAGGAGACTGGCTTTGTAAGTGGTTTCCCTGAGTTTCAATTTTCTTTCGAGCCCTTAATGTTCTTCAATGTTTCATAATTACTTGGATTTCTGCTTTCTGAAGACTTTGGATTCGACAAAACCCGCTACAGTGTTCTGGAGGTGAACAAGATTAACTACAACAACTGCAATGACAAAAACTGCATAGCAAACATTACAAGAGGTGGCCGGGATGTGTTCAATCTCACAGAGGCAAGACCATATTACTTTCTTAGTGGTCGTGGGTACTGCTTTAAAGGGATGAAAGTTGCAGTCCATGCTCAATATCCTCCACCTGATCCTGCGCCATTAGTCGTCAGAAATGTTTGTCCGTCGAAGAGTGCTAGCCATGGCCTCGCCATGCTTCTTGCTCTGTTCACCTCCTATGCTGTGATGGGCTAGCTCCTCCCTCTACCTGTTAAAGATGATTTGTTCAGTAGGTTTTGGTGCTAGTTTAAGAAATAGAGGGCTTGGGAGATCCTAGCTGTGAGTCTTTGAGAATAAAATGTGATGTCTGAGTTAAGTGTCCTCTTGAAATTATATGGCACTGTCCTCCCCCCTGACTTCTTAAATTTGGTAGATTGGGCAAGGGATGAGTGGAAGAGAATTAGGGTGTCTAAATGACGTATGTATATGGTGGCCTTCAGGACGCCTCGGATGCGTCCTCAAACTTTCATAACTCGATACCAGAACAAGATTTTTGCAATTTCGTTCTGAATTCTGCAAATCAAGAGTGTGTCGGTGAAAAGTAAAGACTAGTCCAGCAGTCACTTGAGAAAACGACGTTCCTGGAGCATTCAGATTACAAATTTCAAGCATGCATAAAGCAAAATCATCCACTTACAAAATACCATATAACCCAGGATGGTGCATGCACCGGATTTTGCTTGCTGACGTTGTGTACAGAAACATGAACTGAACAAAATGCAAAGCTGTGACAAGCCATCAGCAAGTGACCATACCTAGAGGCTGCATCCAAGATTCCAAAACGTGTCAAATGGCATCACCATGCCTAGGTGTAGTACCACATATTTGCTGACTTGGATCCAGCACATGGTGTTCAACTAAACTCCACCACAGCAAGGCTGCACCAAATTCAGAAACCCCAAACACCTGCTGTCTATCTAGTTTTATTTACATAGAGAGTAAAAAGGCTAGCATGCTCAACAAAAGAACATGGAATTGCAAACTTTCTCCTGCAACCTCGGCAACTGTGGGACAGGAACAGCTCCTGCAGAGGTCACCCCACCATGGCTTGAGGAAGTCTCAGAAGTATCTTCAAACTTCATAAACTGGCCCATTTGAGTAGCTGCCAGGTGGGCATAGCAGATTGGTGCAACTGCAAAATAACAGAACAATTAGATTTGGATAAACTATAAAAGTGTCCCTTACTGATCAAACTTAAGTGGTTGTTGAATCTCAGTACAAGTCTACTAAATGCAACAATGTTGGATCCAATAACAACCTCCAAAGGGTAGCACGTACTTAAATGAACACCATTCAAAAAATTTAAGATCAGCACTCAGCAAACAGAAAATACTTTTCATCTGAAAGGCATGATTTTGACTTCCTCGTAAAAAAACACCTAAAAAGGCATCAATTTGATGCAAAGCACTTCAAAAATCAATTAAAAAAGCACACAAACCACAAAGCCAAATGTTGCCTTCGTTCAAACTAATAATGCTACAAGGGGGACATCTGCTCAAGCCAACATCAGATCCTACCATACATCACACCAAGATAGAAGTATGTTTTACCTACAGAGATGGCAGTCGTGCTTCTTTGGTATCTGCAGTGTCAATTACAAACAAGATAAGTATGGTAATAGTTGCTAAAGGTCAAATCATATCATTAAACCAGAGTAGAGTTAAAAGTTCTACTTACACATATGAGAGGGAATGCACAAGTTCCTGCAGATCATCTGCTGAAAAACCAACCTCGTCTAACAAAACATGGTAGTGAGTAGGCCTTGTAGTCCCCTGAACAACAAAAGATGACCAGAATAGCAGAACTTAAACACGCATTAACAATTAACAATAAGTACTGCAGGCATACGCATGGAAAACAGTTGAATATAGAAAAGCATCAATGATTCAGTCAAAAGAATTGCCTCGTAAGTATGCAACCTAAATTTCCAATTAAAAAATAGAAACAAAAGGAGAACTTCATAATACACGAGCAAAACTTTCAAACTACTTAAAGTTAAAAACTAAAATAGAACTCCCTTCAAACAAATAAATGTATTGGAAATTTTTACTCCTATACATGACCCATTGAGAGAGGGCGGGGAATCCCTGAATTTGAATTGCTCTTCAAAGACCTCCCTACTCAGAAATAAACCCATGATACAAATATTACCGTTTCTATTCTAGGACATCACAGGATGATCAAGAGTTTTTGAAATCTCTCCTACTTTTATAACCACTATCACTGCAAGAAAAATTTTCCGATGCTTGGCATTTCACGGATACAATTTTTTAAATTACAACTCAAATAGACAAAAACCAATGAGTTTTGGAAATAGAAACAAATATAGAAAGAAAATTTGAAGCATATCACACAGCAACAGTGGCGATAGATGCCATGCCACAAGCAGAAGATATTTGGGGATAGATTTGAAAGACAAAGGAAAACAAAATGAAAACATTATTGTGAAGGTACTCTTCTTCTTTGTTAATTAATTCCATGAGAAAAAAGAACATTCAGGGATAATTTTATGCAATGAAACGTGGGAGGGCTTGCTAACAGCCTCAAACTAGGTCAGTAATTACATGCACATGGAAAACAAGGAGAAACTCACATGTCTCTCTCAAAATCGAAGGACAGCACAACAAAAAATTTCAAGCAAGTTTCAAACAGAATTTCCAATGGTTTATGTTGACACTCACAATCATCCCAGCATGAGCACAGAGATAGAAGTCATTGTTTCTTGGATGGCAGACTTTGTTGTCAATGATCGTACCTGAAAAAAAAACATGCATGGTTATGTCAATATCTAGGCTTATGCCTAAATCAAAGTCAGTACAGAATTATTTTCGAGGTTTACCAGGTGGTACATTATCAGGAGATCCAGGTTGGAAAAATTTAGTGTGGTGGTTTTTCTGAGCTACAATTACCACAAACGTTGGGGACCACTTCTCATCAAGAAACTTGCACGCCTGAAGAAAAACATGACAAGATTTTTTATACCCAAAATAAATCACAATCCACAGAGGATATAGGTTGTCAAGCATAGAATTAAATAGAAGAGCAATGGATTATACCTCAATTATCTGATCCAATTCGATATTCAAGACCTGATTGAATTGTGATTCACTGACCCCGTCTCTAAAACAAAAAATCACATTGATTAGGAGTGTTTAAGCATGTACAAAACTACCTAAAATCCACCTTAAACACATCCACATGAAACATCTTCATGAGACCTATTCACATGTATGAAAAAATAAATCTACATCCAAGATTCAATCAAACATTGCAGGAGCGTAAAGCTACAATTATAATGAATGACACTTCCATAAATCTCATAAAATTCACCGGGCAGCATATCATGCAAATGAAAAACAAGAAATACACAACAAATGAGACAAGATGTGTACGAAACATTATTTCCCAACAAATGCCATTTTCGAAAAAGACTTTGGACATTCAAACAACCTCAACTTCACATCTTCATCTCCACCAAAACAAACAAATACATGTCAAATTGTTGAACAACAGTTCCCAAATGAAGATTAACTTTTGCTGACATGAGTATAGGAATGAGTGTCAACTATGACCAGTTAGCTCAAAAGCAAAGCATATGTAGCTGCAAATACAAATACAAGTCAGACATAGAATTCATAGAGAGAACATATGCACAAAGTTCTAAAACATATATATAGGTACCAAAAGACCCAAAGCACAGTCTCCAATGATATTTTCCTCTCAGAATTTTACCTTAAACTAATAAAATAGTACTAGTTTTACCAATGAAAGGAAAAGACAACACATCGGATATGCTTCATTACAGCCAAGTTTAGATAAGTGGCATAAGGTATACCTAAATATGATGATCTGATCGGGTTTCCTTTTTCCTGAAGTCACATAAAAGTCTAACAGAAGCTCCCTGTAATGGAAAGGAAATACATATATTACTCAATATCTTTAATTTCACGTGAATGACATTAGAGAATTGCTCAGCCTTTTTACTTCCAACAGGCTATTGAGGTGGTTAAACCACCTAAAATCCCTCTGACCTCATTGAAATAATACATAACTCCATATACTTCAATCAAACAGCTTCTAAATAGAAAGGCCCACCTAATTATTCCTTCATCCTCAGTCTCAGACACTCGCTTAAATAATGAATCAATCATCTCAAGCTTTGGGGATTGTGTTCGCACACATGCCCGATAGCGAGAAATCAAAGGCCACTGCCTGGAGCTGACTACCTACGGATTCCAACAAAGAATGCCAAGATCAGGAGAACGAGTTGAAATGAAATTGTGGAAGCAGTTTTTTTAATAGCATACGTTTAATTTACAGAATTACAATGACCAGCAAAAATGATATTCATTCACAGCAGGAAACCAATAAAAGCAAAAAAGCAGTACCGCAGCAATTGAAGGGACATCAGACTGCCCAGGAGAGCCATGGGACACGTCCATCCCAAGGATAAGCGTGGGAACCTTCGACACAAGAGGTAATGAGGGGGCGTGTTCCACAGCCAACATAGAGTTCAACCCACCAAGCTGCATGGAAGTGAGTAGATATGGTGCACCATCAGATTACCAAACACTAACTACATGTTATACCTCAAAAGTTACTAAAAATTAAACAAAAGAGCAATCAAAACAAGAAGAAAGACAAGGGCACACAAAGTCTTGAGAAGACACAAATTAATGTATTAGCTCACCTTTGCATTGATCTTCAGGAGAACATTGGTAATATATTGGTCGTTAACTCTTTGAGGCGCAATGCACTGAGTGACAATTCCATATTCAGCAAGATTTTTGCGCTTCCATGGGCCTTGAAAATCAATGACATCTATTAATCAAGAAGAACTAAGTAGAGCATCATTGCAAATCAAAGACTTGATCTCATAACAAACCATATATATCAGAATTCTTTCTCTCAGGAAGCAAGCACAGTAAGAACTTTGGTTGCCCAGGAAGTCTAGACTGAATTTGCTCAAACATTTTCTCCACTCTAACCACTGGTGGGGCACGTCTTGATTGTGGATTCTCCTCAAATACATCAAAAGGATCTTCTATGGGCTACATATCCGGAGAAAAAAGAAACGATTTCCAATGAAGTGCAAAATTATGAAGGTTATTAATTAATGCAAAATTATGGAACTTACAATTCCTTTCATCTCTGCACATTTTGTGAGATTTTGTACAAGGTTGCGTATATCACAGCGAGCTGAGAAGTTCACGACAGCCCACTTCTCGATCCTAGATGGCTCCACAAGTTTCTTCAGAAGAATTTTGTAATCTTGTGAGAAAGAGAATTTAGAATCATAATTGGGAGGAAAAGCAAATAATCACCTTGTTATTGAAATTCCAACGTCCATTTCTTGGGAAGAAATCTTCCCCGTTGCCAACTTTCAGCTGTAAACAATAAAAGGATATTTTAATAGAGCTCCACCACATTATGGCAACAAACACCATCATGATTATATCCTATGAATACATCAATTTAAAAAAAAAAATTAAAGCTACTGTGCTGGGGAAGTCTTTTCATGTTCTACATTCATTGCCCTTTCAAATTGGAAATATCGAAATAAAAATATATATATATACCTTCGGAGCAGGCAGAACACGGCCTTCCACTTGTGTGAAACTAGGGTTGATTGAAATGCCACACGAGCGTAGCATAGGTTCAGCATCATACTTGCTGCTCTTCAGAGCCTGCAAGAAGAATGGTTTAAAGACAGCACATGTGAAAAATTCAAGAACCGTGCTAGCCATGAGATGAGGGATGACACCTACACTAGATAAAACAGTCATCCTTTCTTGCGGCTTCTGCCGTGATTTCTCCACCAGTGAAGACCTTTGAAGTGTGGACAGTGCTTTGGTATAGCGTTGTAGGGACACCAGGGAACAAAGCTGAAAAATGAAATATAAAATTAATGCATGATAAACAAAAGTTTGTTCTTTATGCATTCAAACAGATCAATAAAATATCAACTCGCCTCAAGAGGAATATAAGTAGGGCGCTTTGGCTTCCCAACATTAATGCATGGCAGATCACCAGAATATCGTAAATCGATTTTGCGGTGATTGACAAAATAATCATAAACAGTTATTTCAACAGCCTCGATCCCACCATCCCCTCCATTTTTTTGTTTCAACTGAAACCTATAGAAACAAGGGGGAAATCAAGGATATACAGGGTGTATCTAAGAACAATTTTAATAATATAACAGCACCAGAAAAGCGTACATTTGTTCTTTACAAGTCTTCTCACTCAACCCAGTTATCTTGTACTCTTGATTGGAAGGACTTGCCTTAACCCTCAGATTTTTGAGCATTCGTTTCGCCTGTTGGCAGAAATAATCAACAGAACTTCAGAAGTGCAAAAAAGAAGAAAAGCAGAGAAAGAAGCATGCAGAAACATGGGTTACCTTCGCCCAGTCAAGTGAAAATGGATCTCTCACATTTTGGTTGGCAATTAGAAAATCTACCACAGGACCTGGCTGTATTATCATGGTCGTAGACACATCTGATAAGAGTAACATGACAAGTAAGGAAAAACAACAAAAGGAGATGATTTTAGCAAGAAACTCAGACAGCAACAATTGTATGTTCTTTACCAATATTAAGAGACAAGCCTCCCTGAGATGTTCTAAAACTTGAGTGGAAACCTCTGCAGCCAAGAACACCGCCTCCCAAATCCACAAAATTTTTTGGATCATTATGGAAGAAGGATTGGCGCACAAGGAGGCAGCCCCTGCATAGGCCAGCATCAAAGATTTTAAGGATAAAATAGGACCAAAATCAAAAGAAAAAATGACAATAATGTGTTTCACTTACTGCTTGGCGGCATGCTGTCGCAATATAATATCCAGCACTCTAAAGGCTTCTTGGGAATTCTCTGATTCCTGACCACGCAAGGCATTTGCAATGGCTTGCATGGGGATTTTTGCAGCAAAACTGATCTCCACTTTGAATGTCTTGGAGTGATAGGGACGGCGCAACCTCTTTCGGTCACCCTCATTTGGACTTCCATGACCATCAGGGCTTGCATTTCCATTATTTCTGTAAACAAAACAAGAAAGCACTGATTAAGTGATAGAGCTAAATTGACAGAAAAAGAATGGAGGGAGCAGGCCAGGTTAAACAAAGCAGCAGCAGCAGCCTGAATACATAAGAAGAATGTATACAAACCTGTTAGATACTACATCCTCAAGCACAACCGTGAACTCAAGCTTGTTGCGAGGAAGGGGACCAACAGTGAACAAGCTCTTTTCACCGTCATAAGCAAAATCCTTTCCAAACTCGGTATCATAAGTTTCATGCACCCTATCAATCACCTTTCTTCCAACACCCTTACCATCAACAGGGCGGCCATCTTCATAAGCAAGGGAAACCTGATTGTATAACATCAGGTAAGTTGAAATATATGCAGAATAAGATTGAGATGAAATCTAAAAAACACAGGACAGAAATATAGGCCCGTACACAGTAGTGAAAGAAGTAACCCTCAGTATTAGTAACATTGACTTTAAAGTGATTGGTCAATAGAGGCATCTTTTGGCCTTTGGATCCAAGGCCACGCCTGGCTATTGGAACCCGCAGAGGTTTTTTCTTGACTGGCTCAGGTTCAGCTTTAACTGGAACAACATTTGGTGGAACATCAGGAGGGGGAGGTGGGAGGGCTTCCTGTGACCCATTTCCATTTTGTTCATCAGCTGACTCCATATCCTGAAATGAAAACAAGATGAAACCACTAATAAAAATAAGACTGACAGCGACAGCAACAGCAACAATACAGGAAAGGGGCAGGCACAAGAATCATAGCCTGTACAAGAAGTTATTTCTAGTCAACAATTTCTGAATTTATAGGAACATAACAACAAAGCAAACCCAAGAACAAAGTTCCAGCAGACATCACACAACAATGACCATTGCATTAACAGGCATTACATGCTGAAATGCAACAGTGAGATGATACAAGTTCAAAACAAAAGCAGGTTAGAACAACTAAAAGCAAATGGATGATAGAACTGGAAACTTAAAATTTGGTTTGACTGGATGCTAGCTTCATTAGAAACTAGACAGAATCTTGATGACAAGAATAATGAATCTATGTACCAATAAACCTGAAGAGATTAAGACAACATGATCATTGTCATGGAAACACCACTAAGTAAGGATGCAGGAATCCAAGTTGAGGGAAACAATTTGGTGAACAAATCATGCAAGGGGCATTGTTGTAGACTCCCAAACCAAACTTGTGTAAGAAGAATCTGGGCATTCAAATCTTATTACATTCCAGAGAAATTGCTTGTGTCCAACTTGACAGCTATCAATGAAATTTTAAGAAGAAAACTTAGTGGTGATAGGAACAGAAAAGCATACATAAACCCGATACCAAAAAAAAGGAGAAAATTAAAAGCAATTACAAAGCACAGCGCGTATTAATAAGTCTCACAAAACAGGAAACCATGGCACTACAGAACATCAGGGAGAATCCCTCAAAGTCATTGAAAGAAAAATGCCATCCATTTAAAGCATTACTACTGCTTAGATTCACAAGCACCAAAGAAAACACCCCAAAGTCCAGGATTAGCATACTAGGAAAAATTCAGACTTTAAAAAATACCAAGAAAAATTAACGAAAAGAATTAATTTAAAACATTATTGTAGTTACACAATAGAACCAACTCGGACAACAAACATAAGGAAAAAAAATATTTATTAAAACATTAGCAGTATATGATAAAAGTCAAAATGGCACTTTGAAACCCTTTATTACTTGATTAAAATTACTAAAACAGAAGGAGACTGTTTCTTAAAATCAAACAAAGAAAAAATAATTAAACTTTACAGTAAGGTAATTCATTGAAGTATTTTCACAAAGAAACACAAAACCACTAAAATAAACCAAAATGACTAGAGAAAACACAGAAAAATCATCGAAAATGCAAGAAAACCTACATGCATGTATCATAACAAGCATAAATGTCCATTATTGGAGAAAATATTACCTCCAATTACAGAAACTCGGCAAATCTATGAAATTCTGCAAACAGAAATAGAACAGATAAGCATAAAAATAATAAATAAATAAAACCCTGAAGAGATTTGAATAAAAACAAGAAGTTGTGTTTTTCTTTATAAAAGAAGAATGAAAGCAAACTCAAAAAGAAAGAAAAATTTGAACCGGATATGATTAAAAAATAAGTGACAAAAAAAAAAACATAATAAAAGAAGAAACAGAGCAGCATTGCAAAGATTGAACCTTTTAAGATGAAACAGAAGATAAGATAAACCCTTCAAAAATAAACCAAAAATATAGAAAAAATTGCAAAAATAAAACCAAAACCCACTCAAACACTGGAGAAATGGGTTTTCTATACAAATGGAAAACTAGGCTTTAAAAAAAATAGCAATAAACTGCTCAAGAACAAGTTCACGCCCACAGAACAAAAAAGAAACCCAAAATATTTAACGAAACAGTGCAACATTGCGAAGAGTCAACCACAAGACCACCTGGAAAAAAATAACTCCTCACTTGCTTTGTTAAGAATCCACTTAAAACAAAGAAAAATGAGAACAGTGGACATCTGAGAAACATGGGTTTTGCTCTAAAAAATACCTGAAAGATTTTGAAGGGTAAAAGCAGAGCAGGAACCCTAAGAACCAGAGAGGATTGTCACCTACTCACCACTCTATTTGATAGTGTCACAACGCTCTCCCTCTATTTTCAACAGAACTGAGTGACTTCAGCTTTCCATAAAAATAAAGAAAGAAGGCCCCACCCCTTTTTGTCTCCGATAAATCCTAAGTTTACTTTACTTTCCTTTTTTATTTCCTAACCATATTTGAAATTTAGATTGCAAAAATACCCGTAATAATAAAACAGAAAAATTATCTTAAAAAGAAAATCACCAAATTTCTAAAAATTAATTTAAATAAATAAAAATAAATAGTGCAGAAAAATCAACCCTGGCCAAAAAAAATCAAGTTTTTGAGTTTACCTTCGCAAGTTTGTTTTTGAAGTATGATCGGTGATGAACGGTTTATAAAGTTTAAAGATAAAATTAAAAAATATATTTTATATAAAATGATTTAAGATAAAAAAATAACAATTAAAAAAATAAATATCAAAATTTAAAAAAAAAAAGAACAACTTAGAATTCTGAATTAAAATATACAATTAAAAAAATAAATTTTACAAAATGATAAGAAGAAAAAATAACAACTGAATAAATAAAAATAAAATTTAAAATAACAATAAAATTAGAGAACAACTTTAAATTAGAGGTAGACCGATGCGAATTTCATGAGATGACAGAGGGAAAGAAGAAAGAGAGCATCTCCAGCGACATCACATTGTGATTTCGGTGCCACGCGGTGCCCTAGACAAGAGAACATATCACAGTGCTTCCAATGCAATTATATAAGGAAACTGTTTGTTTTTGTGTTTCAAAAACGCTTTTGACAAAATTTAAAAATTTTTTATTTTTTTATTAATTTCAAATTAATATGTTTTTAGTGTTTTCAAATCATTTTGATGTGTTGATGTCAAAAATAATTTTTAAAAAATAAAAAAACATCATTGGCATGCATTTTGGCACGAAAAGCTATTTAAAAAGCAACCGCAACCACACTGCCAAACAAACTCAAGGTCGTGTTTAGCCACTGGAGGAAGCCATGCGCATTGTTAGAGGGTTGTGGCTCCCATCTTCGGTTAACTTATCTAAACCAAGGTTTGACATTGGATCATTCCAAGACACGGGTAAAGAGGATTGACAAGAATTAATCCTTAATATTTTTTAAATAATAAAAAGATATCGTTTCAATTAGTTTTTTTTTTAAATGAAGTCAAAAATTTAAGGGAAAAGCAGTGATTAGGTTAGATAATAACCACTATTTAGAAATACAATGCAAATCATGTTTTTAAAAATTTTGATTTTTTTAATTTAAAATAATTTTTTATATTTTCAAATCATTTTAATATACCAATGTCAAAAATAATTTTAAAAAAATAAAAATAAATTATATTTTAATATATTTTTAAGTGAAAAACACTTTAAATAGCCACCATTACTACAATAAAAAATAACTTTTTAAAAATAAAAAATTTAATTTTAATATATTTTTAAATAAAAAATGTTTTACACTATTTTTTGTAACTGCTATTACAATCTCAAACATATCTAATTAGGGTGTTTGGAATTACTATACAAGATATTTTTAAAATTATTTTTATATTTAAAAATATATTAAAATATTTTTTTCTTTGGATATAAATATATAAAAAACCATTATTTAGTTTTATGTTTTTTTTAAAAAAAAATAATTTTAAAAAACACAAGAAGCTATTTTAAACACCAAAAAGTGACTGTGATGGGGTGAGATTAATTAATTTTTACAGTCCCATACCGCCACTACCGGAAGTGCCTTCTCCCGTTTATCCTCTGCCACGCATCGCATAGTAAACTGACATCATCTACAGTTACCCGAAAACAAACGTCTCATCCAGATTTGAACAAATCATAACCGCTACTTTCATGCTTCCACGGTTCTACCATGCTTTCTAATGGGACCCAATCAATCAACAATGCATTACATCATGAATAACAAACAGATCTGTACCGTCTATCACATTATTCCCTTCGATAGGGTGCACGTACGTCCTCCAGCTGGTGTTCTGTTTTCTTCTAGGACCACGCACTCGTTTATATTGGCAGGCAAACTGTCCTCTTTTACCGCACAGTTATATCACGCTCCTCGTTTTTCTCGTGCCCTTCTTTGGCGCGTTTTTTCACGGTCGTTTTTTTTTCTCTTTTACGGTTTTGCCACTGATTTAACTTCAAAATGACGCAGTGTATCCAGAGTTTGAAGCGCGTGAGATAATTAATGTTGGCGTGGGTAAGTTTGATAGCTTTATTTTAAAATATTTTAAAATAATATTTTTATTATATTTTTTAAACATCAACCTATCACAACTATTTAAAATAATTAATTTAAAATATATAAAATTTAATAAAAAAAATAGATTGAAATTCAATTCCAAATATCCAGTGGTTATTGTTTTTTGAAATGTTTTATATTTAAAATGTATTAAAATATTTTAAAAAAAAACTTATTTTTTAAATAAAATAATTAAAAATACAAAAATATATATTTTAAAAAAAAATTAAATTTTAACTACCCTTTTGATCACAAACAAGAGCTTACCTGCTGGGATGATGGAAAGTATAATTGACAGTCAGGCCCGTACCTTTCATCGAAAAGAGGAAGATTTTGAATTTCAAAATCTATTGTTTCACTTTCACTCAGAAAATGGGTTAATTTTTTTTCTTAAAGAATTTAATTGAATGATTATTTATATAATTAATTAATTATAGAAACCAAAATAAACTTTAGAACGGTTACCCCCAATTCATTACTCGAATAAATATATTTTAAAAACATATTTTAATTAGAAATGCAATAATTATAGAAACCAGAATAAACTTTAGAATGGTCACCCCCAATTCATTACTCGAGTTTTTATATTTTAAAAACATATTTTAATTAGAAATGCAATAAAATTATTTTTTTATATCAACAATTCAAAATAATTAAAAATCATGTAAAAATATTAATTTAATATTTTTTAAAAAATAAAACAATTTATAACCACCCAAATAAATACTCCCTTCACCCTGATTTGATGAGAATCCGGTGAATTCAACTAGCTACATCAACTTTTTCATGTCAAGTTTTATAAAGTTCGGCTCATACTTTTCACTCAAAAATAAAAAATCAAACCCATAATAAATTTATTTTTAGCACGATGGCCCATAAAACAACCCAAGTGCTCCGTGCCAGGGGTTCAATATAAATACAGAAAAGGACCCATTAACATGCCTCCCTTAACAAATAGGATTTTTTATAAAAAAAATGACAAGCTCTAATAAAATTTTTAGAAAAATAATATAAGTTTAAAAGGTATTTGGAAAAAATATATAGTTTGAATATAACTATTTTTTTAGAATATTAATTTTATTCATGACTATTATTTTTAATAATGGTTATTTAATCATATTTCAAGAAATATATCTCTTGTAAATTAATTCGTCTAATCAACTTAAAATCTTATGAAAATCTTCTCGAGATCATATATACTCTCTGAAGCAATTTAAGCATAAGAAAGAAACATGATGAAATCTCATCGAATGAAATTATTAATACCAACACCGATCATTTTAGTGGTTAGTGACAGTATTAATTAATGATTTTCTCTCTATCATGAAAATTAGATAACTTTTTATTAGGATCTTACAAGCATCATCAAAGTATCAATGGCCAAAAATGTTAAAGAAGTTTTTGACAGACTAATTCAGTATATTTTAGCCAATACAAGTTTCAAACTTCAACAAACGAAGAACATGCTTTAATTAATGTAATCCATGCAAATGAGAGATCCACCTCGGGTTGAACATGCGGAGAAGCTCGGCAGAAAAGGGAGAGCGGCGACACTGCTAGTTTTCTAATGGTTTATGGACTTCCTGCAAGGCAAGCTTCCTCCTTCTACGAGGACAGCAAGTATTTTCGCAGAAAGTGGTTTTTTATTTTGCATTGAATCCTAACTTTCCAGGGATTCTTAGTTGGCAGCTTGGAATTAATTATTTTGCAAGAATTCCTTGTTTTACAGTGAGTCGAAGTCGGTAGCACCATCCTTTTATTTAAATGACATTAAAGTCGGCAATTAAGGAGTTTTAGCTTGAAGGGTTTTCCTGATTGTACAAGCATTGTATTTGGACGACAATCCAAGTTTTCTACAAGGAAAGCTCGGCAGCTTCTTTCTTTACAAACAAATAGAATACGTGGCATCATGTTGTTTTTAATTGGTTCTATTAGGGTTTAGTTATTTTATAATAGTTTAGCTTGGATTTTATTTTAGAATATTTTGTGTGTGTGCGAGATTGCTCGTGTTCTTAGTTCTTCATTAAACTCTTCAAGACTTATCAAAGATTAGCTGTGTTTTTGGTGTTCATCCTTATACTTGTAATTCTTGATTCTTTATAATCATCGGGTTGAGATCTTTTGTCTAATAATTTTGGTTCAAATAATTATTAGATTAGGTTTTTCTATCAACTTGATTTTGGCTTTAATGAGTTGTTTTTATCTTATTTGTGGGTTCAAGGGTTCTTACCCTCCATATACGCATCACTTCCTACTTACACCTCAAACCAAAGACTGAAAAATAAAAGAAATTAAGTTCTGGATGAAAAGATACTTTTTGAAAACGAACACCTAGTTTCTCTGTGTTTTTTTAGTTCGATCTCCTGTCTTTCAATTATGCCTTTACATAATAAATTAGAAGCAATTAGCTTTGAATTAGGCTACAAGAAAATCTAATTAAAGGGAAAAAAGTTTAATAAGCAAAGTGGAAAAAGTCATGAATTCAGAGATGGTGCATAGTAAAAACATCTCCCTCTTAGTTTCTTTGTTGTTTTTATTGACTTTCTTTTCCTTGATATTGTACTAGCATATTAGCTCGCACTCCGCGGTGAGTTAATAACAATTTTTTTTCAAATGTAAAAAAAATCTTAATAGTTTAGAGAACATTTTAAGTATCTTAGGTCTGGTGGCAATGACAAACTCAAGAACCTTGGGTATGGCGGCCATGCCAGACCGAAAATAGTTGGGTCTGATGGCCAATCCATACCCAAGTCTCTTGGATCTCGCGGTCATGCCAGATCCAAGTCTCTTAGGTTTGGTTGGGTCTCATGGTCAAATCAGACCCAAGAGCCTTGGGCTTGGTAGCTAAGCAAACCCGAGAGTGAGGGGTCCGACGACCATACTTAATTATTTTTTAATATTTTTTATTTGTTATAAAAAGAACATTTAAAATACCTTTAAAGTATTCTAAATCTAAATGCTAATTATTATTTTATATATAAAAAATATTTAAACCACCCTTGAAGTATCTTAAACAGAAATCCTAATTAATTTTTTTTATAAAAAAAAATATTTAAACAACCCTTAAAATATCATAAACAAAAATGATAATTAATTTTTTTTTATAAATGTTTTTATTTTTTCTAAAACAAATATTTAAAACTATTCTTGAAGTATCCTAGACAGAAATCCTATTTAATTTTTTTTATAAATGTTTCTTATTTTTTCTAAAAAAAATATTTAAACTATCATTGAAATATTCTATTACTGCTGCTGCTGCTGCCACTACTACTATTATATTTTAAAAAAAATTATTACTATTAAAGAAAAACTATAGATTTGATTTGAAAGGTAAAATTTAAAACTATAAGAATCTGGGTTAGACATGTTTAATATTATTATTAATATTGTAAATATTATTATTTTCATTATTACTATTATTACTAATATAATTATTAATAAATTTTAAAAAATATTATTACCATTGAAAAAAAAAATCATATATTTGATTTGAAAGATAAAATTATTATTATTATTATTGGTATTACTGTTGTTGTTCTCATCATCATTATTAATAATTTCTTTTTAACAAATATTACTACTATTGAAAAAATGAGTTAGGCAGGGGAGCGAGACCCAAGTTAATTGGATTTGCCAGGGGCGCCTACCGAAGTTACTCGGGTCTGGAAGGTGTAACTTGGGTTAGGCAAGGGTGTCAGATCCAAGTTACTTGGGTCTAACAGACATGTCTAACCCTAGTGTCAGGTGTATGACAGTCATGTCATTCCACTGTGTCAAACCCTAAAAAATTTGAACGGACCATTCTATCCCCATTTATTCTTTTAATGTCAAATGTATCACATGAAAAAGACAATCATACCTCCAACTGAATGCTTATCAAGTTTTTTTGGCAAAGATAATGACATGATGATATTGCTCTAATCATTTGTGTCTTGGTGAACAGTAAAAGGGTTAATAGTGAAAAGCCCCATGTCATTTGTATTTCTTTATAATTTTTATAATAGAATTAAACGTACTATATATACTGTGCATTAAAATATTTGTTTTTTTTGACAACATCATGTAAATTAAAACACTATGCACTAATATATTCAATTCATGCATTGTTTATACATTATTAACGTATTCTTGTTTCCCATGCATGCACGTGACATGTATACAATGCCAAAAAATGGTTGAACCGGTTAAAAAACCAGATTAATCCACTGACTCAAACAAAACCCGACCAAAAAAGTCAACGGTGAAAACAACATCGTTTTATATATATTTTTTAAAAAGTTTTAGAATCAGGTCGACAGTCTTGATCCATGAGGTTTTACAACTAGGCTACGTAACTGTCCTGAGGTCCTAATAGCTCTGCATTCGACAGTGCATTGTAGCTTCAAGTGTCAGAGGCCACAGCTAGGAAGTCATAAATCATCACAAGGAATCCCACATGCTTTGTACGAGGAGGTTCACGACGAGCCTGAAGATTTTCTCTGGAGGAAGAGGCCATCGGACTTTTTAATAATGGCTAGAACCATGGCTAGATTAAGGGTATCAATTAATTTGCACAATTCATTGTAAGCTGGCGCGCTCATTCAGTAATTGCTGCTCCTTGTTCTCCTCTTTTTGCATGAATTTTTCCATGGACAGCGTGATTTTCCAGGTTATGAGAGAAAAAAGTGAGACAAGAAAAAAGACATCGTAGTTGATTTTTTCCATCACTAGCGTGTTTGAAAGTGTAGCATTAATTATTTTTTAAATGTTTTTTATTTTAAAATATATTAAAATAATATATTTTTTTTATTTTTTAAAAATTATTTTTAACATTAGCACATCAAAATGATATGAAAACATCAAAAAAATATTAATTTGAAGCAAAGAAAAAAATAAAAAAATTTTAAATTTTTTCAAAAGCATTTTCAAAACGCAATGACAAACACACGCGTAGCGTAGACTAGAAGGTGTCACTCGCACCATCTAGAGAGCGTAGACTCCTTCAACATGTAAGAGTATGTTGTGTGGGGTCAACTTTTTTAAAAACACGAATTGACTTACGTTTCTAAACTTTTACATTAATGATATTTTATCTTTTATTGTGCTTTTAAAACGGGGAAAAGACTAAATCACCCCTAGACACTCTGATAACGACCAAATGAGCCTTGTTCAATGACCATCATGCTCTTAGTAATCGGGTAAAGGATTTTACGTGGGAAGGATAGATCCGCCATCATACTGTTCCAATGAAAAAAATGTTTATGAGTAAGCTAAATCTTGAACACAAGAGGTAAAAAGGAAGAAGAAACAGTCCTCGACCAACCCTTCAACTAAAATTTGAATATAAAAAGTCAAAGGAAAAAGGAAAAAAACATCCTCTTCAGAAACAAAACTTGAATCATAGCAGCTGTCCTTGTTTTTTTCTCTTTATACTTTTGAATTCCTGTCATTGGCCTGGTTAAAAACAAATTATATCCATCTTAGATCTTTCTGAGTGGGATAAGCTATGCCAATTGATTAGGTAAATCCCACTTTCTCCAGCATCCCATCATCACCAAGGGGGAGGAGACGATGACGTGGCCCTCAAGGTGGAATTTATTCGAAAGTAAAGTCCACCCAAAGTTAAATTATTATATTTTATGTAGTGGAACTGGTCAGATTCCTCAATCCCCACTCTAACCCAGCAACCCAGGTGGAGCCCCGCTTCATCATCATCGTCGGCGACCAAATCTTTCCAAGAACCTTCTCTCCAGTAAAAGGCGGGAGCCCAGAAAGGAAGAAAAAAAGCTAGCAGGTACGACCATAAATGAATATATTAAAAAATAAAATATATGAATTATCAATTTAAATTTAAATTTTCTATCAGATTTCTATTGATTTCTCATGGTTCCGAGAATATTAATCATAAGGGTTTATTTGTAATTAGCATCAGAAAAGAAAATGTCCTTTTTTATAAAATAAAATAAATAAAATATCATAGTTATAGTATACAATTCAGTAATTAGCTCCAATTCTTTTTCGAGTTACTGGATTATTGTGTATTACTTTTTTTTTAAATTAAATTAATATCATTTATTTTTCTTAAAATAAATAATTAACATTGGTATAGCTAAATTTAAATTAAATTAGACTCGATCAATCATATCCTCAACAATTTAATTAAATTTTACTGAGTAGAGTTGCTGTAATAAAATATATAAATTAATATATATATTTTTTATAGGTTTCTAGATGATTTTTGATTGAAGTAAAGTAAGAGGCAGATGCCCCATGTTTTACTCTGTTATTCCCAAAGCCGATCCTCCCTTCTCTCCCCATCCAACTTTTACATCCTCTCCCTCGTTGACTCTGTAAACTACGCTCCCTCTCTTTGAAACACAAACCAAACCCTAAAACTTGATCCTTCTCCTTCTCCCCGAGAACCAGCGGACGAGCTGACATCAGCACCATCGTTCACTACCATGGCTGCACAGACATGGATATGGACTAGTCTAACTGTCGTGGTAACTGTAATTTTGACTGTGGTGAATGCTAACTCAGAAGGCGATGCTTTGTTTACGCTGAGAAAGAGCTTGTCGGATCCGGATAACGTTCTCCAGAGCTGGGATCCGACTCTTGTTAACCCTTGCACTTGGTTTCACATCACTTGCAACCAGGATAATCGCGTCACTCGCGTGTAATTATTTCTTCTTCATCTATCTTTATAAATTATTTATCTATGCTTTTATTTTTTTATTCATTTGGAACCTGGAAGATCCGTTGTTTTTCTGGAGTATTTGTGTTCTGCTTTTTAATTTTTAATTTTTAATTCTTGGATTTTTAGGTTTTTCTGCTTGTAACTCTAATTTTCTGCTTCAATTTTTGTGGGGGTGTTTTTGAAATTAAAATAGATAGATAAATAAATGATTTAGGTTAAAATTATTGAGTTTGTTTAGTCAGTAGCTTTATAATTTTATATTTATTTAGAAGGCGTCTTTGAAATTAATATATGGATCAAATTAGTGTAAAATGTTTAGTAGCGTTGAAATTGTTAGAAGTGTTTTTGTTTTATAGGGTGCTGCCGTGCGTGTTTATGTTCATGATAGATTATCACCATCATCATCACAGAGTAATTATTCAGTAGGTATGGAGTTATACTCCTTTCTCTCACATAGAGTGAGACCCCTGAATTATTTTCATGGTGGGATCCATGTTTTTGTGAGGGGGAGTACGTTCCTGGTGTACCTAATAGTCTCTCATGTTTAGATTTTATGGAATTTTGATTCATATAGTTATTTGGTGTAAAATTAAACATTTATGGATTATGTTTTTTTATTCCTATATGGTTCCTAGAGCCTTGTTAGTCTTTAAGAATAGATATTGCCACTACATTCCATGTTTTTCACACTTCTTGATGAATTATATTTGTTTAGAGCTTGTAAGATTTCGTTGTCCTCTGGGCTTTGTACCTTGCCTCGACTTTTTGAGTTGTTTCTCCATGGTTTCTTTTCTTTGCCCTTTGAGAATTTGATCTTAGTTTATAGAATATGTTTGCATAATATGTAAGTAAGATGCCTTGGGTGAGGTCTTCAAAGGTTGACTTTGTGGATTTCATTTATGCTTCAGTGACTAGTTGCTATGATGATAAAAAATAAAATAAAATAAAATAGTTACAAAATTACTTGTAATGGCATGTGTAAAGTTTGAGGAGATTTGTTGGTTCCTTTACCCTATGTTTAAAAGCATATGTAGTGATTGTGTGGATTATGGGATTCACTGTATATATATATACCTTGAAATGTGTTTTTTGTTTTGTTTTTTAATGCTGTTTGGTGAAGTGAGAAATGCAATATTTGGTGTCCTGTTGCCCAAATGTTATATTTTTTTATGAACTTACTTAAGCAGTCAGAAATGATGACAGTTTCTGGCTTCTATGCTGCATATTGTTATGTCTCTAGCTTGTCATGTTAGACTATTAATTTTACCTTCTGATATTTTTAATTTCTTAGTCGATCAGCTTTCTTGTCCTTTTCTATTGTTTTAGAATGGCAATAATTTTACCATTCCTGCTGTTTAACATTAATTGACCTATTGATAGTTTCCTTTATAAAAAAACAGGAAACATTTAACGCTTCAGTAGTTTGGTGAAAAAAGCAGCAACTATCTTTTCTTGGTTACAGTTCCATTAAAAATGATCTCAGTGCCTATATAATATCATCATTGTTTTGGAAAAACACATTGCTCTATCCTGTCATATGCTGTCATATATCAAATTCTGATTAGTATGCTATGTATTTTGATTTACAGCCTTTGACATATTCTATTCTTTAGCTTTTCAGTATCTTTTGGAAAATGATTGTTCCCCAACATAGAGTTTGTATGTTTGGCCTTAATTAGCATCAACTATGGTCTTTTTTTCCTCGTGCTTATTAATTCTTTCAACATGTATTTAGAATTATTGTGTAATGTTTTTTGTTTTCTCATATCTCATGCTGCTACAGGGACTTGGGGAACTCAAATCTATCTGGACATCTAGTACCTGAACTTGGAAGACTAGAGCATTTGCAATATCTGTATGTTTTCCTGCCTTTATCTTCTTCATGATAGTATTGCAAAGTTATTGGAATAGTTTCTAATTCTGGCTTGTCTTTAATTTTGAATCAATGGCCTTTGTTGTGTCCGTATGGGGGTATTATTCAGGGATGCAGAGTCGCTTGTATCTAATGTTTGGGTTTCGCTTACTTACTTGTGACCTCTCTCATCTTTTCTGGTGTAGGGAGCTTTATAAAAACAACATTCAAGGAATTATCCCCACTGAGCTAGGTAACTTGAAGAGCCTCGTTAGCTTGGACTTGTACAACAACAACATTTCAGGGACCATTCCTCCTTCACTGGGGAAGTTGAAGTCCCTTGTCTTTTTGTGAGTACAAGAAGCTCTACTATGATGTATGATTAAATGCTTAAAGGATTTTCCTTTTCTCTTTGTCCCTTTTGGTTTGAAAGTTTGGTACATTTGCTTTCCAAATTTATTAGTTTGTCTTGAAAACTATTATCTCTCCCTCTCTTCCTCTCTCGTTATGCATGTATGTATAGGTTCCGGCATATATACTTGCTCTGTTTATGTGGAATTGCAAGATAAATTGTCTCTCATTTCTCTTATTGTCTTTTTTGTCTGGCAGACGACTTAATGATAACCGATTAACTGGACCCATTCCCAGGGATCTCGCCAATGTTTCAAGCCTCAAAGTTGTGTAAGGACCATCCTCCGTCTTTTTTTTGGATAAAAGAAGGATTTCTTAGTATGAAAAAAAGAAGTACTCTGATCATCAGCTATGGAAATAACCTTGAAAGCACTCTGTACATTTATTCCCTCGAGGAAAAATGTTCCTCGTGCAATCACACCCATTTACTGAAAAAGAATTGCCATATTCAACTCTTTCAACTTACAAAATCCTCAAAAGAAATCAATATCAGGACTGCCCATGATTCACCGTCAACTTGTAGGGGAAAAAACCCGAGGCACATGCTCTGAGCAGCACAGAGCAAAAAAAGATGAACGTGAAAGGCCTTACTGTAGTGGAACATAGTTAAAACAGAAGGTGACAGAGCCTTGTGGCTTCCTCATCTTTAACAAAATCCATCCTATAAAATATCTCTTCTAGATAAGTGCTGACTAATTCCTAGATTATTCCTGAAACTATTTCATGAATATGCATGTTTATTTGCTTTGATAGTTAGGTTAAATGGTCAGAAGCTTAAAGCAGTTCATCATCTTTCCTGTATCTCCAGGGATGTCTCGAGCAATGATTTATGTGGAACAATTCCTACTAATGGACCTTTTGAACACATCCCTTTGAACAAGTAGGTTCTCTTACTTTTATTTACGCTGTCTTGATTTCTTATTTGTCCATGATTGCCCTTTTCTATAGAAGTAAATTCTCTCCCTCTCCCTCCCTCTCGGTTTCCTTCATGAATATTGACTTGCATTTTCTTATGTTTCATGCTTAGGCACCTATTTTTTTTACCAAAATAATCAAGAGTTTGATTTAGCAAAAAGCTGTGTTTCCCTTGTTTGGTATCTCATACTCTCGTGAGGGTCCCAACGTGGTACTTATAGACCTTAGTGTGATGCTAGGTTCTTTCATTCCCCAACTTTTCCTCAGAGTTTTAGGGTGTTTGAGAATGCGATAGAAGTAGCTTTTCAAAATGCTTTTTGCTTGGAAATGCATTAAAATGATGTTTTATCATTTTTTAAAATTTATTTTTAACATCAACACATCAAAACGATCCAAAAACACTAAAAAAACTTATCTTGAAGGAAAAAAAAGATTCAAATTTTGACAGAAAGCAAGTTAAACCTCAATGCCAAATGGTTACTTGGATCTTCAAATCCAACTCCTGAAAGTTTTTTCCCAGTGTCAGGGTGCTGGAGAATTTAAAACCACATCAACCAGCTCTTGTTTATTTAGATTACCATGACAACCACATTGCGTTAATGATGCTTTTGAAGCTTATGTTACTGTGAAATTCATGTTTGAGCTTTTAAATTGCATCTCTTCAAACCAGTGGCTTGAAGGTTTGTGTTTTGCAAATTGTATGCTACCTGGAAGCAAGATAAACATGATTCTCTCTCATGTCCTATGTTCTGCCTAGATTTGTACGAGCACATATCAGTCATAAGATGGAGGGCTCTGACCTAAATGTGTCATATCTATCAGAACTCCGTACTTGTAATATATGTGTAAAGAGTATGCATTTGAGCCTCGCATATAATATATATGTGAACAAGTGGAAAAGCATGTATAAAAAAAATTGCAGTTCTCCTTTGGGAAACTAAGCAATCCTAAATTCTCTTGCAGCTTTGAGAACAATCCTCGACTGGAAGGTCCGGAGTTGCTGGGACTTGCGAGTTACGGCACAAATTGCTCATGAAGAGAGAGGATCCATGCTGCAAAATGTCTAACTGTCTTGAATCAAAACTGCACCTCACAAAAACCGAAAGCGTATTACTCCACACTCTCAGTGTAAAGGGTTCGGCAAAATGCAATCCCTGGTATAATTATCTGTAAATCTTATGATACTAAATATCCTAGCATTTGTAACTGCGTTGTGTTTGTTTTAAGATCCCCCAAACAGGGATTTGTACTAATATAATGCTAGTAAAGAGTCTACCATTTGTGCCTTTGCTTTTTTCGTATAAATCTCATCATACTGCTTCATCTGCATTATTGCGATCCCTCTAGGATGCATGCAAATACCTAATTTGGCTATGCTCATAAAGTCTGGAAATGATTTTGAAAATAATAGAATATTCCAATGCTGTTTCTAGGGAATTCTGTTAATTTAATTTTAAAAGTCATATTTTTGTAAATAATTCTTCTTTCCTCCATTAATATTTCAAGCTTCAATTGCTACATGAAGATTTATTTTTTTAATGATCAAGTATTACCTATTAATTAAACACAACAAGAACTAAATTAATGATGAATGTGCTAAAATTTGTGATAATATGGAAGTATAAAAAGAATTGCAACTATTTTACAAAAGAAATTTCGAAAATGAACTAACTAAATTATTTTTTTAAAAAAGTTTATTGATACTTGTTAAAAACTTTGTGTGAAATTGCAGCAAAAGTTTCAAGGTTCAGATGGACGGAGAGCTTTTTTTACTTCAAGAACCCATTTGTACCATTTTGAAAACTACAAGAGTTAAAATGTTATTTACACAGGCCCTAAGAAAGTCAGGTTATTTTTTTTTACCCTCATCCATAATTTTATCTGATAACCAATACTGGAACAATAACAGGATAAGCCACCCAACATAATTCTAACCAATACTAAAGCATCATCTGAAGCTTCCTTTACTAAGGAATATCATATTCACAACATCCCTTGCAGCATTCATTCATATTCAATGGTTTTCAACTAATATTATTTAGCAAGATGATGCTTCATATGTTTTGCTTGCATGAAAAGCATAATCCGTATAATCCACAGAAATGTAAACTTACACTTGTTAGCGGCATGATCCTTAACATTTCACAGTATCCTAAACTTGTTTAGGAGAAAACATAAGATTGTCTAAAGCAGTTCTCACCTGTTAAATTACCATGACGACATTGACTTTCAACAGCTGGTGCTTAAGCTCTAGCATGAAGCATGGTGGAGCTAACATAGTACTTACTATGTATAGTCGCACCATTTTGCCTCGGGAGATCATTTTTCAGCAAGTTGACGTTTGTCTTCCTCCTAAAGCTTTTGCAGCCCTTTTGACCCAGGAACACATCCTGTTATTAGTAGATATACCAATTTAGTTTTGGGAGGATGATTCCTTAGAATGACTCTCCGCAAGGAGACGATTCTCTTCCTCTTCAAGTCTTTGCAGCCACTTTAATCCAAGATCAGATCCTGCTTTTGCTGCAATCTGGAACTGTTCCTTTGCTCTCTCTACAGGATTCATCTCAGTATTTTCAGCGCTGTTCATTTTTTTCGCAGATGAACCCCTCTTCAAACTGAATTTTGTTAGATGTTCTGGAACCTGAGCGCCTGGACCAAGAGGAAACCCAATATCACAATTAATAGCTTGTGCTTTTCATCTTGCACAAGTAAAAGACAAGATAAATGATTTGTATAATCTTTAAGATGAAAAGAGCTTTAATCTAAATCATATCCCTAGACAAAGTTCATAGAACCTACGGAATTGCAAGAAGTAATCTCTATCAACTGTAATGATGGCAGGTTGTGCACCATGATATCAATACGAGGTCATTTAGTTAAAACTCAATTTTAACTAAATGCCCTTCATCAAAATATTGGATGCTGATCATGCAATGTACATGAAAAGGAAAACAAAGACATTACTAAAAAACTGAGTCATCCCAACGAATTTCAATGAACAGGAGGGAAAAGAAGGTAAAGAAAGGGAGTCGGAACAGCTTACCTCTAAGGAGGAGAGATCCATATGCTATAGCAGCACCAACATGTCCCTGCATAAAATAATAGCAGTAAAGAAAGGTCGTACAGAGGAGTTTAACTAATAATATTCTAGAGCAATTCAGAACTTATGCCTTCCCAATTTCATTATCAGCAATGAAAGAAACCATTTTTTCATTACAACATTACAGATACTCTGCAATCACAAGTCTTACAGTTGCAAAGATGGAGCTCAACTCTATGCACAAGGCCCTCAAATTACAGAGTTTCTATTTCCAGAAGCATTAGATGGCAGAAGGGGCAACCTGATTTCTTTTTAATTTTTTTTCAGGACAGAACCTGCTTGTCAAATTTATCTCATGTATCTTGATAACTACTGACGATGTACCACAAAAAGCCAACTGCCATCACTTTAACTTACATTAGCAAAAGTCTACCAGTTGGCTTAAAATATGGAGAATGTCAATCAAGTTTAGAAAGCAAATGCACCCCCATCACCCCCCAACTCCCCCAGGAAAGAATAGATAGGTAGAGAGAGAGAATTGATGGATGCAATCTAGTCATTATAAAGAACTCTGTTTATTACCTTCTCCGATGCCCTATGGAAACACCACAAAGCTGAGGCGATATCTTTCTTCACACAATCCCCCGTCAAGTATACAGCACCAAGAAGGTAAAGAGCACCAGGATGCAACTACAATGAATCTGGCTCAAGTAAGGTCTCGAGACCCATTATAGAAACATTATAAACAATCATTCTAAGCAAAAAAAGAAACATACCTTTTCAACTGCCTTCTCTATATAATAGAAAGCTTGTTGATCTGATTGGACATAATCATTCTATCCAAAAAAGATATGACATAATATTACAAAAGGAACGTTACAAAACAATCAGAACTAATAGATCCACCAGGAAACAATTGAAAAAGAAAATTCTCACAATCAAGGGCAGGGTGGATACTACTTTAGAACTTGTTGTCAAGCTATTGATGATTTCTAGTAAACGAAATTTCACACAGCATGGTCAATACTATCCTAGTTGATAAGAGGTCCCAATTCCGAAAGCTTAAGCTATCAAGATATACATACCCCAAGCTCACAAGGACTAAAAATATTAATCTCAAGCATTTAAGCTATCAAGACTCAGAGCTCATAAATATGAATTCAAGTTAGTTTACCATGCAAGAAGTTTTAAGAGCAGGAAATGAAACAAAGGTAGGATAGACATTTATCATGAATATCAAGATTGGATCCCACACAAGGCCCTATTAAAACTACATTATATTGGGTTCAGTTTGGCAGTCTACTGTTATGTACAGCATGATTTTCCAGAATCATTATATGAAATATTTCCACAGATACTTCGTTTTTAAACATTGTCTTCTATTGTGTTAATAAATAGAAGCTTGATAATATTTTGCCAACATTTTCACATATGAACCAGTCTATAAACACTAGTTTGAATATGGAACACAATAAGCCTAACCTCAACTCTTAGACGACAACCTAATTCATATTGTGCTTCTGGATCACCCATATTTGCAGCTTCCACTAATAAAGCAACTCCTCTATTTCATGATAAAAAAAAAGAAAAAAACATCAGTAGTGCGCACATAAAAGGTTCACAAACATACCGTGAGTCAAAGTGACATATGCAAATGTCAATGTGGAAATAGAAGGGCAATATTCATGACAATATTGGATGCTCAAATAAGTAAAGTCGTGATTACTATTGAGTAAATCAAAAGCCTAAAGAGCATCAAATTTTTTTACTGGTGCCTGTTTAGGGGTTTAATATGTTATCCAAACGATTGAACAAAACTGATTGGGTGGCATATCAAATCTAGAACTAAGCCAATCCCAGCTCTCAAGCTGCCTTGACACACTAGTGCAACAATTTACATTTAAAACCATGACAACAGGCATACACTGAAGCAAGAGAGAGAAAATAAAAAGAACTTACATAGCATGATTTTGCCCTGGAACATGGTACTTCAGATGCAATTTGGACAACCAATACCTAGCATGGGTATTGGAGTTGTCAACCTCCAAAGCCAGCTGAAAATTCTCCTTCGCTGTCTAATATCAAACCCAAAAAAAATAAAAAACAGCACGAAGACAAAAGCCAAATAGCATTTTTAATATTCTTCACCACTTTCGATATCCAGCATTTCTTAAGAAAAAGAAAAGGCCTACTCTGAGGAGAGGGATAAGACGTTTATCATTGCGTTCGCAGTAATCAATGACTCTATCCACTTCCTTCAAAGCACTCCATCCTTTCGCAATGAACTCCATCGCCTTCTTATTTCTACCATGGATCTCTCTCTGCCAATTATTAACCCCACCCCATCCCCAAACAAGAAAGGTAACAATCAAGAACTGAAGATGACTAAGACTACTGGAAGAGAAAGTAACTTACATAGAACTGGAGACGACTAAGAGCAGCGAGCTCTAGAGCTGGCTTCTTGACATAATTTCCAAGCATCTTTGATGTCTGAGTGAAAAGAACCCTGCCAGAAGCTCTCTGAGACAGAAAGACCGCGGATTTACCTCAGATTATTACGGAATTACAAGTGTTAGATCGAATTTAAACAAAACCACAATGACCTACTCATCAAAGTAAGAAACCAAGCAAGCCTTGAAGGGCGCCACTCATGAAACAGTGGCAAACCTCAAGGGAGGAATGATAATCCGATCAAATCTTAAAAACCCATCAAGAAAAAACCATGGCGATGCAAAATCTAGAATCAGTAGTCTGTTCACATCCTTGTCCATGATTAAGATTAAATATAGGAAAAAAAAACCCTCTCAGAGGCATTTTATCGAACACGTTGTGTTATTTTTAAGTATCATTACAAGCAACCAAAATGACCTGACTCAGGAATGTATAGTAGCCAAAAGAAGACATCCCGACAAAATATTAACTTAACGGAGAAGAAGAAGAAGAGGTATTTCAAAGAAGCAAAACTGAAGCACTGACCTTTTCTTTTCTCAAGCAGGACTGGGAGGAGACAGCAGACCCGTCGGAGAGAGGAGCAGGGACCGGGAGATGTAGCCTAGGTGTTTCAAATTGGACCTCTTAATGGGTCTATAAGTGGTTTGGGTTTGTATTGGTTACCCACCCAAGGTTAGGTCACACAGCCCATTTGACGTGTAGATGTATTTGCTCACATTCTCTTATGGCCCATTTTGACACACCCATTTACAACCCATACTCATTGAGAGATCATTAAAATTTTATAGTAAAAAGTCCCGGTCCGATCTGACGTGCCGATCCAGTGACTAGAAGCCTAGATCAGGCCAAGTTTTACTTCGAACATGTTTTTTTTTTGTTTTTTTTTTATTAAAATGATTGAATTTTAAAAAAATAACACTGATTAATCTATCCATTTATAAATTAATAATTGTGGCCCTTCCTATTGTTTTGTTTTTCTTAATTTTAGTAGCCATATGGGCATAGCTTGTTATTGGTTTCATTATTTATATAATTGATAGCAAGGAAAAACTTTGGTGTAACTAATTAAAATGTTAAAATTAGTAGAAAGTAATTGCAAAAATGATGTATCCGTCCACTCACAAAATCATAAGACTATACCTTAAAGTGGGTTTTTTTTTTAATGTATTTATATGTAGGAAATCTTGTAAGCTTTTCAAACTCCGTGGGTCCTTATAGTTTAGCAAAATGAATCAAATAGTCCCTTTAATATTAAATATAATTAAGCATTTCCCGTATTTTTATTGATCCTTTTTGTCCATGTCATGTCATGTTGTTTTTTAATTTATTTTTAATGAGAAAAGAAGGTATTTCTTGAAAAATATATTAAATTAAGTATAGTCAACAATAATTAAGGGGTCAATTAGTTATTTTTTGAAACTAGAAGGATTATTTAATTATTATACAAAACTAGAGGGACTGATTTGTAACTTACTAAAAAAAGGAACTGCATGTCTTAAATCAAAAGGAAAGCAAAAGCATGTGGTATCTGGGACCTTTTTCTTTTTAATAGAAAATATAATGAATCAATGCGGACGTGAGAGATTTTCAGCACAAGTACAATGTCCCCTTTACCATGTTGTTAGAAAACGTGATAATAATTATTATTTTTTAAAAAATATTTTTAATATTAATATATTAAAATAATATAAAAATAACAAAAAAATATTAATTTAAAGTAAAGAAAAAATAAAAAAAATTTAAATTTTTTTAAAAGCATTTTTGAAACGCAATACCAGACACATATATAGTACGTGCTTCTTCTTCTTTATTTTTTTTTTAATTTGAAGCATAGCTAGTTGCTGGATTGAATTTAAGTTATTATGTTAACTCAGAAGTCATTAAATAAATTTAAAATAATTATTTTTATTAAAATGATAATATTTTATTTTTTACAAGATATTAATTCCATAAAATTTAGAATAAATTTGTATAGAACAATTAGACCATTAAGAATTCAGTTTGATCAAACGAAATTGATCAGATTAATATTTTTTTTGATTCAACTAAAAATTCAGTTTAAACCAGACTCTAAATCATGAATTTTTTTAGATCACCCTGTCGAGAGTCAAGATAGATTTAATTACCTATAATTTGATTACAACACTCATCTTAATTTTTTATATTTATGATAATCTATCTATCTATATAACATTACTTTTATTTTATTCAATTAAGGATTCTATGAAATAGTTATACATATTAACTTAAAAAAGAAATATTATTTCAATTAGATTTACAGGAAGAAGTAAATAAATAATATTTAATAATATATGGAAACGTATTTTTTTCCTCTCTCTCTCTTAGAGACCTCCATTGCCTTTTTTTTTATAGTTTAACGTGGGTGTCCGGGCCAGCTTGCGCGCATACCTTGACTAATCTCACGGGCCCTGAAGTTAATGACCATGTAAGCCTCCAGTGGCCATCATATAAGCAACCACATGGCTCAAATCTGAAACCACAGAAGAAGCAAGCCTCCATTGCCATTTTAATCAAGCCATGTGTGGATATATGCTTCTTGTCCGCGTAGCTTGGCATATGAATCATTTATCTTAATTAATTTCTTGTAAGTTTCATTTTTCTTCTCTAATGATTCCTTGGACCAACATGGCAATCATAATAAAGGAATAAAAAGAGATGGAGGATATGTGTTAGTTTTCATTAATTATTTGCCGAACTATATAATAAAAAAAGGAAATTAAGCAAATTAAAAACATGTGGACCTGTTGATTGGGAAAACCGTGTGGTATCCGGGACCGTACCATTGAAGCATTGTATAGAGAGACACGGCCACACCACAAAATGAATATCGATCGATGTTTGGATGCGAGAAACTTGTAGGACAAGCTACAGAGACCACTTCACTAAAAGACATGCTTCCAACTTGTTTGATATACATTATTGGGTTTGGTGTTCTGTGTCTAATTCAAGCTTCATGCACAAACTAATTAATGTTGTTGGATTTATGCATGCATGCATGCTCTTCAGTGATGTTGGCAAGGGGCAGAATCTTGCGATTTTTCAGTAGCTTGTCATAATATATAAAAATATAGAATTCAAAATCGATCTGGGGTACTTTTGAAGATGTGGATCATAAAATTAAGAGCCTAAATTAAAGTAAGTTCTTAATTTGGGTGGATTTTGACCTTAAATATGACCTTCTACGTCAAAGAATTAAAGATTTCTACGAAATATTTGTACTTATTAACTCTAAAAAGAAATTAAAAATCTCAATTAATTAGACTCACAAGAAAAAATAAAGTTATATTACTTGATCAAACATGAAAATACATGAAAATGTACATATTTCTCATGTGGAGTTGAAGTTAAGAGAGAAGGTGTATTGGAAAATATTATGAAGACTGTGTCAATGAATCATCTTAACCCAATAGCTTAACCTGTTATAGATGAAGTTTCAGGATATGATTTATATTATTCTCTAACACACCCCCTCAAGTACTTAATTTTTATCAAATAAATGAGGATGGTGAGATTCGAACTCGTGACCGCTTGGTCATCAAGGCTTTGATACCATGTCAAAAAACCATCTCAACTCAATAGTTTAAGCTGTTAGATGAGATTTCAGGATATAATTTATATTATTTTCTAAGATACGCTAACATGTTGAGAAATTTGTAATTTTCACAAAGATAATGTAATTATTGTTTATGAGATATTTTGCGACCTCTTTTAATCATCAAGTAACACGTGGATACGTCTTGTCCTCGTAGCTTGGCATATGAATCATTCATCTTAATTTCTTGTAAGTTTCATTTCTCTTCTCTAATGATTCCTTGGACCGGCATGGAAATCATATACAATAAAGGAATAAAAGGAGAAGGAGATATGTGCTAGTTTTCATTCTTTGCTGAACTATATAATAAAAAAAGGAAAGCAGGACTGCAGGAGCATGTGGACTTGTTGAAAGGGAAAACGATGAGACATGGCATCTGGGACCATTGCAGGCACTGGCGTGAGAAGTTTTCAGGACAAGCATGTCTGAGACCACTTCCTAAACGACGTGCTTTCATCTTGCTCGATAGACATAACTGGGCTTGACGACGTTCAGCTTCTTATATATTCAAGCTTTATGGTACTGATCTTCCATGCATTACTGTCGTTGGATAGATGCTCTTCGATCAGTGAAGCAGCTGGCAATTAGGGATAGCATGCTAGCTTTCGTCTTTTTTCTGCTGTATCATCACGTGATTAATCGCGTCGGCTTCTAGTTGCAGGAGGCCGGTCAAGGTGTTTCCACCTCTTTCATCCTCATATTCCAGCATATAAAACACATGCATGTCCAATTTATTAATTGTTTTTTTTTAATCATTTCGTTTGATTTTTGGACGAGTTGTGGCTTTTAGAATTCGAGTTCTGAAACTTCGAATTTAATTAGAGGTTTTAATAAATCCTCCTACTTAGAAAGTCATTTGAATGGCAAAAACAAAATCTATTTTAAATAAAATCTAATTAATTTTTAAAATCATACAAGAAATAAAAATTTTTTACTCAACTAATTTGCTACATTGAAGAATAGGATTATACTTCTAATTAAAAACTAGATTTTCTAAAATATCTAATGACCCTTTTTCTATCACTATTCTTTCTCTTATAAAAAATAAACACACACCACTATATATTAAATTCTTATTGCATCACAAAACACTCTTCTCTTCATTACTTCCCACGTGAGTGTATTTGATATTGTGGTAGTTTTGTAATTGTGATTTGAAAAAAGTTATTTTATAAAAAACACTTTTGGTTGAGGTTGATTTGATATTTATATATGTTTGGTTAAAACTGTGGTTGAAATTGAGGTTGAACAAAAAGTAATTTAATGTGTTTGGTAAAGAATGCTTTTAAATTGAGGTTATAAAATAACTAAAAAAGATATATATTAATATTGATGGTTTTTAATTTAAATATTGTAGATTTAACTACTGCTATTACATCATGAAATAAATAATACTTTATATAAAATATTTTTTATTATTCCATTAAACTGTTTAGAATTCCATCACGTACGAAATTCATCTGACAAGGACTATAGTTTCCATGATTTTTTGAGCATGCAACAAAATTAGATAAAATATCACTAGGAACAAAATTAGAATTACGATCTAATTCTGCAAATGTTACGCTATCATGCGATCTCTTTCTAATTTATATTGTGTCATTGAATAATGTTAAACACTAGTTTCTCGAATAAAACATAATTAAAAATAAAAAAATTAGATTTTTTTACTGTTCACGTGAACAGTGCAGATTGAATTAATTCACCTTCACTCTGCACAGACGACATATAAAAAGAGAAGCATCTTGAAGCTGCTTTCGATTAACCTGCGTTTTAAACGCAAAATATATCAGGTCCAACAATAATAAACTGTGTTTTATACTTTATCAAATAGTTTTTATCTGGGATTTGCTTAAAAAATAGAAGCAATCATAGAAACAAACACGCTATCTTAGTCTTTAATGTTGTTTCATGGGTTATTTGAGGCGATGACGATGAAGGAGAATAAGAGTAAGCAAGGAGTCGTTGTGGTTAAAACAAACAAGCAAATAAATAAATTTATTATTGTTGTTTAAAAGATGAGAGAAATATTTTTTAAAGCAATTGAATGGAAGAGTTAGACCGATAGTACTAGCTGGCGAATTTATTATTATGTCAGGAAAGAAGAAGAAGCATCACAACAGCACATTAATTTCTAGCTACAAGAGGTCAAGGTGTTTCCACTCTTTCATCCTCATATACACGTATGTCGGTCCAATTTATTAACTCTTCATTCTTGGTTATGCAATTTCAATTTCTTTATTGATTGAGTTGGATTTAAACATTATAATAATTCAAATCTGACACTGAATATTATTTTCAAAGAAACTATTAATTAATGGTCATTAATTTGGAAACATGCTCGTTAATTATTGACCTTATTCAATCTTGGCCTCTTAAGAAAGAGTTGGTCTTCAAACATGGCCTTAATGTCAAGCTCACCATCTATTAATCAAGAACTCATATTCATAATTATTTACTTTCTATGAACACTGACGAGGCAGCCATGCATTAATTATTACTGAGTGTACAAACAATTAGCCATCGAATTAGAACAACTCTAGCTCTTAAGGTAGCAAATGCAAAGGATCTATCCCTCCTGTCTTTGATTCAAGTTATCATATATGTGTTCATACATATGAACCGATCGATCTTGTCTAGTGGAGACGTCTTAAGACACGTTATTCATGCTTCGAAATGGCGGTCCACCATGGGAGCACAATTATTTGCACAACGGCAGCCATGTATGCCCTTGTTCAGTCAACAGAACTTGGAGCGTTCATGTTAGCTATTATCGACACGGTAGGGTCAAACGATTGAATTCGTGTTTTTGTTTCGTTTTGAAACAATACACACGATCATGATGGTATGAACATTATTATTTTCTTTTCATCATGAACAATGAGAACAGGAAGACATGCATGTGCATTCAACAATATTCTACGCCAGCACTAAAGTGCAAGGAAACCTGTCTTTAACCATCATGAGAACTCAAAGAAAATGAACAAGGATCGATGGTTTAGAAAACAAACTAGCAGAAACAAGGAACAGAAGAAGAAAACAAGCCTGGCCCTCAACAATTTGGCTCATTTCTTATACTCTATTTGGACATATATAATTATTGGATTTATTATATATATATGCTTCACGTGATGGGATTTATTAATTATATAGTCAACAGATATTCTTGCACGTTTCTTTTTTATTAGGTGCATAACATATGCTTTAATTATGACTGTAGCTACTGCCTTCTTTTTTTTTTCCTGACCAAATATTCTTTTGTCTTTTAATCTGCTCTTTTTGTCAAGGCTTTAGTCTAAGGAGAATCCTTTTCTTAATTACTACGCGACGACTAATTTAACATATGAACTTTATAATATTCTTGCTAATTTATCTATGCCTTTATAATAAATACCCTAAGAATATATTCTTAAAATACAACCGCACCGTATTATTTGATGAGTCATATTATAATAAAAATCTTATAATCTTGATAATCTAGGGTTCTTAAGTGCAACAAACCTCATATCCAGCTTCACCATAAGCGTACAAAAAAAAATCTTAATAATCTAGCTATCCATATTTTGATTTTTCAATATCAAACCAAAAAAAATAATAATTTCTTATAGATAATATTGTGACATAAATGTTCTTATTACATGTCTTATTCAGTTTTACCACGTTTTATTTTTTTAGAACTTCTTATGCATATCTTTCTTAATTAATATATTCATTTCATTCACTGTTTGCTTGTTCTTTTCATCCTAACAGTAGGAAGATATTTATTCGATGCTTTTCATGGTAACATTAAGTAGTGTTGTTTTGTATGTTGGGCAAGGATAAATTGGATATGATAAATTTTTTATGAAATTGTTTGATATATTTTTGGACAATATAAAAATCAATTTTTTATCTTGTTTAAAGCTGTTCTGGTAAAGAAATTTTTGTCCCCTTAGAAAGGATAGAACAAATTTGTCAAATTCTCTATACAAGGGTTAACCTAAGTTGATCTGGGTCATTGTAAGGATAAAAATAGTTATTATTATAATTTTAAAACTCGACTATGAGGTCGAATCGAGACAAGGCCCATGTCACATATTGTATTGGCTATTGACCCGTGCCAACGTAAAGATAAAATTAGTTATTATCATAGTTTTAAACCTGAATTGGGGGTCGACTCGGGGCAAGACTCGGGTTGACCATTGACCGAGTCAACATAAGAATAAAAGTGCTTATTATCATGGTTTTAAATCTAACTCGGGGGTCGACCCAAAGCAAGGCCCGGGTGGCGGGTCAAGTTGACCATTGACGTGTGTCAACATAAAGATAAAAGTGGTTATTATCATAGTTTTAAAATTTGACACGGGGGTCGACCCGATGCCAAGACCGGGTCACGGGTCAGGTTGACCATTGACCCGAATCAACGTGAGGATAAAACTTGTTATTATCATTATTTTAAAACTAACTAAGGAGTTGACACGGGTTAAAGCCTAGGTCACAGGTCGGTATGGTCATCCTAGGTTGACTCGGGGCAAGAACTGAGTTACGGTCGGGAGGGTCAACCCAAGTTGATCCCCGTCAATGTAAGGATTAATGATGTTATTATCATAGTTTTAAGATCTAACTTGGAGGTCGACCCGGGGCAAGACTTGGGTAATAAGTCAGGAGGGCAACCTGAGTTGAACTAAATCAATGTATGGATAAAAATAATTATTATCATAATTTTAAAATCTGACTCGAGGGTCGACTCGGGACAAGACCTGGGATAGTCAACCCGAGTTGACTCAAATTAAAAAAAAAATCCAAACAACCTTGTTTTGACAAAAAATATTCCAAAGAAAATCAGTGGATTTTTTACCCGTGTTTTATCTCTGGTCAACCAGGTCATAAATTGACCCTGATTTTTTACTGGGACAAGTCAGATCAATCATTTATTTATTTTTTAATTTCGAATCAATCCAAGCCAGTAGGTTAAGTTATGTTCAATATCTATCAAATATTAAATAAAATACATTATTTAGTTTAATTTAAAATACACTAAATACGAGATAATTATCAGTCCAACGCAGTCTAATCAATTCTATTCAATATATCAAAAAAAAATAGACCCCAACAAGAACTGCCAATGGAAGTTCTCATAAAAATCATCATACCTAACACACGCACTATGAGTGAGACTCCATGAACATAATTTCGCAGCCACAGAAAATAAAACTTATTTCTATCCATGCATACACATTGTTTATTACATGCTAGATCCTATATCAATCAACTTTCTGACCCAGCTTCAAATAAAAATTATTTATTTTTCGTATTTAAATTACGAGGTTAGCATTTAAAGGATTTTTCATCTCATGAATATATATTTTAATTAATGTAGAAGGTGAGGTATGTATTTAAATTCGTTTGAAAAATAAGATCAAATCTATATTGATGAGTTATAAGCTTATATAAAAATAATCATATCATTAGAATATGAGAAAAAAATATAAATTAAAAGAAAGGAAGGTTCAGTCCAAATTAAAGGAAACCCCTTCCATCGCCTCTATAAATAGCAGCTCGATAGGGCATCCACTCGACAGAGGTGATATAGCAAATATCATTACTTGGGCATCCACCGCTACACAACATCTTCTTGAGCATCCAACAGGAGAAAATGGGGACGCTGACTTACAACTTCTTGGTTGAAACATTTTCAAGAAGTTTCAAGCGTCTCATTATTTGGTGTATTTTACTTTATATGATCCAATGTTCATCGGCGACTTCTAATAAGACTGGAAACCATTTTTACAAATGGAAAGTGGAGTACATGTACTGGTCTCCAGATGGGATAGAAAATGTTGTGATGGGAATCAATGGCCAGTTCCCTGGTCCAACAATCCGTGCTAGAGCTGGGGATATAGTTCATGTGCAACTCACAAACAAACTCCACACTGAGGGGGTTGTCATTCACTGGCATGGAATCAGACAGGTTTCTTTCTATACTTTGATCCCATGCTCTGATGGAAGTATCTCTGCATGCAACGGGTTGTTTTTCTGAAAGAATTGCTTTACTGTATTTATTTGGTATTAATTCACTTCCTTTTGATTTTGCAGAAAGGAACACCATGGGCAGATGGGACTGCTTCCATTTCACAGTGTGTCATTAACCCCGGAGAAACCTTCGATTATAGGTTCACTGTTGACAGAGTAGGAACACTCTACTTCTCTCTCTCTTGCTCTAGCTAACTAGATTAATTAACAAACCTTGACTCTTATGTGGCCCAAAAGCCATTCCTTTTTATACAGGCATGTTTTAGATGCATTTTTTAGGGTTTAACTAATTTTTGCAGGCAGGAACGTATTTCTACCATGGACACTATGGAATGCAAAGATCAGCAGGGTTGTACGGTTCCATGATAGTGGATGTGGCAGAAGGAGAGAAGGAGCCTTTCCACTATGACGGTGAGTTTGACCTGTTGTTAAGTGACTGGTGGCACAAAAGTGTTCATCACCAAGAAGTTGGCCTTTCTTCCAGACCAATGCGTTGGATTAATGAACCCCAGGTAGATACTCACCATCCATGTTTCTATCATGAAGATTATATTATGGCCAAAATCCTGTATTTTGATGATATTTTTCATGAAAACATTGATCCAAAGGGACATATATATATACTCACCACGACCTTAGTTTTGGAGTCTATAGAGTCTTTTTCTTCTTGTTTTTTTTAATTGTGAGTGTTTGGTGAGTTTATACGAAATGTTAAAATTAGTAATTATATAAGTTTTTAATAATTTTAAGATTTATAACATTTAAATTAATAATTTTTAAAAAATAAATTTAAAACTTAATCAGTTAAGCTATACCCTTCAAAAATTTTTTTTGCTAGAAGAGTCAATGTCAACCATTACCGATGATAGTGGCATGCATATTGTGGATATTGGCATGACCAGCCCCAACTAGCTAGCTCTCGAAGGGACAATGCAATATACATCCTGCCGGAATTTCCATCTTTCTAATTTAGAATATAAGATTTTGGATTTCTAATTTAGAACCCTTTTCTTTTTTTTGCGGTGCATCGCACAAACAAACGGATATTTCAAAACAAATGGATTGGAAAATAAAGAAGGTGATTACTATGTTGCTTTAATTTGTCCATGGTAGTTGGTAGACTCTGTTAACTTTTTGAGTCCAAAATTCAAAAGGAGGGAATAAAAAGGAAAGCAGGTAAAGCAACATATTAATTAAATATATTTCTCTTACTCGTTTTCTTTTGAAAATGATCATATCTTCAGGCCCTACTTATCAATGGAAGAGGACAATATGGGTGTTCCCTGGCAGCTCATCACGGCAACTCCTCTTTTAGCCAGTGCAATATAACAGGACATGAACAATGGGCCCCTTATATCCTGCATGTGGATCCAAACAAGACCTACAGAATAAGAATCGCCAGCACTACTGCTCTTGCTTCTCTCAACTTGGCCATTGGGGTAAGTATTTATGGTAGTAAAAACTTAAAGAGTTCTTGATTCTCTTTCACACAGCACGTAGGATAGCCCCTTTGGTTGCTTGATGGTTAAGAAGATTTGAGATTTAAACTGTGTGATACTGCTGTTCTGTCATGTCATGACACCTTACTTGGTTGCCAGAGATATTTGAACTTATTGCCAATAGGAAAGTAGAAAGTGATTGACAAGTTGTGGAGAGATGGTGGATCTAAAGATTTTCTTCTTTATAGAAATGGTGATGATTCCTCATCCTCCCTCTTCCAAAATATTAGATGCATGCCCTTATCAAGATTTGGATCGAACCCAATTCTAGTGTAAATTCTTGAGTTGCACTGGTTGTTTATATAGCTGGAAAAATACAATCCACACCCATTTTTTTTAAGAAATTAAACTCATCCATTGTACATTTAGAATTTGATATATGGTTCTTTTTCCACCAACATTTTAGATTATTCATGTTGGAAAACATATATTTAACCTACATATCAAATTAACATGAAGAACACTATAAAATTCTTCTAAATACACATGAATTATGATGAAATTAGGAGGATATCCTTCTGCCAAAACTCGAAGAAATATATGTGAGAGAAAACATCAGAGGGGGACTGAGAAATAGAGGGAGGGTGAAGGTGAGGGAGAGAGATCAGAAGTCAAAAAGAAAAATATATTCACCAATTAATCTGCCAAAAAATAAAGAAAAGTGAGAAAAAAGAAACCAAATCAAAAGGTGGGTTTGAAATGGTGTCTGTCAAGTGTCGACAGTGGCAGCAAATCACGAGCACAATGTTTGCCTTGTTTAAGCTAATTCACTGTCCTTGAAGAAAGGACGACTAGGACTAGCTAGTTAAGAATCTCTGCATCTATTTTCACTTTTTGCAGTTTACACCATCACCTCCTTAATTTTATATGTGACATGTTTTCCTTCCCAACCTCCCTTGCCTTTTTGTCAAACAACTCAATTTGGCCTTATGCCCTTTATCATTGGATCCATAAGCGTGACTCGGTGCCTGTAAATTGAACAGTTCTGACTTCTGAGCCCATAGACATCACTATTCACTGTGAATGTCGACAAACCTTACAGGCACAGCTAGCTCCCTTGTACAACTCTGACCTGTGTTAAGCTACTGTCTGAGTTTTGACACAACCATACATTTGAAAGTGTACAGAAATAGGAAAGAAAAAGAGAAGGAGATGATTAAATTAATGAATGAAACGACTTTGGGGCCCTCCACCTTTTTGATTAACCTGAGCACTAATGCAAATTGTTATCATTGCAAATTGATGTGATGGCTAAAATTATTTATGTTTTGTTGTATTTGTCTACAGAATCACAAAATGATGGTGGTGGAAGCCGATGGAAATTATCTGCAACCATTTGAGACTAATGATTTGGACATTTATTCTGGTGAGAGTTACTCAGTCCTATTAAAAACAAGTCAAGACTCCTCCCAAAACTATTGGATTTCTTTTGGTGTAAGAGGAAGAGAACCTCACACCCCACAGGCCCTAACCATATTAAACTACAAGACCAACTCTGCATCGAAACTCCCTCTTTCACCACCTCCTGTAACTCCCAGATGGGATGATTATGCTCACAGCAAGGCATTCTCTAACAAGATTAAGGCCCTGGATCATAAAAGTATCCCTAAGCCTTCACCGACTTACCACCGTAGGATTGTCCTGCTAAACACCCAGAACAAGATGAATGGCTATACCAAGTGGTCTATCAATAATGTTTCCCTGTCAATACCTGCCACTCCTTACTTGGGGTCCATCAGATTCGGCCTGCGGGATGCTTTTGACCAAACAAAGCCACCTGAGGATTTTCCAGGACATTATGATGTTATGAAACCACCAGTTAATCCTAACACCACTACTGGAAGCGGGGTTTACATGCTAGGTTACTATAGCACAGTGGATGTTATATTGCAAAATGCAAATGCATTGACAGAAAATGTAAGTGAAATACACCCATGGCATTTGCATGGTCATGATTTTTGGGTGCTAGGGTATGGAGAAGGGAAGTTCACCAAATCTGACGAGAAGAAATTCAACTTGAAAAATCCACCTTACAGAAACACAGCAGTGATATTTCCTTACGGATGGACGGCACTGAGGTTTGTGGCAGATAATCCAGGAGTATGGGCCTTCCATTGCCATATCGAGCCACATTTGCATTTGGGGATGGGCGTGGTTTTTGCTGAAGGTGTCCAGCATGTTGCTAAGATTCCTAAGGAAGCCCTTTCTTGTGGTTTGACTGGGAAGAGGTTCATGACTGGAAGCCATTTGGGCTAAGTTAATGTCTTTTGTTATGTTTATGCATGGCACGCGATGGGGAGTTATATGCCTTATTTGTATGGTGTTTGAAATTTAAGGTGTTAATGTTATCATTATAAATTATAAGGTAAACTATTTAGTCGATATTGTGATGCGGTACAATTGAAGATGCATTTAAAGCTTGATCCATAATAATAATAAAAAAGTTACCAAACTAGTGAAGTATGACCTAAGAAGCACAGAGTTAATGTAACTCTATGGAAGACACAATTCTCCAAAAAATTTTGTCTTCAATTCCTTCCTACCAACACAGCCGCGAGGATGGTCTAAATACTTGGTCTTGTGATCATCAATATAGAGACAAGTCATAGGCCATGTTTTGTCCAAACAATCTACAAGCCCAGAGCTCTCAAACTCATCAACCCAAATTCCATGGTTATTAGGCCACAATGAAAAGTGGTGTCCACAAGACATACCTTAACTCCATATCGGGACACTTGTTCGGCGAGATATGGACCAACCGGGCCAGTGCCACTAACGATCACATCAAAGCTAGACCTATCAGCAGGATGGTCTAAATACTTGGTCTTGTGATCATCAATATAGAGATAAGTCATAGGCCATGTTTTGTCCAAACAATCTACAAGCCCAGAGCTCTCAAACTCATCAACCCAAATTCCATGGTTATTAGGCCACAATGAAAAGTGGTGTCCACAAGACATGCCTTAACTCCATATCGGGACACTTGTTCGGCGAGATATGGACCAACCGGGCCAGTGCCACTAACGATCACATCAAAGCTAGACCTATCAGCAGGATCAAACCATGAGAAATCAAAATCCAAGAACTCTGGTTTCGGTTCAGGTTTCAAGTCAAGAAAGCTTCCAAAACTTGCTGCTTAGGATTCAGTGGTGGGATTTTCTCCAAGGTATGATGTTGGATTTGTGAGAAGAGAATAAAGGAGTAGGTTTATGGTTTAGAAGATAAATTTTAGCAGCAGGAGCTGGAGAAAATAACCTCAGACAAATAGCCATATACAACACAAGAGAGAAAGAGAGACGGAAAGCAGTAGCCTTCCAAAAAAAGATCAGCAGAGAAATTGTTACTATCGGGAAATGAATTGGAAGATACTATCAGATATAGAAAGGGAGGAGTCCTACGGTCAAGGCAAGAGAAACATATATGTTATATAATTTATCTCTTAGATATATTAATTTACTTGATATATATAATAGTTTTGTAAAGTTAAATTTATTATTAAATTCATTTCAATCTTTTAATTTTAAACAGTTAAAACTACTAGTGTTGATATAAAAGATTAATATTTTATAATCAAAGTAAATTCACTCACATTTCTTATAAATTTTCGATGATAGACTTAACTCGTAAAGACTAGTAATTTTATTTTATTGCTAGAATTTGTCCTATCGTAAAATCTTATTAATTTATGATTTAAAAATAAATTTAATTATAGTTTTTAAACCTAACTTAAGGTAGATTAATCTAATACAAATCCTGAGTTGCAAGCCGGTTAAATTAACCTAATTTTTTTAAAAAAATTAAAATTGTGTTTTTTTATTATATTTTGACTAAGTTTTTTTTTCCTGAATTGATTATCGGGTCAAAACCATGTCTGTTCTTCCTTTATTTTTTTATGATACCCGACCTTTATTTTTTATGATACCCGACCTGGTTAAAACCCCAGTTCATCCAGGTCCAGGCCAGGCAATGTTTTAAAACAGTGGTTTTAATAACCATGCACCAGCACAATATAGGTTAGAGATAATATTACCAGCATACATTTCCAGAAACTTAACTGTTATTTGAAAACATACACAGACAGACTTGTTAGACCAACTTAATTATGGATTCCACAATCTCCAATTGTGCACTTACAGGTGATAGAGCCATCATTCATACCATATATGGCTTCTGTCATATTGTTATTTATCATCATCCTTGTTATTTTTCTTCTGGGCTATGATTATATTATCATATGAACTTAATTGTACTTCCAGTAATTTTGCAACTTCTGCTCGTTGGACCATAAGACACGGCAAAATTTAAGTGGTACGAAAAAAACAACAACAACAACAAAAGCTTCAATGCCCTGCTCTAGTCTCCGGGACAAGTTAGACAAGAGGGTGCGGTGCTTGAATAGAAGGAGTGTTCTAATTGCGTGCATGCATAACACCAACTCGAATTTCTCACATTAACCAGGAGCAGGTGATGAAAGGGGGTAGAAAATACTAAAAAACAAGACAGCTAATTTGCCCAATAGAAGAATTTAAACATAAGCAGCATCTGCTTGCGCATGGAAAATGGGAAGAGGAAGAAAAATAAGTCACAAACACAGTTAACACAGACAGACTGATAGATGAAGACCGCATAGTGTATGACAGTGGATGTTCCAAAAAATGAATCTGAAACTCAACACTATATTACACAATAGCAAGAATCAAGGAATTTGCAGTGTATTCACAGATGACCAGTAACAACAAAAAACAAGAAATGAGGCTTTTCTGTAATAAATATCACATACACCGCATGCAATAACAGCATAGGAATCTACGGTGCTATTTCTGGCACTTGGGGAAGGTTTAGATTCCACATACATGTCAAGATTTCATAGTCCATTGGAGCTCATATGGATGCTGCGGATCTTTGAGCATACCTCGGCAGAAATTCAGCACCGATAAAGCAGAGACTCAAGATCTGCATGAAGGTAGAGTGATGCCTCCACAACAAGCAGCAATTATTATGTACAGCAACAAAACAATCACGCATGTCAGCAGGGCCCTGTCATGGAAACATAAATTTTGCGCTCACTTTATGTACCAGTCAGTTGCTAGCAATTTAAACCACTTCTACATTGCAATAAGAATTGATTGAAGATTTGGGTTTTTTGGTTGTTTGCACCGTTCTATGTAAAAAATGAAGAAATAGGTATGTCAATTGCTTATCATGCCAACTTTTCAGTATGTACTATGAAGAGAGGCAAATATACTAGATAACTAACCATCTATTGCAATTGATAAGTAAATAGTTACTAAACCTATTTTGCATCCACCAACCAAGTTCTAGCATAATAGTTCACAGAAAAAATATATCCAAAAGTAGGTTGCATTTAATTTATTGTCTAGAAACAGAAAGGACAAACAGGTGGTTGGTTGAAGAGACAAACATGAAAATAAATCCGTTTTTGATATAGTTTTTTTTTTTTTGGAGTGAATTTGTCCTTAAAAAAAAAACAGGAAGGACATATCCCTCTCTCAACTATCTTTGTCGCTTTTGTCGCAAGCCAGTAACAAAATACTATCTTAGTGTCTCGGGACAAATACACAAGGGGCATAATCGTATGTGGTTGAAAAATTAGAGACATAAAAACAGATCTGTCTCTGGGATAATTTTGAAGTGAATTACTATTTTTTAAAAACAGAAAGGACACACATGTCTTCTATGACCCAACTATCTCTATCTCTTATGTCCCGAGACAGTAATCAAACGTTAACTTATAGTCAATCATCATCTAGATTTAAAGTATTTAAATGACAGTATCTTTCTCATTAAACAAGCTAAGGGCAGCATAATGGGCAATGCAGAGGGAGAAAATGCTTAAATGAGCATGTTGTATGGGTTTCTAAAATCTTGCATACCCCTTAACCAAAGGTCTTTTTTAATCTTAAAGAGCATATGGATTCTTTTTGCATCTAGAGATGGAAATAAGCCAATTTTTCCTTTTTCGACTTCTCACATTTTCTGGCCTTAAACTGCTGTTTTCTCTAGCAACTTCCAAATTTAGAAATTTAATGCAGTAAGAAAAATCTTTTAGCATCAATGAACAAAAACTAGAAAATTAGAATTCAAAGGGTAAATCATAGGGCTCTTACAAGAGCTTAGCATTCTTCATCCAGAGAGCTCTTCGAAGGCCCTTGGACTGTTTCTTGAAGTGAAATGCACCATCTTGCATCGTTGCTGTTTTGTCAACAAGAAGCTCAATTCGGTCACCTCTCTCAAGTATTTTCTCGATGTTTTCTACCATAATTGTACGGATCTGCACACATTTTTCCAGCAATTGTGAGCACAATATCAATGAGGGGAAAAATGAAATCCCAAACCGCAACTACCTCCCACCCATCCCCAAGAAAAAAAATTAACAAAGAAAGATTCTAACATCAACAGGCCACAGAAGCATATGACAGTCATGAACTTCAGGAGCCCTAAATGACCTTCTTTATTGTTATTATTATTATTTTGAACCTCGCCTAGATAAACTAAAAAGCTGCAATAAACTGGAACAAAATATTGTGTGATGCATGAGCAAATAAGGAAACCTAGTTTATAGTGAGTTAGCAATTAAGGTTGTTCATTTTATTTTTTTGAGTTCTATAGAATTTACTGCTATTTCTTAGCACAGTATATGAAAAGAGAGTACAATTCATAATTTGGAAGGCACTACCAAATGAATCAGGGATAGAGGACGTTAATATGAAGCAGACAGTTCAGGAATAAAAAAAATGCAGCAGTTAAAGAGAATTTTTTATCTGAATCTCATGAGCAATCATGTGCATGTGATTGTTTACATTCACTTATGTTATTTACCAGGATTGAGATAAGTTTAGCATCATCCCATGAAGTAGATCATCCTGTGACGATGGCATAAGACTGGAGAAAACAGGCAAACTCTTGCTTTACTATATTTGGTTTGGTTCTTACTCTACTTATGAATCTTAGAATTTCTTTTTAGACAGCTGAAAACCTTTGAACTGCATCACGTGCTCAAAGGCACAAAATTTAGCATAGCTTAAACACATTGACTTGTGATAAACAATGCATATTAAGAAAAATCTATGTTTCCATGATATTTAAGTGTTTTATAGATATATGGAGTATATTGCAAAAACAAACTGAATGTTGTGCTGCTATTAACTGACACCCAGTCTTTCAAACAAGCACCCCTAAACATATATTCTTTATTAGGACCTGTAACAACTATAGCACTAGGAACATTAGAAAATAACATGAGAAGGAGCTTGAGTTCAAACTGAAATAAGTGATCTTTTTTTGTGCACTTAAAGAGTCAGCGATGTGTAGAGGGGTATAGAAAGGCCATCTCAATCATGCAGCCTTGCTGAATATGAGAAAAAAAGAAGATAAAGCTCAACAAATGAGCTAGGAATGGTTACATTCCCCCCTCTTTTGGGTTCAAGCCACTGTCTTGGAGGATTGTTGTGCTTGATGTTTTCTCCTTTGACGCGATCAACAGAACGTCATACTAGTTGTTGTAATATTTCATTAAAACGAATTCTTTGCTATGGTGCCTTGGTCATAGAGATGTACAAGAAAAATAATGTAAATTGAATTTGCATGAGAACAGAAGATACTTGCCTCGCCAACTTCACCTCTTACACGACTGAGAGTATCAGCACTAGGATTGCTGGAGAAGAATTCCATTTGCTGATGCAGGACCCTTGAGAACTCATCATTCATTGCATAGGCTGGCGCATAGTGAGCAACTCGTCCATAGTTTTTCATGAACCTCATGTGAATGTCCTCCAAGTACGTAAACGGAATCCTCCCTGAAGACATTATAATATACCATAAAGACAGCAAGAAAAAAACTAGAAAATCTCTATCATGACCAAGTGAGAGTTATTCAATCGCAGTGACCCAGCAAGAGACAGAAAACTAAAGGTAAATAACAATGCGACACATAACTATATAAGAAAACTAAAGGTAAATAACAAAGTGACACATAACTATTATCAGTCGCCATCTGAAAACCACAATTTCATCATTTCAAATCAGCTAAATGCCATAGATGGACCACTGAGAAACAGGGAGATAAACTCATGCCGGTCATTAAATGTCAAACATAACAAAAAACTCTTTTCTTCTTCTTCTTCTTCTTCTTCTTGTTTTCTAATCAAAAGTAAATTCCGTCAACAGAAGCAACAATTTCTAAGCAAATCATTTTCTGCGTGAAGATAAAATCAAGATTGCTCTCTTTCCAAAACTTTACATATCTCATTGTGAATTAAGTCCTAAAATCGGGTAAAATAATTTCAAACCCAAGGAGTTGGCCTGGTAATTTAAAAGGTATGATCTTGGAGCCATCGCCAAGTGGAATTTATTAAATTCCTCTTAATGAATCTGATAAGAAAAATTAGTTCTGGTTGACTGGTCGGAGGATGCTCCTTACCTCGAATTAAAAAAGTAAAATAATTTCATTTTCCGGCGATTCAAACCAACACACGATTCAGTAACTGAAACCAATATAATCAGCAAGGAAAAAAAATTAAATCCAATAGTTTCACTGTCTAATCAGTTCAAAATTGAATTTGAAATAAAATATAACATAATATAAGAGTAAGTGGCGAAGAATGGAAAGCTATGGATACGTACTGCCGAAGGTGTCGTTTGCCATACAGAGAAAAGTGAGGCCATCGGATCTGAGTATGTGAAATATGTAACGATCTTGCGAGAAGCAAAGCCTTGAATCAGCTTCCGATGGAAGCTTCTCCAGGATCCGTCTCGCCACCGCTCCTGTGTTTCCCGTCACCGCGCTGAACTCAGACAGCACCACCGTTCCCCTCGCCACTACCGCATAAATGATCGCCATCTCTATCTCTCCCTCTCTGTATTTTCAATTTGACGGTGGTGGCATAGAAATTAGTTTTTTTTTAGTATTTAGTGAAATTTTTGGGGTTTTGAAAGGGAGTTGGGAGATCAAAGGGCGGAGACGGCCAGCTATATGATTATTGCCACCGGTAAGTCTACGCGGGGACAAGAAGTCCTTCGATCGGTGGGATTTTATTTAATAGCGCGTTTGATACCGTGAGGATTTTTAGCTTTCAAATATCTCTTTTTAAATATATTAAAATAATTTTTTTAATTTTTAAAATTCATTCGTATTATTAATATTAAAACAATCTAAAAATACTAAAATAAATTAATTTAAAATAAATAAATAAATAATTTTTTTTTCAAAAATATTTTTAAAATATAAAAATAAATAGATTCTAAGTAAATTATGATATTGTTTGTTTTTGCGATCCAACCATGTACTATTAAAAAACTTTTCTTCAAATTAGTTTTTGCGTTTCTGAATCATTTTGAAGTGTAAATGTCAAAAATAAAATTTAAAAAAATAAAAAAAATAAATTTTTTTTAAAACGCTTTTAAAAATAAATAGGCTCTAAATAGATTGTGATATTATTTGTTTTTGCTATCCAATCATGTACTATTGAAAATGTTTTCTTCAAATTATTTTTTGTTTTTGTGAATCATTTTGATATACTGATGTCAAAAATAAATTTTAAAGGAATAAAATAATATATTATTTTAATATATTTCCAAATAAAAAACACTTTGAAAAACAACTGCTACAATATTACCCTTGTCACCTTCCACGTTGGATCAATATTTTTTTTAAGTTAAAAAAAAATATCCAAGCATTTGTTAATATGTTTATATATATAAAAAAAAATTAAATTATATAGAGATTGATCTGATAGAACTCGGTCAACTTGAAAAGTCTAAAAACAACCTAGACAACTGGAAAAAAAAATAATTTGACTAAAAATAATTTTAAGATGACATTATTTTTTTTAATATCGAGACAATAATATATTAGATTGATATAGGTCAACCCAAGCTAACATGTAAAATTCATAACTCGAGTCATAAGACCATGATAATCTCATGGAAAGTAAATAAAAAAAACATATTGAAGCTCGATTCTCAATCAACTCAATGTTGATGAATGAAATTGAAAAAAATCAGTTAAAAAATGACAAAAAAAACTTGAGTCAACCTGTCAAACATGAATCATGAGACCAGAATAACTAAATAAAAAGCAAGTTAAAACAAATTATGAAGCTCAATTCTCAATTAATCCACTTTAAATAATAAAATTGAAAAAAATATCAATTAAAAAGGAACAAAAAAAGACCAGAGTCAACCCCATCATCAGACTGGAATAACCTCATAAAAAACAAATTAAAATAAATTATGAAGCTTAACTCTCAATCAATTCAGGTAGTGAATGATGAAATTTAAAAAAAAAATCAATTAAAAAAAGGATAAAAAAAAATCAAAGTCAACCTTATAAAAACCAAACTGAAAAAAATCATGAAGCTCGATCCCCAATAAATCTAATGTTAATGGATGAAATTAAAAAAAATTAAAAAAAATTGTGTCAATGAATAATACTTTGCGAGGAGAGGAACAATGATTTCCCCTTCTCAATTAGTTCTTGTTAACAGGTTACAACAATCAAGCTATGCTGATTAAAAATTTGTTTGGTAGTAACAAAAAATCTAAATAATAGAGAATTAGTTGGCGTTATTATTAAACTTAGCCTAACAAGATAACCTTAAAACCTCTCAATCCGATTTCTTACCTAGTCTAGGTTTAAAATTAAACCGTATAAAAGTTTTTCTAATATGACTAGTAAACTTGGTTGATCCAAAAACAACCTGACTGGTTGGTAAAACAAAGTTTGAGGATGAGATTGAGAAAAAAAAAATGAAATTGACAAAAAAAACTTTTCAACCCAAATTCTTACCTGGCTCATATTTAAAATTAAATCGTGTAAGAATTATCCAAACATGACCCAATCAACTTGGTCGATTGGTAAAAAAATCTAAAGATGAAATTGATAAAAAAAATCTCTCTCGCTCCAACTCTTTGTGTAGCCCTAGTTTAAAATTAAATTGTTTGTGAGTTACCTAGCATGATCTAGTCGACTTGATTGGTTCAAAGACAACCTGAGCAGCTATTAAAAAAAATTATAGATAAAACTAAGAAAAAAATAATGAAATTAAAAGGCAAAAAAAAAGAAAATGGAAAAAAAGAGAGCAGTGAAGCTCCATAAAGAATCCAATTTTTTTAGTAGAATATGTAATTACACCTGACTTGACAGGGTGATTCGAGAAATTCATGATTCTAATCCTGGCTCGGTCTGGATTTTAATTTAAATCATAAAAGACCAAACTCAACCAAACTTAGTTTACTTGTGATCTTATTGTCCTGGTTAAACTCGATCTAATCAACCCCATATATTTAATAAAGAAAAAGAATTTAAGTTAACTTGCTGTTTCATGAGTTGATGACTAGACTTTTTTAAAAATGATACCTTAAACAAAGTTCGAAAACTATGATCTCATGTGTGCGCGGACAATGCATATAGAATCGATGCCACTTCTTAGACTTGACTTGCTCCTTCCTTTTAATTTTAACCAACAATTTTTTTTTGTTTTCCACACTGTTTTTTTCTCTTTTTATTTATTGGAATAAAGAAATTACAGAAAATGTGGACTCAAAGAACTTATGAATATAAAATCCTAAGCCTTATTATTTGTTATTGAGCCACCTTTTGTTGTTAAATTAAAGAAATAAAATGTTATGAATGGCTTTGGAAAGGGAGGAGACAATTTAATTTTTTCAAAATATGGAAGGAGGTATTTTATTTTAGGATGGAGAAATAGGTAATTTAATATCTTGTCTTTATGAAGAGATTAATTAAGAAAAAAGCAGAAAGAGCTACTAATTAAAAGAACTTGCTTACTAAATAGATGATAAATTAGTATTTAATTAAACTAATACAGTTTGTTTTGTTTTGTTTCATGACTATAACTAATAAAAAGCCAGGTGGAGTAAAAAAATAGAATATAAATCGTTATATATATAAAAATAGATAGATTGAAAATCATAAATAAGAAAACCTGGGTTTATCACGAGTTATAACAGACAACCACTCTACTATTGCCTGCACTATGTGTACGGATTTTTGGATGCAAAAATATTATTCACGTGTGTTAATGTATTTTTATCAAGAGAAAAAACTATATGAGAATTTATTTAATGAGATTTGATCAACTTAATAGATTTAAAGACAACTAAATATTGATAAAAATATAATTTGAATATAAAAAAATTAAGATAATATTTAAAAAATATATATTAAAAGAACAATATATTAAATTTACTTTGATCAACCCAAGTTAATTGTCAAATCTGCTGTCCAGATCATGAGACCACAATAACTATATAGAAAACAAAGAAAAAAAATATCCAAGTCAATTGGCCTAACTTATAACTCAGGTCATAAGACCGTGATAACCCATAAAAAACAATATATATTTATATATGAACCCCAATTCTCAATCAATTCATTGTATAAAGATTAAACTAGAAAAAAATGACAAAAAATAACCTGAGTCAACTGAGATTAACCTGTTAAACTCGGATGAGAAAACTGAGATAACTCTATAGAAAGTATATAAAAAAAATTATAAATGTAAATTCCCAATCAACTCAATGTTGAATGATGAAATTAAAAAAAAACATTCAATTAAAAAAGAACAAAAAAAAACCTGAGTCAACCTGGCTAACCTGTAAAACTCACAACTCGGGTCATAAAATCACAATAACCCCATAAAAAGTAAATTAAAAAATAATTATGAAGCTTAATTTATGATCAATCTAGTATTGAATAATAAAATTAAAAAAAAATTAAAAATAGACTCAGGTTAACATGGTTAACTCATAAATTCTACGATTTAAATTATGAGATCGAGATAAGTTTATAAAAATTAAATAAAAATAAATTATAAAATTTAATATCTAGTAAATCTAATATTGAATGATAAAATTAAAAAAAAAAACTAAGTTTGAAAAAAAAATCTTTAAAAATTTAAGGATGTTGGAATTTCATGTTAATAAAAAAAGCTCCATTTCGAAGGTGAACCATACAGAAGAGAGCTACTGTACTGGCTTTTTTTTCCGGGTTTTTCGGGGGAGGTTGCTATCTTATAGATTCTAGATCCTAAAATGTCAAGGAATTTTAATATATTTTAAATAATAATAATAATAATAATTAATAATTTCGAAGTAGGATTCCCTTGTGTTTTTTTTTTTGTCTTTTTCTTCTTTCGGTAAATTCAGGAGTCAAAGGCCCAAAACCAAAAAAGTCACAATCTTACAGACAAGCTCACGGGGCAACCACCACATCAACCCAAAAAATTGGCCTAACTCCTTACACAAACTCCTGCTCTGGTGTTTTACTTCGGTTTCCATGGTGTGGAGATCACCTCCTGTGCTTTTGTTGAAATAGTAATTAAGTTGTAAGAAACGTGAAATCCCATGAATGACTTTCATCTGGTAAGAAAAATCAGAATGTAACTTGTGAGTTTCTTGTCGGTCCATTTGGAACTTGAATCTTAAAAATAGCAATGAAGCTAAACTAATATTATTGATTAAATAATATTTGATTACAACCTTGAAATAAAAGACACAAAGAGAGATAGACAAGACTTATCTTATCTTCCTATACTTTTATTTTAATTAAAATTATAAAGATTTACTCTAAATGTATAACATAGATGAATTTATTTTATATTTTTGTATTTTTTTCTTCAATTAAATATGATTTCATAGCTTCTATATGTATTTCTTTTATGTTGAAATATCAACCAAATTAAAAAAAATATCTAAGAGGCATCAGTGATACATTGTTCAGCAAGACACATAAAATTATAGATTGAAACAATATTTTTACTATTTTTCCCTCCATTCCAAAAATCCATGTCCTGGCTAGTAGGGGTATTATTGTCAATTCCATATGACCATTAATTATTATCAAATTAATTGGGTCAAATCAATCTTTCTTCCTTTTCAAGTACAATGTAATTACTAATTTAATCTTGACTAAAAAAAAGAAGAAAAACTAGCACTCCAGGTTTTTTGGTAGCACAATTAAATTATTTCATTCCCCTTGAAATTTCAAAAAACTTATACTGGGTTCAAGGGTATTAAAATCTTTTTAGTTTGGTTATTTTGTAATTCTTGGGTCTTTTTAGGGGCAACAAGGTCATTTGATGAAAAGAAAATTATTAAAAAGACGGTTAAGGGTGTGTGAACAGTTGCAAACAAGTTTTGGACGGCACGTGCGATGTTGTCCAGTAGCTGAAAAGTTACTTCTGAAGCGGCAACCAAATCATCTTAGCGACGGCCTCTCCATGATTGGGTGGTGTATGTGGTCTATATTCTTTGGTTTGGTGGGAATGACCTTTTCTTTTTCTCCCTCTCTTTTACTCAATTTTCATGCTAGCCCTTCATATTTTCAAAGCCACCATTCAATTATTATTTTTCTTAATATTTGATTTCTTTTCTTTTAATTACTATTTTTTTTATTTGAAATAATTTATAAAATTATAATTATTTTTCAATTTCATCCCTAATGGATTTTTTCAATCTGTCAAATTTTGTTTTCATTCTTTTTATTGCTATTTATTTTTATCTAATATGGTTTTTAAAATTAACTTTTTTATATAGTTTTATCCTCGAGTTTTTTTTCCCATCAAATTTGATCCTGATTTTTTTAATTGTTGTTTTTTTTTATCTTGAGATTTTTCTAAATTAATTTTTTGTTCATCTTTCAATATTAAATTAGTCAGGTATTGAGCTTTTTAATTGAGTCTGAGCCTAGAAGACAATCTAAATTTGGCTTTATTAAAAGAATTTTTTTAAATTAAATTAATTAATTTTATCTTTCAACATTAAACTGACATGGTATTAAGCTTATTGGTTAAGCTCGGATGTTGAATTTAATGAATTACAAGTTTGAAAGATCATCTCAAATTTTGATTTATTTTCTTTTTTAAGCTTATTTTTCTCGTGCTTGAACATTGTTTTGCCTTTTTTTTTAATTTTAGCTGCTTTTGATAAGATTTTTTTTTTGTTTTGAAAGGACCACGGTTTATTACAGTCTCTTTCAATTATCCAAAATTTAAATATTTTTTACTTATTTAAAAGCACTAGTATTACATGAAGATTTATTTTGGCACCAAAAAAAATGCTGGCGTCAGGCTAGTCCAATCTAAACGTAAGAGTAAGAGGTGCTTAATCCTTCGATTCCTTCCCCCATTTGTACTGCAATTTTTGTAATATTTTAAACCACACTTTCCTTTCCTTTTCCTTCTTTGTAAACTTCTTACACACGGTTGGGTTCTCCACTCGTTTCACAAACTAAATAAAAATCCCTAATTTCTTTTTTCATATCTCTAGTCCCTACTGGACCTTGCTTGCTGGTTGCTTCAGATTAGCCTACAAAGTCAAGTTTACAAGATATCCAACTCCTGTTCTTCAATCACATGGGAAATCCGAACCCTTGATAGGCTAGTGGGTTTCCTTGATCATGGAAAAAGTTTGCTGGGCGGCTCAGTGGTTCATCCACCGATTGGTCCATCAGCTCAAAATTCCAATTTGGATCATGACTGGTTTGTGCCATTGAATGGGTCGCATTAGTTGCAGTAATGTCATGTATGCTAGACCTTTTCTTTTCCTTCTTCACTGAGTTTAGACGAAGAAAATACTTCTGGGCATGACTGGCCACCTGTGTAGGTGTTCTTGACACAACTGCATTTCTTGAAATACTCCTCCAATCTCCCTTCCCATATTTTTGCAGTCCAATCAAGAACAGCCTGCCCAAAACCATAAACATCAGCACAAAATCAATTAATTACCATGAGATTGAATAGTTTTTCGACGGAGCATCTAGTTTCAATAACAATTACCATACTAGTTTTTTTCCAATTGCAAGAAAAGTAAGGAATCAACATGGCTAATTATTACCTGTGCTCTTCTTCTGTCCAAGGAGTTCCTTTCCTCCTCTCTGTATGCTCTCTCTCCTTTCCTGATCTAGACTCAGCAGCAGCACCACCCAAACTCGTAGTCGAGTCGCCCCACAACTCATCCTGATCATAAAGCGGCACCTCAACTCGTCCAGAGTCAATCTCCAAGACATCGTGAACCAAATCCTCGTAATGTTTCCTTACTTCACGCCAACTCTTTCCAGGAACATAGCTTGAAATCTTTTCCCACCGTCTTGGCGTTTCCTCAGGGAACAAAACAAGGGCCTGCTCGAATTGCTTGTCTTCTAGCCGAGACCAAGAGGAGAGATGGCTACTCATCGTCGATTATTAGTATTTGTCTGATGGATTTGTGTTCTTACTTCTAGCCTTGCCGCCGGCTTTTATGTCTGGAAATTTGAAGAGGGAGAGGGAGGGGTGAAACTGTTTGTTTGATTGTTTAAGGATTAACGTTAACTTTCGGCAAGCGCATATTTAACACGTTGTGTGTAATGTATTTGTTTGAGGAGATGCTTTTGCAGTTTGCTTTCTTGTTCAACGGGAGTGCGCTACACGTGTCTTTTTTCTTACGAACGTCGGCTGAGATTCTGTCGATTTGTCTGCATTTTCACTCTTTTACAAATTTTAGGCTTCGCAAGTACCAGATTCTAGATACTATACATGTACTTACAGCTGGATTTTTCTTTATTTAATTCTGATTTTAAATATATAAACTCATCATCATTATTATGTTTAAAATCATTGTTTAAACATAAAATTAAAAAAAAATTCATACGCTTTACTAAAAAATAAAATTCCAACTCCGTGCAATAAAATAAAATAAAAATAAATGATGGGGTATTTAAATAATTTAAATAAATAGTGTTTGACACCGTATTTTAAAAGTGCTTTTAAAAAATTTTGAAATTTTTTTATTTTTTATTTAAATTAATATGTTTTTGAAATTTTCAAATTATTTTGATATACTGATGTTAAAAATAATTTTTTAAAAATAAAATATTATTATTTTAATATATCTTGAAATAAAAAACACTTTGAAAAACAACCGTTGCCACACTCCAAAGAACAAGATTACCGCATGTTTTTCAATTATTCTTGAAATCAAGATAGTTAAGGCAGAGAATAAATGTCATCAGCTCTAATTTACTGTGAATGATATTTTTTTAAAATTTACAAATTAATTTATTCCTCTAATCTCATGATTTAAATGCGATTTGTGAGAAGAAGGTGAATCTAGACACCTCTAAGCAAGGATTTAATTATTGCAAACATTAAGTCAGGTGACTACAAGCAGGGAAATGTTCCATTAATTTTTACTGCTCTTTGATTTTGTTCTTGTTCTTAGCTATATCTATCTATTATCTAGTCATCCCATGGTGGCATATCTACGTGCTTGGAAAGCTGGAAAGAAGCTGTTTATTCAACCTCTGAGATTATCCAATTTCTTGACCTGATCACTTGCAATTCTTTAATTTTCCTCAAGAATCTCAGTCCAAATGTTCTCTTTTGAAATTCTACAGATGACCCACTTCGTCCTGGTTGCGGAAGAACAGTCTTAAATTAATATTCTTCAACTTGCAATTTGGATAAGATTGTGCATCTCTCTAGCTATCGGTCCAACCAACCAGAGATTCTGGCATTTAAATAATCCCTACATCCTGCTTGTGCTGATCCTTTGAATCGAGATGATGATCTCTTTATCAGTGATGAAAGCGACCACTGATCCTTTCTTAACTAAACTTTTCGCAGGAAAACGATGAGGGCTAACGCACCAACCTTATCTTGCTGACAAACAAAGTGGTTGTAAGTAAAACAAACTCAACAGATCAAAATTATTAAGGATGTTGTCTTTGCATCAACGCAATCAAATATATGTTGAAAACGACTAACACAAGATTAACAATATATATTAATATTAATGAAATAGATTGAAGATGAGACGAGCACTTGAGTATTTTGATCAACCCAGTTAACAACTGTTCTTGGAACACTTGTTAAAAATTGTTTACAGTGTGTTTTCAGGAGAGCGCGCGGAAGGTGAGAGGAATGGATTAGATGAATGGAGATATATGAGGGTAGAAAGTTACTAAAACTTCCATTGTTTGGAAGAAAAGAAAGAAAATGAGAGGAGAGGGAAGAAGAAATTATGAAAATTTTCCCGAGAGCCCCCAAAAATCAATTTCTCCGTCTTGAAGAGAAAGTGAGGGCAGGCAAAATGTGTAAAATTATTTTAATGAAGTTTTTGTATAATATGCCTCTTTTAATTTTGCCAAAATTAATATAGTAACATAACAAATATACTAAAAGTAAATGTAGTTTTAAACCATGGACCATGACTATTTTTCTCCTAAATCATATAACATTTGTCTTGACTAATAAGGTGATAGTGTCCTTTTGTTTTAAAATGAAAAATAAAAATACTAAAATATCTTTAGAGGAAAAAAAAATAATGTTTAGCGTATAAGGGTAGTTTTGATTTTTTAATTTTGGATGAACAATAAAATTACTTAAATGTCCTTAAAGTTACTTAAATGTCCTTAAAGTTAAAAATAAAAACTCTTCGGTCGAGGGTTATTTTTTACTTTTCAAGTTGATACTTTTTGTTGTTTATTGTGTTGTTAGGGTATTATGGTAATTTACACAAATTAATTAATATTATATTTTAAAAAGTTGCTGATGTGTTGGCGGCACTTGCACATTTTGATCCGTGTCGTCCAATGGTGGAACCTACTCTTCCGTCGTCTCTTTGGATGCACCACCATGTTTTTTCTATTATGGTGCGACGGGTGTCATCGGAGAGAGGATGATTTGTTGATGTTAGCCTTTCCCCCCTTCTTTTCTCTCCCCTCCTAAATTGCAAATTGGTCTTCTTGTTTTTTTTATATTTATACTTCGGTCCCTTTTCTTTTAATTTTTAATTTTTGTCCCTCGTTCTTTTGTAGAGGTTTTTTTCTTTCAATTTAGACCTTCAATTCAAATTTATATATATTATATTTTTAAATTTGATCCTTATTCTTTCGATTTCTTATTTTTTTTCCTTTGCTCCTTTATAAAAGTTTTATTGGTTTTCAATTTTACCCTTCAATCCAAGTTTGTGTTGTGTTATTATTTTTAGTTTGGTCCTCATTCTTTTATTGTTTTTCTTTTTGTTGGAGTTATTTTTTCTTTTAAATTTAACTCTCCAATAAAAAACTTGTGTCTTTTTTCTTTTAATTTCTTAGTTTTGTCATTGTTCCTGTTATAAAAGTTTTATTTCATTTTAATTTAGTCATTCAATTATAATTTGTCATGTATTCTTTATTTTTTTTTTAATTTGATCCCTATTCTTTTAATTTTTATTTTTTTTCACTTATCCCTATTATAAAAAATTTATTAGTTTTTTAATTTCATTATTCAATCCAAGTTTATGATGTGTTGTTGTTGTTGTTGTTTAATTTGGTGTTCATTATTTTATTCTCTCTTTTTTTGTTGGGATTATTTTTATTTTAAATTTAACCCTCCTCAAAAACTTTTAATTGCCCTCTAATTTATTTTATTTTGATTTTCACCCTCATTCTTTTAATTACAATTTTTTATTTTAGATCATTTTGCATTGTTAATTTATTTTCCCTATTTTATTTTTCAGTGTTCAATTTGCTAAGGATTATGGTTCACCATTTTTCTATATATGATGCTTTCGATTTAATGACCGGGTCATGAGTTTGAAAAGTTGGTGTTAGTCGACATCTTTTTTTAGTTTTTTTATTTCATCATTCAGCATTAGTTTTTTTTTATTTAAAATTAACTCTATGGTTTTCTTTGATTTTTTTTCTATCGAGTTATCTCGATCTTATGACGTGGGCCATGAGTTTTGCGGGTTACCACTGGCTGGCTCACCTCTTATTACCTAGATTACATGTCTATTGCACTACCTGGAGTTGACTCAAACCTTTTTTTATCCGATTTTGTGCCTCCATGAATTTTTTCCCCATTGTTTTGTCTTTTTTTTTAAGGATCTGTTTGTTTGCTATTGATGCTTATTCTTTTATCATCTAATTGAAATTAAACCAACTTATTAAACTCGATTTCTCTTATTTGTTTTGAAACGTGCTTGTGATACGTGAATATTAGTTTTTGCAAGGAAAAAAATTTAGATCTGCAGCATAGCACGGACCTATGCCTAGTAAAAACATATATTTCATGCCTTTTAAAGGACCATAAAGTACCCATTAAAAAAAAAGAAATGGAGAAATAATTGTGCACACAAACTCAGTGCATTGTGGATAAGAATAACGCAAATATTATTTTGTCCTGTTTAAAAAAACTCATTTACACAACCTCTAGGGGTAGAATTGTAATTGCACAAGGACCAAACAATCATTATCATTTTGATTAAGGTCTAAGATGTCTTTTTCTTTTTTGATTGTACATTGTAACGATGAAGATGCCCTTGAAATACAAAAAATCCTACATATAATATTAGGGCAGTTTTATCTTTCTCTTTAAAAAAGAAGTAAATTTACTTTTTTGCCTTTTGAAACAAATATATTTTTGTAAGTATTGGGTCAAGACAGGGGTGGATTCGGTTTTTGATTTGAAAACCAACCATAAATTTACCTGTCACCCCTTCAATCCAAAAATTTTAAACTAGGGTCTAAGAGCTTATTTATCTTTTCAATGTGGTCATTTTATAGTTATGGGGTCAAGACAAAGACAATTTGATTTTTGTTTTAAAAAATAATATTTAAAGAAGAAAATTTGTTGGCGCGTTCTGTTCACGCACTAGCGTGTTAAGCCACTCCACACACTTTAGGCTGTGTGCGCGGAGGGTTTAGGTGGTGGAAATTTCTCATTTGTGGCGGCTTTAGAAAGATCACAACGTCCTCTTCCAAATAAGGTGGCGTGTGTAGTGGTGCTCTGATAACATTTTATTTATTTATTTTTATGTGTTTGCCTTGTAAAGCATGTTGTCCATTCAGAAACTTCATGTTTTTCTCTTATCTTGTTTTGATAATTGATTTGGTCCTCTTGTTTTTTATTGTATGATTTTTTTTTAATTTCTTTTGTAAACTTTAAATTTCTTTTCAATTTCACCTTTGATTTAAATGTTATATTTCCTTCTATTTTATCATAGTTTTAGGTTAGGTCCTTATTATTCTGATTTTAGGTTTTTGTTTTGATGTTTTTGTGAAATATTTGTTTTTTTTTTCAATTTTACCCTTGAATCAATGAATGTTATTTCCCTATTTATATAAAATTTAATTTTATTCAATTTTATCCTCTAATAGTGGAATGTTATTTTTCCTTTTTTTTTCGTTTTGATTTTGGATTTAATCATTTTTCTTTTGATTTTGGGTTTTTGTTTAGTGTTCTCTTTTGAAATGCTTTATTTTTTTTAATTTCACCTTTAAATCAATGAATGTTATTTACCCCCATTCATTTTTTGTTTAGCATTTAATCCTCATTTTTTCATATTATTTTTTTAGAGAGGGGGAGGGGGGGTTATCAAATTGAGTTTTTTTTCATTTTCATTCTCTAACATTGAAATGTTATTTTTTCTCTTATTTGTTTTGGTTTTAGATTTGATCATTTTTCTTTTGATTTTAGATTTTTTTACTTGATTTTTTTTTTGTAAAATGTTTTTTTTTTAATTTCATTATTGAATCAATCAATATCTTTTTCACAATGATCTTTTTGTTTAGCATTTGGTCCTCATTTTTATATTACTATTTTTTTGGGGGACTTTTGTCAAATTATTATTTTTTTAATTTCATTATTTGATAAAGTTGGTTGTGAATTGAGAGTCGTGGTTGTCGCTAATAGAGCTGTATTGGGTTCATGATCGAGGTGGCGAGTTTGAAAGGTTGATTCAAGTGATATTGGTATTTTTTATCCTTCAATACTTTGCATTTTATCATTTTTCATGTTTCTTTAAAAATTATCATGGCCTTATGCATAGGCTGGATTCCGACAAGTAAACTCAGCTTTGCTTGGGTTATTTATTCCCCTTTTATTTTTTTTATTTTCTTTGTGATGCCCTTAGTTAGATTGAAATGTATTTTTATTGTCTTTTTTCTTTTTAATTAACTTTTTTTTTTAACCATGATCACTCCTTTTTGTTTCTTTGTTCAATGCATCTTGTGTAATGAGATAAGACATTCTTATTCGACCCAACCGGGTCTATGAGTCAAATCCCTACTTTTTCTTGCTTTTTTTAAACTAAGTTTGTGATCTCTTGATGTTTTTTAATGCTAAGATTTTTTTTCCTAACCCGTGGCGTAGTGCGAGTCATGGATTAGGTCAAATTGATTTCACATGTAAGCATTTGTGACATGTAATGGCTATGATTTGGGTTTTTTTTAGCATTTGGGTTATTTATTACTGAGTTTTACTATATCAATGTCTTTTCTAGTTCAACTTGAAACCTAGTCCAAGCCAAGCTTTGGGTCATGGGTTTCCAAAATCAACCTGTTGATAGTGTTTGATATTGTAGTAGCAGTTGTTTTTTAAAGTGTTTTTTGCTTGGAAATGCATCAAAATAATTTTTTTTTTTTACATCAATACACCAAAATGATCTAAAAATACCAAAAAAATTAATTTGAAGCAAAAACTTTTTTTTTCAAAAATACGGTGCTATCACAAAAACAAACACCGTCTAAATTCTAAGATCGATTTTAATTATGACAATATTGTTTTTATTTTATTTTATTTTAAATCTGGGTTAAATGAGAATGATGAACTAGTAATTGGACAAATCATACACAGATCTGGGCAATAAATTGGACATTTTTATAGGCAAGTTATGCTCGTAAATTTGGATGATTCAAACCTAAAATCAAAATTGAAATTGATTTTTTTTACGACACGTGTCAAGTTCTTAGTTTTTGTTCTTTATTAGAGATTATAAACAAGGATCAAAAAAGAAAACAAGACTCTGGAAAAACTTTGAACGCACAAAATGATTTTTTTAAAATAATTATATACGGTAGGGAATATTGAATTGAAAAGCGGGAAATTATGTAGTGTTTTTTAGTTTGTCTTTCTTACTATTTTACTAGAACTATTTTCATCAATCATCGTGCATTTGGCTACATATATGTCATTTTCAATTCTTTTTGGGTTATATGATATAAGAGTTCTTTTTTATATTTTTTTTTTCAATTTAAAAATTTTATTTTATTTTATTTTATTTTTCTATTCAGAAATATTAAACTTTCTTAGTTTTTTCTATTCGAATGGAATGATTTTCCTATTCGTTGTTAATAAGGTTTTTTAATTTTCAATTTTAATAACTTTTCATAAATAAAAATTAAGTGCTTTAAGAAACTTCTATTTTCTTGGTTTTTTAGATTTTTGTTATGAAAAGCCTATAGCAATTATAAATAAATATTGCAATAGAAGAGAAATTAAAAAGAACATAAGATTTAACATGGTTTGACAACGTGCCTATATCCATAAGAGCGATGGGCTTTTATTTTCACTATATCAAAATAAGATTACATGATATGTATTTAAAGTAGACCCTAAACCGTCTAAGAAATCCTATCCGTTTAACGAGCATTAATAATTTTTTCATAATACCCCTTTATCGTACTGCGGGGGCATTGCCCCTACACCCCAAACTTTTTCAAGCAACAATTCACTAGAAGAAACCAATTCCATGATCATATGAAGCCTTACATCTATGTACTTGGTCCTTGCATAATACACCTGATTCTTTGCCAAGTAAATGACACTTTGTCTGTCATAAAACAACTGCACTCTACCTTACTGAATGCCCAGCTCTTTGACCAAACTTGTACACCACAAGACTTCATTGGCAGCCTCAACCACTACCATATATTCTGACTCAGTAGTAGATAATGCAATTAGAGAGTGAACCATAGACTTCCAATAAATAGGTCCTCCAATCAAAGTAAATACATAATATATGGTAGACCTCCTATCATCCAAGTCCTCTGCATAGTCTCCATCTACATATCATATAATTAAAGGATTACCCTATTGTTTACTAAACATGATATCATAGTTTGTATTACCCTTCAAGTATTTGAAGATCCACTTGAATGCATCTCAATGTTGTCGTCTTGGATTTAATAGAAACTTGCTCACCACAGTGACTGAGTGTGCCAAATATGGTTTTGTACAGACCATAACATACATTAAAAACCCTACTATACTGGCATAAAAGGACCTTTGACATGTCTTTCACTTCATCATTTGTCCATGGGCATTATGCAATAGATAATCTGAAATGATTCACTAAAGGTATACTAAATGGTTTTGCATTATCCATGTCGAACCTTTCCAACACTTTCTTAACATAGCTATGCTGAGATAACTATAATCTCCAGGTAGCTCTATCTTTATGAATATCCATCACAAGAATCTTCTTAGCAGTACCAAAATCTTTCATGTTAAATTCTCTACTCAACAAAGTCTTCAACTTGTTGATCTCACATCTTTTGTATCCAATCCTAATTATATAAGAGTGAAGTCGCCTGGACCACTACCTCAAAAATTATTTTAGTCCATAAAATGATTTCCTTAATTTACAAACCAAGTGTTCTAGTCCAGGTTGACTAAATTCTTCTGGTTGTGCTATGTAAATTTCCCCCCTCAAATCACCATGGAGAAAAGATGTCTTGACATCCATCTACTCTAACTATATATATCAAAATGTGCTATAAAGCTTAACACTACCCTGATGGAAGTATATCTAACTATAGGGGAAAATATCTTATCTTAGTCAACCCCTTTTCTTTTGTGAGTAACTCTTTGCTACTAGATGAGCTTTGAACTTCTCACTTTTATTTTTTTATATTGCTTGTTTCTTCTTGTACACCTATTTGCACCCTATCACCCTCTTTCTTTCTAGAAGTTCAATCAACTCTCATGTCTAGTTCTTATATAGAGATTCATTTTCTTCCTATATAGAACCTATATACCCATATATTTACTTTTATCTTCGTTGTGTAATGCCTCTTGAAAAGTAGTAGAATCTCTATTACTAGTAACAAGTGTATAAAAGACCATATCTTCAAAACTATACCTGATGGATGGCCTGATAATGTGTTTAGGCCTACCTAAAGCTATATTGTCATGTTGCTGATCTTCTGAACTATAACTCCCTGAATTGTTAATGGTTTTTTTTCTTAATATGACTATCTAGCTCTACATGTACCTCATGGGCATTGTTGCTGCAATTTTCTACCACATGTTTCTTTTCTTCTTGAATACGCTGCAACATGCCTTTTTTTATTTATAAAAAACTACATCTCTATTGATAACCATCTTGTTTGCCTTTAAATCCTATAGCTTGAAACCTTTTAACCCTTTTTGATACCCCAAAAAAGATATATTATCTAGACTTCACATCAAGCTTTGACCTCTCATCATTAGAAACATGCATATAGGTTGGACATCTAAACACTCTCAAACCAGAGTAGTCTAATAGATTGTCTGTCTATACCTATTATGCTACTTTTCCATTTAATGTTATTTTAGGTGACTTGTTAATAAAGAAACATGCTTTATTCATTACTTCTACCTAAAAGTTCTTAGCAAGCCCTACATTCAACCTAAGACACTTTGCTTTTTCATCTATATTATGTTCATCCTTTCCGCTACACCATTTTGTTGTGGTATCTTATATACTATGAAGTGCCTTTTGATCCCCTGCTACTCATTCAACTCCATAAACTTCTAGTCTGTGTATTTAGTACCATTTTCTGACCTGAGTCATTTGGTTTTCCTTATTGTCTGGTTTTTTACTTTTCTTTTCCATACCTTGAACTTATCAAACTTTTTTAAATTATTTCGTATAAAGTGCACTGAAACCTTTCATGAATAGTCATAAATAAAAATCATGAAATTCATATATCCTTTACGTGATGCTGCTCTTATTGAACCCCTAACATCTGTATGAATATAATCAAGAATCTCCCTTTTCTTGTGTGTGGTTGTCTTAAACTACACCTTATTCTATTTTCTAAGAACATAATACCTACAAAAATCAAGTTCGCATGTTTTGAAACCCTTCAATAGACTCTTCTTATGAAGCTTCATCATTTCACGCTCACCTATATGGCCTAATCGCATTTTTTTGCATTGGGCTCTTCCATTAACTGATATAAATAATCAGTTAGTCTACCATAATTCTCTTGACAAGAAGATAAGAAGATGGCTCCATGTGCTCTGATTTCTTATTTGGATTCCGATCTGAGAGCACTACCGAAGTGTTTCAAAGAAGGTTATCCTGACGTAGGTTTGCTTTTGGCTTAGATCAACCTAAGTTAAATGAAGTCTCCATCGCCCCCTTCTTACTTAAATAACATTCTGTGGTTTTGAGTTCCCTTTGCCATTCTTCTCCGAAGTTGGTGTGCCATAATACTGTGTTATTTAACTCAGATTGTACGACTTTAGCTCCACCTACAACTATGGTACCTAATAGTTTATAAATACTTCCTAACAATCTATTTCCTTTCATCATTGTCATAACACTTTTACTCACCTTCAGTACTTCACCTTCAAACTTGAAACTGAACTTTTTATGGTCTAAAATGCCTAATGAAATCAAATTCTTCCTCAAATCTAGTATACGTCTAACATTACATAAAGTTTTAACAATACCATCAAACATTTTAATTTTGATATTCTTATTTCAACAAATTTATATGGATTATCATTACCCATTAGAACAAAACCAGAATTGATTAACTTGTAGGTGTCTAACCAATCTTTACTGGGTTTTGTGTGATAAGAACATGTTGAATCAAATATCAAAAAATTTATAAGATGATCTAAATTCGATGGAATAGAAAGTATGTCTCTGTCACCACTTTCTGGGTTTTCTTCCACTATATTCGTGAACTTTAATGACCTTCTTTGTTCTCTGTATCTTTTTTTTTCTTTAGACATTCTTGTTTTATGGGCCTTATTTTTCAACACTTATAACATTTTTTGTCCTTTCTCTTCCTGGATTTGGACCAGCTTTGTTGTTCCTTGATTCGTTCCGGGACTTGTTTCTCCCATGCTTCTGATCACTCCTCACCACCAACCCTTTGCCTTGTGAGTTTTTATCACCACTATTCTTCCTTAGATTAAAGCTTAATAGGGAACTTGTGATCTATTCTAATATGAGAGTTTCTTTCCCTCACATCAGAGTTGTAACCAAAATTTTATATGTAGAAGTAGATAGGGAATTCAGTAACATCAATACCTTGTCTTTATCCTCGAACTTCACATAAATTTGCTTCAAATCACTAATGATATGATTGAACATATTGATATGTTGATTCAAATATATGCCCTTTGACATCTTAAGACCAAGAAGTTTTTGTTTAAAATAAGGTTTGTTTGACAATGACTTGAACATATACTAACTTTCTAATTTTGCCTAAATTGACACCAATGATTCCTCATCCATGACATGATACATTATGTCATCATCTAGACAAGTCCTAATAGTTGCCACAACCCTTGCTTCTAGTTCCTACCGATCTATATGATTCATGCCTTTTAGTTGTTTTTCATATAACGTCTTCATCATGCCCTGATGCACCAACAAATCATTCACTTTCCTCTATCATAATCTAAAATTACCTGATCCATCAAACGTGATCATGACGAACTTTGCAAAAGAAATCCAAGAAAGGTAGATGTTGTTGTTCCTCTTCGCTTCACTTAGTACGCCTTGCTCCCCTCGTTTTACTCCACTTTAGCATCTGTATATAAGCCAAAAACAACAACATTTTTTTCTTTATAAACAAATCTACCAGTTACATCATAATTTTTTTTTTATTAAATTAGCTTATTTTCCCATTTGTTTAAAAAATATTTCTATTCAACTACGAGTTTTAAATATGAAAAAAATAGTTAGTTTTAAATCTGATTATTAAGAAATAAATTTTTTGGGTATTTTTAATTTAATTTACTTTATTTTTTGTTTAAATATATCCTATTTGTTCGGGTCTCTAGTCAATTTTATTTTATTTTCGTTTCTCATTTTAACTTTAATTTATCTTATTCCTTCCCTTTTATTTTTATCCAAAAAATGCGCATAAACACCCTAATTTCACTCTTCTATATCTTAACATAGGCTTATTAAAAAAAAAAAGGTTTTAAGACCACTTTAGATGTGTTAGATGTTTATCCTCTTCTAGCCATATCGGGATCAATTTCTTAGAGCTATATCCACCATTGGATTCCTTGTCGACCAACCACCCATCGGATCATCATAATTAAACCCCAACCTTGGTCATTAATTCCACTTTAAAATAACACAAGTTACCTATGTGTTTCACTTCAGAAATATACATAAAACATAAAGAAGCATTAAGACATGTGTGAATAAAATAAATTATGATATGGTAATTCATTTCCTGGATAAGAAATCCTTAATCAGACCAACTTAGCTGGACGATCCGAGACCTAGACTAATCCAGATTGAAGATTAAATAAATTAAAAAACAGACCCAACCTAACTCAATAAAAAACTTAAATTAACTTGTGATCTAGGATAAAAAAATAGGTCAAAATTTATTGATTTTTTTTTTTATCATTCCAACTATTTTGATACTATTTAAAAAGAAAAAAATTTAGATTAATCCACACGGTTTGATCCTTTAAACTCATAACATTTATAATTAAAATTAAATATTTGTTTGGTAGTGTGATTAGTGTTGCGTTTTGCCCAACCACATCACTAAAAACCATTCAGTTAATTTCTGATGTGTGGTTTGGTAATCCCCCCATAAAAAAATGTGTTTTGAACTATGTTTTCTTTGTATTTAGAAAAGTAAAAAAGTGTAGCTTTTCATTTATGAGAAATCTATTTCTTATTTACCGTTATAAACTCATTAATCCATTTAACAAAAATACCCTTATCTCCTTTAAATCACTAAAGCATATGAGAAATTACTCATCTCCCCTAGAGCTTGTATTGTTTTCCATTAGAGTTAAACCTCGCATGTAGCTGCCAAGGAGATCTGCATATTAAGAAGATATTTGCTTCTTGTCAAAAACGATCAATGAGATCTAGTTAAGTTTTCCATGGATCTAACCAACTTCTTGGTTACAAAACACACAAGCGCTCTGATTTTGCAGAGGTTGAAGTATTGATAATGAAAATGGAAGTGACTCCAGCAGAGGTTGTAAAAGACCTCATGAAGAATGAAGATGTTGATACTGTGCCTTCATGGATCGTTGGATTTCTAGAAGGAAAAAGGTAATGAAAAACAAACAATCTGATGTTGAAGAATAAAAGAAAGTGGTGAAAATCAGAAAGCAAAATTGGTCTAGAAATCCTGTTGCGTCTCTTGTTCTTGAATAGCTTATTGTATGAAGTACATGTTCTGCAATGTAAATCCCGAAAAACATAATATAAAAACGCTGGATTAAATTAAAGGAAACAAACTAAACTAAAAGGGAGTGGGGGCAAAACGAATACACTTGAAGAAAATAGGGCCTAAATGCAAATAAGAATAATTATAGAGCATAAGTACTCCTCTTCTCACTAAAAAAAACAGATCTGCAGATAACATAAAGAAAGAAAAGAGAGAGTTTTTATTTTCATTTTTACAATCGAGAGAGAACTACCAAAATTTCAAAAAGAAACCCATCCAAGATTAAGGGTTATAGGTAGAATAAACACTGGTGGGAAAGAGATTAACAAGAGAAATTGAACAAGAGGAGAAGAGGGGAGGGCTGGCTGTCATTAGAAAGAAAAGGAGGGATCGAAACCTTGATTTTGTATCGGGTAAGGTATTCTAAACCTGCTCTTATGAGTCATTTCAAGTCGATTATGAATTGATGCCTGGATGTTAATTTATAGATTTGAGTTCTTAGACTTGAATTAAGGAAAAAAAGTATAAGTTGCTAAATTAAAGAACTTCATGTGCTATATGTAAATGGAAAGATTGACGAATCCGGACAGTTTCATCTCTTGACTTTCAGAGAGATTTCGAGTAGGAGGAGGAAGGAATTAGGATCAAGTTCCTCATAGAAATTGTAGGTTTGGATGTTGGCTAACTAATGAAATTGGTCTTGCTCAATTTGAAGTTATAGAACTCCAGCTATGGGTCACTAACCGAGACTGGGTCATGACAGACCCTATAGGGTAGTAGGTCTGGTTCGTTGATGAGAAATTTTGACTGTCTTAGAGGTAGAACTGGGTTCTCCTTCCTCAAAGAACTTGTAGCCTCATGTTTTAGCTTTCCAACAAGATAAATCTCGCTTGAATCGAAGTTCTATAACTCAAGATATAGTTAAAAATCTGAGGAGAGGTCGGAGAGTAACAGTTCAAAAATGAGACAGTAACAGTTCAAAAAAATGAGACAGTAACGGTTCAAAAAAAAATGAGACAGTAACAGTTTAATATTTAGACAGTAATAGTTCAAAAATGAGACAGTAACGGTTCAATATCTAGACAGTAACAGTTCAAAAATGAGACAGTAACGATTCAATATCTAGACAGTAACAGTTCAAAAACGAGACAGTAACAGTTCAAAAAAATAAGATAGTAACGGTTCAAAAATGAGACAGTAACAGTTCAATATCTAGACAGTAACAGTTCAAAAATGAGACAGTAACGGTTCAATATCTAGACAGTAACGATTCAAAAACGAGACAGTAACAGTTTAAAAAATGAGACAGTAACAGTTCAAAAAAATGAGATAGTAACGGTTCAATATCTAGACAGTAACAGTTCAAAAAATGAGACAGTAACAGTTCAAAAATGAGACAGTAACGGTTCATTATCTAGACAGTAACAGTTCAAAAATGAGACAGTAACAGTTCAATGTCTAGACAATGACAGTTCGGGATTTAAACAGAAATGGTTAATATATATATATTAATATATATATATATTAACCATTTCTGTTTAAATCCCGAACTGTCATTGTCTAGACATTGAACTGTTACTGTCTCATTTTTGAACTGTTACTATATATATATATATAAGGAATGATAACTGTGGTTGGACAAAGAATGACAATATTAATGGGTGAAATGAGAAAAACATAAAATATTAAGAAATGACTGAAAGAAAGACTTATTGGTTGTTGATATGATTATAATAAAACATATCCTTGGGTGAGGAAAATTTATGAGATAAACCTGTGAATTGCAGGAGGGATGTGGTGCAGCAGCAGCAGGGGAGCACGAGTAGAGCTTCTATTGCAGGTAGGTGAATTGCACCTATACTTCCTAGTTAATTCCATGATTTATTTATATTACCAATGTGAAATATGAATTACTGAATGTATGTGTATTCAAGTTGAAAACTTGTTGTGTGAATTGCTAAATGATGAATTTATCACCGGCAAAAGAAATATGAGAAGTGCGATTTGAGGTGTAAACTAGCATACATTTAATGTATGTTAGGATCCCGGGTAAGGGGATCACCATGTATTGGCTAGCATACATTTAGTGTATGTTAGGATTCCGGGTAAGGGGATCACCATGTATTGGTAGCATACATTTAGTGTGTAAGAGGATCACCATTTATGGACTAGCATACATTTAGTGTATGTTAGGATCCCGGGTAAGGGGATCACCATGTATAAACTAACATACATTTAATGTATGTTAGGATCCCGGGTAAGGGGATCACCATGTATTGACTACCATACATTTAGTGTATGTTAGGATCTCGGGTAAGGGGATCACCTTGCATTGACTCCTATGGGGTGATGATGATGATGCCAGTGAAATTGGTATCGGTATTGTTATAAGTAAGAATAATCATGGTTGATCTCATAAAGTCTGGAATGAAGGTTGAAAGTGGCAGAGGGAACAGTTATTAATAGTTGAATAAGGAAGAGATTCTAATAGAAACGAGAAGGGAGAAGCGAATGAACTATGAATGCAATTTACCCTGTTGAAATTGTTAGATATTCGTGTTGTTATATTTATTGTAATATTCACCTTTCAATAATATGTATTTTGTTTCAGGATCATCACATGCACGATAGAAGTAGACCCTATTCCCTTCTTGTAATCTAGGTTCTAGGGAGTATACCCTTGTATTTTGGTAAACATAAAAACGTTTGTATAACTTAATTGGTATAATTAATGTTTGAACTTGATCGAATGAATTTAATCATGCAGTTCATATAACCATATTTCATGTCTATGTATTTATATTCATTTATTTTTATCCATCCATAATGATATTTGTTATATAATGCATATCATAAATATTGTGGTTGATAGGTGTGAGTATAAGTGTGGAATTGAAACCCAAGATGATTGGGTCGAGAATTAAGTTATGAGATACGAGCTATTAGAAGTGTAACAGATTCCATGACAATAACTTGGGACCTTCCGGTATAGGAGGGACTCCGTTGAAATGTCGGTAGATTTTAATACGAAGACCATGAATATATATATATATATACAAAAAAATTAATTAATTACTCTGTTTTTCCGATTGGGATGAGATTGTCGTTTTATCTCGGAATGGAGGATGTTACATGCAATATATTAAAAAAAGAGAGTAAGAAACAGTTTATCCTCCATTGATTTCTTTTCAAGCCTCGAGTCACCATGAAGTTTCCTGAACTTGAAGGTGCCAAATTGAAAAAGTATAGCATATTTGCACAGTAATGTGTGGTTTATAGTTAGGACATGTATAAATAATAATAATAATAATACTTACATTACTTGGACTAACTTTGCAATTGATACATTTATTATTAGTATTTTTTTTAACTAGGACTTTAATATTTTTTTGCTATATTTATTATGTATTAATAATCACTTTTATATAATTTGAAGTAATGAAAATACTATGTCCATTTTAGTTATAATAGCACTTTCCACGAAAGTTTTAACTAAATTCTTTTAAATTATTTTTTATTCAATAACAAATTTGAAAAGTACTTTTAATCAAATATATAATTTAATTCAACTAGCAGTAACTTAAAAATATTTTTTTATAAAATATTTTTTTTCAAACCGCAACCATAAAAGCTTTAAAATATATATTGTGTAAAAGCTACTACAATACCAAATATATATTGGATGCTTGTTTGACAGTACAATAAAAGTTGTTTTTAAAGTATTTTTTGTTTTAAAATGTATTAAAATAATATTTTTTATTTTTATTTTGACATCGGCATATTATCATATCAAAACAATCTAAAAATATAAAAAATAATTAATTTAAAATTTTAAAAATTTCAAAATTAAAAAAACAGTCTAAAAACATTCTCAAACACCTTCTAAAAAAACAAGGAAAGCCCTTTTCTTAAGAAAGTTAAACCGTGTTTTCTAAAAATTAATTTTTTTATGTGTTTTGGATTGTTTTAATGCGTTGATCTCAAAAATAATTTTTAAAAAATAAAAAAAATATTTTTAATATAAAAAATATTTTAAAAAACAATTATAATTATTTATCAAAACATGTTCCAGCCTTACAGGCCAAAGCTTAGCCATGTCTATCATAAAAGGTCTCTTGTCATGACTTTTCGAGCATGCTGTTTTTACCCTCGATGAGGACTATTCATATTTCATATTGATATTCCAAAATTAAAAAAAAGAAAAGGGAAGAAGAGGTGCACAGTTTGTGAAAAAGACAAGATTACAAAAAAAAGAAATTGAGAAAAAAAATACAAAGTCTATTAAATTTATTTTTCAAGAGTTTTTAATTGTATATATTAATCAAAATTTCATAATCAAAATCAAACTTAAATTAACTAATTTATTCATGAATGACCAAAATTTATATAAAATTATTTAATTTTTCTTTCCCTCCTCCTACGTCTCCAGACAGTTACAAACATGGGCAACGGTGGAAAAGGCAGAGCACGCACAAAGAATAGCTTTTGACTGGGTTTGACTCTTCCATCTCTTTACTGTACATGACATTGACCGATCTGTCTTCAGATGGCAAGGCAAAACCCAACAGCCTGGAGCGACCAAGCCCGCTTCATACTGAATGGTCAACCGCAAATAGGGCACCTCTTCTTCTCGTTCCATGCCTTTCTCAATCCTCTCTGGCTCTCACTCGTGGTTGGTTGGTTGGACTTTCTTGTTTCTGCTAACGAAATGGCAAGAAATCTTGAGGTATATATGTCTCCCCTTGTTCATGTTTATCTTGATTTGTCAATGCCTTCTTGAACCTCCTGTCTCCCCTCTTGCTGGGAATAAAGAAAGATTGAAATATTATGGTTTTGATTCAATATCTGCTGTTATATTAATTCAATCTCAGAGGGTCTTTTTTTGTTGCTGCTTGTTTTATCACATTGAAGCGTTTCCAGACATAATAATTAGGTTCGTTACAGTACATGATTGTTCTTGTGTCTGTGAATTTTTGCTGGCTTTCTGGTTTGATTTTCTGTTTCCTTCTCGCATTTTGGAGGAAGGAAAATGGCTGGCTACTTTTGTTGAAGCGAAGTTGACACAGAGTGCTTTTCTTTCTTTCTTTCTTTTCTGCAACCCAAAAGTAGGGAAAATTCAAAGGAAAGATTGGAAATTTCAATTACTTCTTGATAGGATAGAAAGAAAAAGGCAGTTATTGTATTTTATTGGATTTTGTTATGACTTGGAAAGGGGTTAGGAGGCTGATGGGGATTGATGTTTTCAGTTCCTGTCAATGGAAATGTTGTGTGCACAAAAGTCAGCAACGGGAAAAGTGGGTTGACATAAAATCAACAATCTGGTTGTGAGTTTTATTTATGGAAAGTAGAATTTTTAATCAGGTTGACATCAAATCCATACTTTTTTTGAGTTTTAATTATTGAAAGCTGAGTTTTTAATTGGCGAAGGTTATTTTTCTTTTAACGTTTGATGTTTGGTTCACTAGTCGAACAGTGTTGATTTGGGTGCTGATGCTAATCCTTGCTTGTGATTTCTGGAATGATGATATATGGTAATTTAAGGAAAGTTATGGTCTTGGCTGTTATGCCATACAGTTCTCATTGTGGGGATTAATTACCTTTAATATGGTACAGTTCTCATTGTAATTAAGTCTCCCATTTGAGTGCTTCTTAGGCTTGTTCATTGTGTTTCCTTTTGTCCTTGAGAATATTGATTTGGACCATTGATCAATAGCGGAGAGATTTCCATTTAGAGAAAAAACAATTGCACGAATCTTCTAAATATGTGGTTGATTGGGAGAAGAATGTCTAGCATACTTGGTCAATAAACAATATGAAGTAACCCATAAAATTGCTAAGAGTGTTCCTGGTACTAGGATTTGTGTTGCATGATTGTATCGTTGAGCTCCCTTCATGCACATGAATGGAACGCAGCGTAGGAATTTCTGGATGCTCTGTCAAATGTCCAAGGTTCGGCTTTTCCATTAGGTTTACTTGTAATTTCTGCCAGTGTGTTTATTTATTAAGGGAGTGTGATCAAATGTCCTAGAAAAGGAACTGCCTTCACCTATTTTTCTGCTTTTATCAAACTGTTAAAGATCAACTACCAGATCATAGCAAGTCTACTGTGAGATGATACCATCTGTTGCATTATAATGTCTCCATGTATCTCTGCAGTCTTGATAGAAAAATGATTAGATGGTACCTTTAATGATTTAATGCAAAATATTAGCAAAATGTGGCGCCAAATGGTGTTATCCTGGTGGTGAAATACACATGATTTGTTGTAAACCAAGTTAGGAGGTGCAGATAGTCTTCAGGAAGAAGTTGATGGTATTCTTCCTTGTGCTCTGATCTAAAAATAAAAAATATCCGAAATAGTTAGATTTAGGCTCCGTTTGTTTGCAGGAAAGTTGTTTCCTTTTGGAAAGTGAATTCCGGGGAAAGTGAATTCCGATGTTTGGTAGTGTTATGGAAAATGAACTGGAAAACACTTTCCTGTGTTTGGTTATGTTATGGAAAAGAAACTGGAAAATAATTTATTAATGAATTAATTATTTTTTTCAAGTTTATCTAATATATATAAAATATTTAATATAAAAATTTAATCAGTTACAATAAAAGAATGAAATCTAAAAAGTATAGTGATGAATTTTTTTTATTATAATAAGCTTGTGAAATATTTTTTAAGTAAAACCTATTACTATATTTTTTTCAATTTTAAAAGCTTAAAATAAGTTTTTTTTTTCATATGAAGAAAGCCAAATTAGTTTATGGTAAGAGTTATATATTTGGGGTTTTTTTTTTTGTATGAAGTTTTTTAAAAATATATTATTTAAGACCATAAAAGTAAATTTGTCGATGATAAAACCGTTTTCAGAATTATACAATTCATAAGTTCACAACAATCAATAAACATTGCGCAATGAAATCCATATAATTACCGGTATAGTCCCACAAATTTATCCATATATAAGAAATATAATCAAACATTAATCATATATTAATCAAAGCAAACTAAAACACAAATTTATATTGATTGTTCTGTTATAATTCCCCTTATTATTTCCATATGTAATTCCCCTCATTAAACTCTCGCACAAAGACATGAAAAAAAATGGGAGCTCACATTCTCTGGTTAATCCTTCAAAGCTTCCTTCCCCTGACTTCACAAGTATCACTTTAAACTTTTAATTCCATTCCCCTCTCCCATTCCCCCTCCCTCTCGATCTATTCCCCTAAAACATTCCTCTGTTCACTGTTCCCTGTTCCCTCTCCCTCTCTCTCTCGGTCGACTGCCCTCTCCCATTCCCCTGTACCTTGTTCCCTCTCCCTCTCGGTCAATCCCCCATGTTCCCTCTCCCTCTTGGTCGATTCCCCTCCCATTCCCCTGTTCCCTGTCCCTGTCCCTCTCGGTCGATCCCCCCTGTTCCATGTCCCTCTCCCTCTCGGTCGATCCCCCATGTTCCCTCTCCCTCTCGATCGATCCCCCCTGTTCCATGTACCTCTCCCTCTCGGTCGATCCCCCATGTTCCCTCTCCCTCTCGGTCGTTTCCCCTCTCGGTTTCTCTCAATCCCCCATTCCCCTGTTCCCTATCGGTTTCTGTCATTCCCCTTCCCCTGTTCCTCTCCCTCTCGGTTTCTCCCATTCCCCTGTTCCCTATCGGTTTTCCCATGTTCCCCTCTGTTTCTCTCGTCATTTATGAACAAAGAAGCAAATATTGAAGACATAGAAGCAGGACAAAGATTCAAGGGGCAACAAGGCTCCTCCTTCCCAGTTCTCCTCCCTCTCCCCCCCGGCTACTGTTCAAAAACAAAAAGAGCAAGGGTTGATTTTCAAAACTTCCACCGGGATATGGTGGCTGGATCCGGAGATGGGGTAACAGGGAGGGGCTGCTTTTTGCTGGGGAAGATTGATTAACACAGTTTGGGGATTTTTGGCGTGCCTTGAATTGGTTTGTTGGGTTAGAATAAAACTGCCGAATGTGAGTGATTTTTGCAGAAAACTGTCATGGCAAGATTGTGTTTTTTGTGGCTTTGCTTGATGAATTTTAAACTTAATTCCATTCCCCTTTAGCTGTGTTGGAAATGTTATGGAAATGGAATGCCATACTTTTTACAGATCTACAAAGAGGATTATAGAACATAAAGGAAATAGAGGAAAAAAACATACCTGAAATTGTGCAAGCGAAATGCTTCAATTGTCCAGAGAATGCTTCTGTAATTGTTCCTGCGCCCGTGATTTGTGAAAAATCGTTTTTGACGAGAGAGAGATCGTGATTTGTGAAAAGGAAAGTGTTTTCCTTTTTTTATCCGGAGGAAAACACTTTCCTTTGATAAAACGGTGGTTTTTTGTTGACTGGAATTAAGTTTCCATTGACTACTTTTCCCTAATGTTGCCAAACATGGGAAAGTAAGGAAAATGAATTCCAGGAATTCATTTTCCTTGAAACAAACAAGGCCTTAGTGTTAATTTAACACGTGCACTGATCTGGTAAGAAGATGTCAGTATCGGATTGTGCTCAGCTCAGATACCTTGTAGAAGTGGTACAGTTGGGAAAGAAAGTGCAGAAATTGAACATTAGTTCCACATGATCATTTGTTTGAGTTAAGAATTCATACGATGGCATTCTTGTTACAAAAGGTTGATTGAATGTGAGTGTGCTTATAGGAGGCTTTCAACAAGCTGAAATGTTTCCAGGAAATTTTTAAGTCTTACATAATGTGATACTTGTTTCCTTGGAGATAAGGTATGGTGTTTGGTAATGGTGATATGCTAAGAAAACATGTCATTTCAGTTGGGTGCATCGAGTTTCTGTCATATTCTTAGCTAGCATGAGATGCATAGGCACGTTGCATGCGTAGCTTAAGCTTGGGGGGCTTAATCATGTGAGCCATTGAGTGCACTAAGCATATTGGAATAAAGTAATATGGATGGAAGATTGCTGCTCTGCTGCATAGTGTAAATCGATAAGAGGAGAATAGAATTTGCTGGAATGAGAATTATTATATAATATTATTCATTCCTAATATATCTCTAACAGGATTCCTAACACATAGCATGGTGCACCAAAAAAGTGCACACGGTGGAGTTCGGAGATGCCAAAATGCAGGTCACCGAACATCAATCAGGAATGGCTGCCAAATAAAAAGTGTTCAATCATGGAGAGGGTGGGTTACTTTCCTGACAGAAAACACATCAGTAACTGACGTGGAATCTCATTGGAGTGCAATCTGTGGTAGGAAGTCATTTCTCCCACATCAACTCTATGCCATTGACTGGGTGATATCTATTTCATACTTGGTAATTGTTATACTTATTTACAAGCATTTTATCATAGATAACACCAAACAATGGAGATGTCGCAGATGGTCTCTATGATATTTGATTAATTTTATGCAAGCGACTCGAGAATCTTCATCTTCAACCATGCCTGCCTTGAAGGTAGAGAATTTTGCAAACGTTAATTACTACCTCTTGATTATTGTTACGACCACAACTGTTGATCACTGTGAATGTAAAATAATGGAAGTGAATTTTCTAACGAAGTTGCATTAATTATTAGGAAGTAAACCTTCGTTTTGTTGAACTTCAACTGTGAACCTGCTTATGTGTTTTGATGTGCTTTTAAGGCAGGAATGACATCTACTTTGTGTTTTCAGTTCCCTACGAAGGACAAAAAATGGATACTGTCTCAGTATACACAAGAACACTATCATACTTGATGGTATAAAAAAAATGTCTTAGTACTGGTCTACATGCAGTAATCATTATATAAGTTCTAACTATTTGTGCTTGTTCTTGATTCTGTTGAAGACATCGGATGTCGAGTCCAGTTGCCAATGCCTTGGCTCCTTGCTTCTCCTTTTCTAAAATTTTCAAGTGCTCACCTATGTATATATGGCATTCCTTTTCTTTTTGTTTCTTTTTTCTCGTCGAACTCCTTGGCAACTGTTATCATATTTTACATTTTATTTCCTCTTGCTGTAGTTTCCTTGATTCCGAGCCTCCAAGTTATGCTTTTGAATTTAAAAATGCTGGGATTTATTGGAGGAAAATAAGATAATGACATCTTCAAACTGATAATGACATCTTCATTCTAATTTGAATCTGAAACAGGTTACTGATTAGAGCCTGTGAATGACATCTTCTCCTACACTTGGTAATTCTCTTGGTTAATATGCCTAACTTAGTTTTCATACTGAATACTAAGTCTCCTATTTCACATATCCTGAATATTTTCCCTTTTCTTATTTTTTTTTTTTTATCTTTCCTCATGCTACATGAAGAAAAAAGAATTTACTACATTTGAAGGTAAGGTAAGGCCATGCATGCATAGTCTATCTTAGGACAACTACCTAGTCTTATGGGACTGCGCTACAAATCTACGTTTGCTTTTTCTCAGGGCCAATCCAGTTGTCCTGGCCATTCCCATGCAGGTGGTTCTAGACCATCTACTGAGCCCCAGTTGGCACTTGCTGCAGTCCCTGGGTGATCAACATGGTCTTCCACTGAGTATGACGTTTCAGGTGAGCTTGTCATATCCACAGTTGGATCAGGGCCCTGAGCAGATGTTGTAGCTCCATCTCCAAGAAGCTGCGTCTCTCTTGTCACAGCTTCTAGTGGCCGCCTATCAAATGCACGAAAGCTTCCTGATACCACATAGACTCGACACAAGCTGAATTCATGCCTCAACTACATTCAGGAATCGGAGGACATCCAAATGGTGGTTAGTAATTAATGGAAAACGGTTGCATGTTGCATGACAGGTACATCTTTTTAATTCAAAAAACTAAAAGATCATATACATGCATGCACACCTTTGGAGTAGCATTACTAGAAGATTCATGAACTTCAATGGCTCTGTATTCATTCATCTTCCATTTGGTTTTTCTTCCTCTTGGAGCTTTTCCCGTATAGAACACCATGGTTTTCTTCAATCCAATCACACGATTGTCCGACGAGTAAACATAACCAGGAGAGCCTGTGGCCTTCCAGTACCCGGATGCTGTAGTCCGGTTAGGTCTCCCTCCCCTCGCTTCTCTCTCTTGCCTGGGTGTAAAGAAGAACCACTGCTCGGTGTCTCCCTGACATAGTTCTCCTGAAAGCTCTGCAACATAGTGCAAGAGACAAACTAATTAAAGTCACCACTCAACTTCTACCGCGAGCATTTTAGCATTCTTCTACCTAGTTTATCATTAGTAAAACAAAATAGAACAAATTTAAGTGCGGTTTTTTACTTGGAAGATCCCATGGTTCGATGTCGTAAATGCTGATGTCTGGAATAACACGTTGTAGACGTTCTTGCCTCCCCCCTCCCAGCTTATTATGCAGGTAGAAGGAGATCAGCTCTTCTTCTGTTGGGTAGAAGCGGTAACCTAGAGGGAGTTCCTCCATTCTTGTTCTTGTTCTTGTTCTTGTGTCTTGTTCCCTTGTCAGCCTGAGCTGTATAAGCATGCATCATGTACTTATATAATGACCTTGTTGAAGGGGAAAGAGGGAAGACGATGGATTTGCCGAGTGAAATGCGAGAGAAAAAATGCAGACTGTGGAAACTTCTACGCGGTTGCAAGGAGAAGATTATTTTTGTCCTTGTACAGCTGTATAAAATAACGTTTCGTGTCCAACAACATTTCTTTTGAACAAGTCAGCATGCACTTCTCTCTCCGTCCTTTGTTATGTGCACCCGGACCCAAATGGCCTATTAATGCCCGTGGCGTGGTTTCTCCGTGCTTTTTAATTTTATTAATTTTAAATTAATTTTTTTAGTGTTTTTATATTATTTTAATGTGTTGATTATAAAAATAAAAAATAATATTTTAATATATTTATAAGTAAAAAATATTTTAAAATTAACCTCTATCATGATGACGCTAGTCATGATGCATTCTTCTTGTACGGATGGTATCTTAAATTTACATGTATGCATGGCTTCGGCTGTGGCCTTGGGGAGGAGGGGCTGTACCTTGTACCATTGGCCCCTTTTCTTTTTCAATACACCTGCTACGGGCACTATTATTTATTTATTTAATTAATAAAAACTAATAGAGGAGAGGAATTACTACTCCTCTCTGCCAATAATTTTTTAAAGAATTTATTTTGATTTTTTTAAAATTATTCAAATTTTATGACTCTAGTAGTTTTGCGGATTAATTCGAATGACTCAAGTTTTTTTAATTTTTTTGTAATTGGTTTAATGAACAGTACTTTTTTTCTTTTTAATTTTTATTTTAGTATTTTTCTTTCAATTTTATCTTTAACATTGAATTTATTGTGGATTGAGTTTCGTAATTTATGTCGATCTGTTTTTTTATGAGGTTTCTAAGTCTCATTACTCAAGTCGAGTGTTTTGCGAGTTGACTTGAGTCAAGGGTTTAACTGGTTAACTCGAGTTGACTTGGGTTTTTTTGTCATTTTTAATTAATTTTGTTTTTAATTTTATCCTTTAAGATTGGATTGATTAAAAATTAATTTTTATAATTATTTTATTTCAATATTTTTTTTTAAAATTATCATATTGAAATATTTTTAATTAAATTATAATTTTTTCTAGTTGTTTTTTTTCTAGTTGTTTAGTTATCTTTGAAGTTCCTAAGTCTATCATGAATGTTTTTTTTAACAATTATATATATATATATATATATATATATATATATATATATATATATAAAATCTTGGAAAGAAATGAAGAGATGCTTACGTACAAGGAGACAAACAAATATTAAAGAACGGAAAGAGTCCATCTCGTTCCACCGAAAACTGACAAAGAACAGCTCCGTGCAGAAGGGAGTCGAGTGAAAGGGACGAGCTGAGAGAGACATGCCCACTAAAAGAAGAAGGAATTACTTTTCTTTTTCCTTTTTAAGTAGGGATAAGGATTTTGTAGCTATAATATTTATTTTTTAAAGAATTTTTTATTTCAAAATTTATTAAAAATAATATTTTTTTATTTTTAAAATTTATATTAGTATCAACCTATCAAAATAATTTAAAATAAAAACAATAAAAAATCTTCAAAAATATTTTTTAAAGACAAAAACAAATATGTTCCTTGACATGTCAAAAAAACTAAAACAAAAAAATATTGTTTTTCAATCACAAGATAATTTTTTTTAATTTAATATTAACGACATCATTAGCTTAACTCTTATATCATGGAAATTACATTTTATTACATAAATCTTGAAGAATATATTCTTCGTATCAATTTAATGCTTTTAAAATAACTCAATCAATTTTTACCAGTGTCTATTTTGATATTTTAAAATAAAGAACAACTATCAATTTCTTAAATTTTTCACCAATTATTACGAACTTAAAACATGTTTGAGAATATAGTTGCAATTATTTTTTACTTAGAAATATATTAAAATAATATTTTTTTATTTTTTAAAAATTATTTTTTATATTAGTACATTAAAATGATGTAAAAACATAAAAAAATAATCTGAAATAAAAGAAAAAATAAAATAAAATTTTAACTTTAAAAAAACACAAAAATAGAGCTTTAAAAACCAAATAGAACGCCGAAGGATTTGTGACCATGTACCTTTTCGAAGAACAAAACAAAAAAGGGAGGGCAGCCAGGGCACTCGGAACTCTGGGCTAGAGAGTAGAGACTCAAGTCATTGTCAAGACCAAGTCTTGACGAGACGTCGAGGAGACACAGCAAATTTATTTCGAAGAGGAAATCAATGATGCGTGAAAAATCAAATCTATTTTGCCTGTGAAGGCTAATCCATCTACGCGGACTTGCTTATGGCTAATGTTTTACCTCTTCTTCATACCCCGCGTTAACCACACAATTTCAGGCCCTTTTTTCTTCCACACGTACGTGCATGGCTGTAATACTCTTTGTTCTCGTAATGTCAATTTCTTGTTACTTCAAATTGTAGACTTTTTTTTTATAGCGTGTTACGAAAGCGTTTATGGATAAGATGGATAAAGAAATACTCGAGAGGAATCTCAAGTATTTTGTATGTATAATATGACAAAAACAATTATAATTCTACATACCATTATTATTGATAAGAACTACCAAGTCAAGTTTCATTCAAATTAATCATTTTGACTCATCATTTTTACATATATTATAAGTAAAAAAGTAGTAGGAACTAAAATGAACAGTGCAATAACAATAAATACGAGAATATTTACTTTCATAATCTCATTGTTTTGTTTTTCTTTACTTCACAATAATTCGGGTACTTGAATATTTCCTAACTATTGAATCAAGCTAAAATTTAATTAGAAAATTCTGCATGTGAGGGCAACCAACCATGTTTTGAAATACTTTAAATTAAGCTTGGAAAATACTGTTTTTTGTTGTTTTAATTATCTTTTTAGTTGATTTTTGGATTTTAATTATTTTTCCTACTCAACTTTGAACTCTTTTGGTTAGGCCGGTTTTTACCTCTATATAAATAGTTGATGTGCTGTTTTTTTCATCAAATTATTTAATTACATACTTCTCGAAAAATATCATAGTTTTCTCAACCTAATTCTCTATAGTTTAGGGTCATAACCTTAGGGTTTCCGAATTCCAGTTTTATATTCACGCTATACATTACATCAGTTTTATATTCACGCTATACATTACATCAAATTTATAATTTATAAATTCTTAAATAAATTGTAAAACTATCAAACTTTGCCATTGAAAGGTTGCTTCGGATTACATAGGTTAATTATTAGGGATATAAAAAATAATTAAACATTGAAGTATTAAAGATATTCAATAAATATATAAAAATTCACTACCAAAATTTTGCAATTTACATATGGAATATTATGTCGGTAGTTAGACACTGATTCCGTCAGCACAATTATTACCGACGGGATCACGAACGGTTATTATTCATTAGAAAACTTATAATCGATGATTTCTATTATGTCGGTCATTCAGTCGGTAATATAATCATCGATAGATTTATAGAGGGAAAAACACGTCAAACAAAAAAATTATCGGCATCATTCTGTTGAGATTTCCATCGGTGAATATAACATATCACCGACAAAAAGTTCATTTGTAATTTCATCAGTGATTTATGTCTAAACTACCGACGAATGAATTTTGTTAGTGATTAAATAATGTTAGTGACATTTCCAGTGATTCTTTTCTAGCTCTTTAGAATATATCAATGAACTTATTCTGTTGGTAAGCTCGTCAATAAGTTTTTAAATATTTTTTTGAAAAAATATGTAATAAACATAATAGAAAAAGTTAAAAGAAAAGAAAAGAAAATAAAAATCAAATATTTATTACAGATTTAAAAATTTATCAATTTAAATACAATTCATTTAGAATAAAGGAGCTGAAGGAGAAGGAGGAGGTGGGTCTTCGTCGGGACTGGGGGCAATAAGAAGGAGCACATGCATCACTCATGTATGATTTTAAATCCATGTACAATCACCAGAGTCTGGTTGTCTCAACACTAAGTTGTTCTGTTTTGGTAGCAAGATGGGTTGTATAAGCTTCAACTTGTTGGTTTAAAATGACTTGAAACTTCAGAGATTGAGTGCTCGAAATCAATTATGAGCATCAAACAGTTGAAAGACTTTGGGTCGTCCTCAACTCCTCAACCGTAGTGTTTGAGATACCGTAAACTCGATTTCTATCGGTTCCATCTTACGATCTTGCCTCTAACCACAAATCCGGATCACATTGGGATAGGTTGAAGGATTGTCCTCATATCTCTCCTGCAACCGGGTGTTATAAGTTTCATGAAAAAAAAGTCAGCAAATTCAAAAAAATAATAAACTTAAGAAAAGAAATTGTTGAAATCCAACATACCATGAACTTCTTAGCTCGACTATCCACGAGCTATTGCACCCCTTTCCGTCGATCATTATTTCACATGTGAGTTTCTATAAAACGCTCTACTGGTTTTGGTTCACGTCTAAGAACCATAATCTGCAAAAGAAAACTGTTGTTAGTTAAATATATTAATATTAAAACATCAATTTTTTTTTTGAAAAAATAGATGTAACAAAAACGAATCTTACCATCTGCTTCATATGTGAAACCGGTGTGCGTGGTAATGGAAACATGAATCTCCATGTTATAGTTTTTTGTAATGGACTGCGACCTTCACACAAAATACTTGGACGTCACGTGCTGAATATATTTTGTCCATATAGCCTCCGAGACGTGCAGAGGTCTGGAATCCCTCTAAACCATTATGTCTCTCTAGCTTGAAAGATTTCTTTCTTTAGCATATTTTTTGACTTTCTTTTTCCATGCCTCACACCAAAAAATCACGCAACCTATACAATATAATTGAATTATCAGTTAATAAATAAAAAAAATAAAATTTTAACATTTAAATAAAAAAAATATAACATTGAGTATTTAATCTTACCTAGTTGTACTGTGATTCTCCCAAACCCTCCTAGCAACAACTTTGTCAGCCCTATCCCATTAAAACTTTTCTTTGCACGTCAAATTTGTAAAAGAATTAGTTCATTAAAATTAATAAATTAACCAAGTTAACATAATAAAAAAAAATTATTTAGGTATATATTAACCCTGAACTTTCTGAACCATGTATCAATCATAGGTTTCCATTCAGTATTTTTAGAAACTAGACTCAATTGAAACAGTGACACTTCCATCATCAATTTCATTGTCGATGTTCTCATGTGGGCAATCTCAATATTTGTAAACTTGAAATTGCATTCATTAGTTAAAATTATTTTTTCAGAAATTTTTAATTGTTCTTTATTTTTTTAATAATGCTAAATGGAAAACAAACTTATATTGAGTGGTCGGGCTTCCATTGGAAAATGTATTTCCTAGTAAATGGTTCTCGATATGAACAAACCCCCCTTGGCATGGCGGTATCGATGAGTCTGTGTCGAGAGAGACTATAATTTTTATCAAAACAAGAAATTAAGTTTCAAAACCCTAAACCCAATAACAATTGAAGCAAAAACATCAAAACCCAACATAAAACAACCAACAAAGCACCTGTTAATAATATAGATTTACATATCAAGACTCAAAACCGAAAAGCCATTGGTATCATTCCAAACAAGAACCAAAACCTAGAAACAATTTCTATGAAAACAATACAAATTTTGTTTCAACAAGTAAAAGGAAAAGGAAGGCAATTTACCTGGTTGAAGACTTTACTGGCTAAGATTGAGAGGGAAAAAGATCAATTAATTAACTCATTAATTAACCACCTTATAAATAAAAAAGAAAAAGCAAAAGTTAGAGATTTCACCTAGCATAAAGTGAGAAAGAAAGAGAATGAGAGTGAAGAATGAGAGAAGAACCTCATAAAAAGAGAAGAAATGAAGAAAACATAAGGAAGAAGACAAACTTTTATTATGAAGTTAGGGATTTTGATATCTTAATTGAGGTTTTTTTTACCAATAAAATTCCTGAAAAACAATTAAAAAATTGTTAGTTTTTGCTTTCCTTCGGTAACTCTGTATGTGATAAAAAAAAAATTAAAATCTCAATTAAACCCAAAATTTTACAGAACCCCCCTCATATATCATCGATCATCGATGAAATTTCAATATGTTAGTGATTCTATTTGTAATAGCTATTGGCATGAGAGGATAATTTTTTTTTCAACTATTTAGAATATACCAACAAACTTAAACCATCGGTGATACTGTCTGTATGTTCTAGTGGAATTGAATTGTAATTTTTCCAACTCTCTGGAATATATATCTCTAAAGAAGTGCTTAATTTTTGTTAGTGCATCTCATATCCTCTTTGAAAATAAATCTTAGTAAGCAAATGAAATAAGTGTTTGCATAAATATGTGGCAATCATGACTCTGTATTACATATAATATGCAATTTTCGAAATTTACCAATCTAGATATGTTCGAAGCATGTCTATAAGGAAAACACAGACTTTTAAGCTAGTGGTAGACAAGTAATTGTGCATTATTGTCTAAGACGAAATTAGTTTTGGACTTTACAATTCGTGACCCATCATAAATCAACTCTATAATTTTATGGTGACAAAACAAAGGTATATACATTCTATCTTTTATGTTGACCTTTGCCTTCCCTTTCACGTCTATAACCATGTTAAGGATGTTTTCAAACATGTTTTTTCAATATGAATGACATCAAGATTATGGCGGAAGATATTAGTTTTCCAATAAGAAAGTTCCTAGAAAATACTTTGTTTTACCCAATCATGAGTCACACCAAAATAAAAAAACTTTTGCTTATCGGATTGAAAATCAAACACAATATCATCGTACTATGATATTACATCATACAATTCTTCACCCGATGGTACCAATAGTGGAACATTCTCTTCAACTCTACTAATAAAGAAGTCATTTTGTTCTTTCTTTACTTGTGATCCGATGACAACAACCATTAGTGGCAATAAAAAAAAAGACATTTTACTATTATTTGTTAAGGTAAAGGTCTTGTTATTTTTCATATAGCATGAACATGCTAATTTTTCATGCGTGCTCCAACCAGAAACCATTTCACACGCAAGAAAATCATTGATTGTCCATATCAAAGTTGTCTTTATCTAAAAATTATGTTTCCTCGAGACATCATAAGTCAAAGTCCTAGATGACCATAACTGCTTCAACTTATCATTCAATGATCGAAGATAAACATCTATATACTGACCCAGACTATTAGGATTGGGTATGACTGTTGATAAAAACATGAACTCCAACCTTATACACATCCTCGGTGGAAAGTTGTAAACCGCGAGTATCACTGGCCAACAAGAATAACGAGCAACAAATGACCTAAATAGATTGAGTCCGTCTATATATAACCTAAACTGTATATTTCTTGATTCCATTAAAAACTGAGGATGCACCTTATTAAAATGTTTTTAGGCTTTGCCATCGAAAGGATGCATTATGACTCCATCAACTCCATCATATGAATGATGTTATGTCATGTGCTCAATGATATTTGGAGACATGAATAAAATTTTCAGTTTATTCAAAAAAACATTATGAGAAGTATATAAGTTTTCTATGTGTAACAATAGTCCTTCCCCTACCAATTATAAGTTTATAACGAGCATACCCACATGTTCTATACTCGGTTAAATCTGTATTTTCAAGGTAGTACAACACACAGAAGTTTGGACACGTGTCAATTTTATAGTATACTAGGTTGGGGGTTTCATCATGGATTTAGTAGTATAGAAGTTCTCTTTTAGTTTATTCCCTTAAGGTAAAATGCTTCTCATCCATTCGATAATTCTGTCGTAACCAGCCTCAATAAGCCAATGATCTCATTTTATGGTGAACACTTATGCAATGACCGATAATTTACTATGATTTATGCACTCATTCCATAATGGTTAATTAGATTTTTTTAAAAGATCAAAAGACATGGGTACGCCTGCATTTGGTACTTCATCCACGATTGAACATTTACCTGCATAACCCTGATTCATTCTCATTACATTTATAACCATATTCCTATAAGGATTATTATTGTCATCTACAACTCCATGCACGTTGCTAGAATTAAAATTTGATCCAACTGTCCTTTTTACCATGGTCTCGTAAGGAACATATGGTTCACCATAATTTACCGATATGATTTTGATCGTTAGTATTTGCTAATTTTTTGGTAGTGATTACACAATGGTGATATGAAAAAAAAATCAGATTTTAACTTAAATGTAATTAATAAATAATTTTGATTTAATAAAATGGGTGTAAAAATAGGATGGTTGTATATTTGAGAGGAACATTGCGCCTTTATCATCAATGCTCATATCTAGACATTCCATTGGACCTTTATTACACCAAAATTCAGGATGCTTCTTCAAGTAAGGTTGAATAGACATAGATATACGATACGTTTCTAAGAAGTTAGAAATAGGATTTGAACCTATTTCCATTTTTAATGAATTTTCTTCTAAACAATTAATTTTTTTATTTGGAGGCATGATATAAGTTGCTGATATCTAATAATTAGTTTAATTAAAAGAAATCAATATATATATTGAGTGATAAGTTTGAGAAAAAGAGAGAAAACCATAAAAGAAAAAAAATGTTCCCCATCCACCTAGATTCAGAATTAAGGCGATATGCGACATTATGATTTAGATGTTTTTGGAAGTGTTTTTTATTTGTTAAAGTATTAAATCGATGAGTTTTTTTTTAATTTATGATTTTGATATGATAGAAAAAACTATTTAATTCTCTTTTAGAAAAAAAATATTATATAAAAAATATAATTTTAATATATTTTCAAACTATTTTACCCTTGACAATTTCTCCACCCATAGGATGATTAAATAAAATAAATTTATACATACAAGTATCTACTAGCCTCTTTGTGGTCCTTAACATAGCTTGAGCTCTTGAAATACCATCATGAACAAAACAAATCATACAGTGCTGAAAGTCAAGTCATCTGCAGTTGTCTTTAGTTGAGCTAGCCAAAAGAAAAGAAAAAAGAATTGTACTTAGCCTGTTGTTTTTTTATAGCTAATAAGAATAAAAATATCATTTCACTTGGCTTCATTAAGGTGATTATAATCTCCAATATTATGTTTTTATATATTTAGATATGATTATCTAAATAATATTAATAAAAGAATAATTAAATGTAGTGTTCATCTCTAAAAATCTTGCTGAAATGATTAATTATAGAATAAATTTTTTTTTTATCTTTATTAAATTTCACTTCGATCCTAATAGTTTAAAATTCACCAATATCATCCTTCCAACATTAAGAAAGTCCCAATATCATCTATTTTTCTGTATTTTTTGAATTTTTGATATTAACACGTCAAAGCGATTTAAAAATATTAAAAAAACCAAAAAAATCGATAATTACAAGAGTTAAAACTTTGTAATTTATGCTCAAAGTAAAATTTTATCTCAATTCTATAAGTTACTTGTTGCTTATGAAAATTGATTTTAACACCATACAACTTATGATTTCTTTAATTAAATATTTATTTTTAAAAAATTAAACCAATAAATAGAAGTGATGCCCAAAATACCTACCACAAAAAAATATACTATGAGAAATCGCTTTTGACTCCTTTTCTGAAAAAAAAAACAGCATCAAATGCTATGTCCTATGGGCCAGTTGTTTCACAAAGCTTGGAAAAGCCCGGCCCATAAAAATAACCGAAGAAAAGAAATCAGATTATTAGGAAAAACTAAAAAAGAGAAAAGCCCAACCCAAATTAGTCCCAATAAGAATAAAAGAAAACTCCAAGGACTTTCAAGCAAATAAAAATAATATTGACTCTACTAAAAACCCTGGCCACTCCCCTCATATAAAGTCTCCTCTTTGAGCCACTCCCTGTCGTCCTCCGCAACGCCGCAAGCAAGCTCGGCCATCAGCCTTTTTTAGCATCCTTCGGCTTCTGAACCTAAACTGCCTTCAGTCATGGTAAGTAAGATCTCTTTCATGTATTTAACTCTCTTCGTACCTTGTTTTTGTTGTTCTTGTTGATGTATATCTGCTTTGGAGGACTGAAGACAAGGAGATTTGCTTTTGTTATCTGTTTTTTTTTTTTTAAGAAAATAAACAAAGGGGAAGTGGGTTTTTGTTAAAGTATCGTACTTTTGAATTTGCTTCTGTTTTATGTTGGGAAATTTGGGATTTTGCGGAAATAAGTTGATGCTGTAGAAGGTTTCTTTTTGATGCTGTCAGTCACTTGTCCTATGCTTTGTTTGATCGTTCTTGACTTTGATAGTATATGCGTTAGCTGTTTGTTGTTTAGGGAAGTGGGGTTTGAGTTCTATATTTGTTTTTCAGATGTAGATTTTGCTTCTTTTTTGTGGGTTTTTGTTTTGATAGAATTTTGTTTATGATTTGATAGTCAAAGAGAAGGACAAGAGAGCCAAAGGAAGAAAATGTCACTCTTGGCCCAACTGTCCGGGAGGGAGAGCATGTTTTCGGGGTGGCTCACATTTTTGCTTCATTCAATGACACATTCATTGTGAGCATTCTTTCATATTTTCCCAAATGAACTATCATGTCTGTCTTTTGATTAACGGGATCTTTTGGGTTTATCTGGAAGTAATTTAACTTGGTTGAAATAATTGCAGCATGTGACTGATTTGTCTGGGAGGGAAACCCTAGTTCGCATTACTGGTATGTGTTTTATACTGTCATAATTTTTTTAACAATTGCTTTTTCTTGGAATGGGGTCATGCTTGTAAAGTTTTCAAGCTTGCTTCTGCTCTATTTGTCTTTTTCTCTCTTGGTTTGCTGGTTCTGATTGCTAAAATAGACTTGCGTGCTAAGTGTCCTGAGTGTTTACATTATGTTTCTATATGCTTATCCACCATGAGTACTTTGTTGTACTGTGTAGTGTCTTGTTGATTTATCGGTGGCCTTTTGATTTTCCAAAATACAATTTCATGGTGAATTCATCATTTTGTTATCATATGATTGATTGTTCAGTAGTGGAAGTAATCCCCCTCTTTATAAGTGGGTAGTTTGCTTTATTTTGGTTGTGCATTTTTCATAGAACTGTTGCATTGGCACATGTCATCAGGCCGTTGTTTCTGCTACTAGGGTAACTCTTTCTCCTTGTTCTGCACATGTACCAGGTGGAATGAAGGTTAAAGCTGACAGGGATGAATCCTCACCATATGCTGCTATGCTTGCTGCACAGGATGTTTCACAGAGATGCAAGGTCTTTGTTCTGTTTTATATTTGATACATTGATTTTTAAAAAATTCCTTTTTTTTTTAATTTATAAGCTGTTTTTTTTTTATTCAGAAGTGGTTTCATTTACACTAACCTGGTTTCAAAACTAACAGGAACTTGGCATTACTGCTCTTCATATCAAGCTTCGTGCTACAGGAGGGAACAAAACTAAGACACCTGGGCCTGGTGCCCAGTCTGCTCTGAGGGCATTGGCTCGTTCTGGAATGAAAATTGGTCGCATTGGTAAGTCATTAATATGAAATAAAGTTTTAGAACCATTGATTGCAATTTTAGGAGTTTAATATGCACTTGTGTTTGTTACGTGGCTTGGATGAACTGGTGTTGGTGATGCTTGTGGATTGAAGCTTTCAATCTAGGCATTAGTTACTCTTTAGTTTCTTAATGTTTCAAGAGCCTAACATTTTATATTTGTTATATGCCATGAATACTGTCTATCATTTATGCTGTGTTTTCAGTTGATGAGTATGAATAGCTGAACAGGCCATGTAGTAATTAAACCAGAGAAGCATTTGTAAGCCTGAATCTTCTTTCATTGGCATTGAGTTTGACGATTGCTTGTATGTTTTTCAGAGGATGTGACACCAATTCCAACAGACAGCACCCGCAGAAAGGGTGGCAGAAGGGGAAGAAGGCTGTAAGCTGTCTCTCATCAGAGAAATTCTATTTCGGTGGTGCTGCTTTGGTTGCTTGGTGATGGCTCTTTTCAAGTCAGGACGTTTTTGTAGTTTTTCTTATCCTATGGAAAATTGTTGACTTCGAATTGATATTTAAACTTTGTAGAAACTTAACGATATGGAGTTTTGTTTGTGACTTTTATGCTCTGAATGAGGTGGTTACTTTTATTGAAGCAATATGTTTTTTTACTGATGCACTTGCAAATATAGTCATTTGTTCTTAAACGAGTTCGCAGCTTGTAGTCCCAAGTGATAGAAAACGGTATGGCTGAGTTTATATTTTGGTCATCCTTCCTCCACCATAACCTTGCACGAAGCATTCCATATGAATCGGACACGCACCTTGTTCGAGTCACCTTTGTTGGAATAATCTTCAGTTAGCCAAGCAGAAAATATTTCGTTTTAATCCTGGCATGATAATGGTACTTTGATCTTGTTGATTTGGATTCTACAGCTATCAGAGTTTTCCTGTGAAAAGGCTCAAATTTCAAAGATGTATCATGGAAAATAATTATTACTATTATAAAACAAACGAACGAGCATGATTAAGCAAGAACAAATGAACTATACGCGCCATCCTGCTTGTCAGGGCATTTCTTTAATACAAATCATACAAGATACAGTGGGAGGGAAGCAAAAGATAGCAGAAGATCAATGGGCCGGAAATGAAAAACAAATAAAAAATAAAATTATTATGAAGTCTATCCTCAAGGCCTGGGTGCAAGTACAGCTTTTAGGTAGCGTTTGTTCGGTCACTTTTATAAGATAGAAAATAATAAAGATAAAAATATATTTGATTCTATTAATGCTGGGTTAGGGTTCTTGTTTGCTGAAGTGACTGGTTCTGTAAAGGATTTGCTGGGTAGGGAAGATGAACAATATTTTTTTCTTCAAATCTCATTGTAAAAAAGATTAAAAGATTTTTTTTAGATCAACTGTTGATAAAGATTCTACATAATTTCCAGGTTTTAGAAACCGACGGTTTTCACAAGTTCTAAGAGATTGATTAACTGTTAGAATAATTAAAAGCTTCTTCTCTGGTACTAAAGGTAATGTGGAACAAAAACTAAAGAAAACTAAAAACAAAGAAAAAAAGAAAGAAGCCAAGAATTAAAATCAGTGAAAAAAAACTAGAAAGAAGAGAATTTAAAGATGAATAATCTGTTATTTTATCAAGTCATCGAAAAAATCACAAATTAAAAAAAAAATATAAATAGCATAATCATATAACATCCAACTATTGGGTTTAGTCCATCAATTAAAACTATATAATATAAATAATTCAAATAAATAAAACAAAAAGAATGAAATAGATTCATATAAATTTAGTCTCATACAAGCCGGGACATCCTTCATTGTCTTTATTCGTGGATCTGATATTCCCACCATGCACTAGGCCACTTCTTGGATGGTTCAGGCAAGCCATCCTGATATTGTATCAGGCTTTATTTTCCATGAAATCTCAACTTCTGATGCCGACCTTTTCACCTTCACTGGAATCCCTGCTAGCATGGTGGAGTTCCCTGCTCTAAACAGTTAAGAGTACTGTCTCCTTTGCTTAATTTTCTCCCGTTTCCTGCAGGTAGTTTTAACCCCTTCACATACACCCGCGCTCCGCTGAGCTTCTTTTTCTTCTTCATGGGAGTCTCGAGGTTGGTTTTATTGATACCACCAACAAACTCTACACTCTAACGCTTCAAATTGGAGACACATTTGTGTTACCGAAGGCACTAGGTCACTTTCTATACAATGTTGACTTCAAGAACCCTGCCATTGCTATCTTGTTGGGAAAACTAGGGACAACTAACCGGATCAATTCAGCGGAATACAATTCACAAGTCCCAATCCTTTTTCCCTATTTGTGCAGTAAAAACAGAATCAAACAATGAACAAATATAATGCAACAATTACACAAATCAACGCCAAGATTTTTACGTGGAAAACCCGATGCGGGAAAAACCACGGGACCGGAGTCCACCTAAAAACTTCCACTATCACAAATAATGGGTTCACAATAGTTCTTTCTCAGATTCAACTAAGGGCTACAACATATATATCATCAAGAACAACTTATTCTCGGATTACAACAAGATTAAAGAGAGTAATGTTAGAGAAAAGCTCACAACACTGACAGCCCCGTTTTCTGTCAAAACGACCAGCTTCCACACCACCAATCTTCAATCCAACCGTTCAGAATGAAGAGTAACGTGTCTAGAAGCTGCTGTCCAAATCTCATCCCGATCCAACGGTGAACGAACTGGAAATCGAAGAAAGAAGACAGACTGCTCTGCTGCCTCTTCTTCCTTTCTTTCTCTCGGTTTTCTCTTCTCTCTTTTGTTCAAAAACAGCTGCTGCCATCTACAGTGGCAGCTCCTATATTAATTCAAAGAGATAGCCTTGCCTTGCTGTCTCTTACTAATTAATATGGTGGTCCCCCCATCACATGGTGCGGGACCACACAACAAATCTCCCCCTCACGCACCATGGGAGGAATTCGCCATACTGGCGATCAACATGTAAGCTTCAATTTAGGAGGCTCTGACAAGCCTGCTTCCCTTCTGCAAAACTCAAACTTCTCTCTCGGTAGAGGTTTGGTCATCATGTCTGACACATTGTCATCGGTATGGATTTTCTCAACAACAAATGACTTCATCTCCATAGCATCACGAATCCATTGATATCTAACCTCAATGTGCTTTGATCGAGAGTGAAAAGTAGGATGCTTACTGAGATGGATTGCACTTTGACTGTCACAGTGCAACACAAAGTTCTCTTGAACTAGGCCAAGTTCATGTAGGAACTTCTTCATCCATAACAACTCTTTGCCCCCTTCAGTAAGAGCAATATATTCAGCCTCAGTAGTGGATAATGCCACACATTTTTGCAACCTTAATTGCCATGAGACAGCTCCCCCTGCAAACTTCATCAAGTATCCTGATGTGGACTTTCTAGAATCAACATCACCAGCCATATCTGCATCCGTGTATCCATCCAACACAGGTTTATCATTACCAAAACATAAGCTGAAACTAGAAGTACCTTTGAGATACCTGAGTATCCATTTCACTGCTGACCAGTGTTCTTTACCAGGATTGGAGAGGAACCGACTGACTACACCAACTGCATGAGCTATATCCGGCCTTGTGCAAACCATGGCATACATCAAGCTACCAACTGCGGATGCATAAGGAACCTTTTTCATCTCATCTCTTTCTTCATCACTTGAAGGACACTGCTTAGAACTTAGTTTAAAGTGGCTTGCAAGTGGAGAACAAACCGGTTTGGAGTTGCTCATGTTGAATCTCTCAAGTACCTTTTGAACATATCTCTCCTGAGATAGCCAAAGTTTCTCCTTCTTCCTGTCACGTGTGATTTTCATGCCAAGAATCTGTTTTGCCGGTCCTAAGTCTTTCATTGCAAAAGACTTGCTTAACTCTTCCTTCAAAATCTGAATCTTCTTAGCATCATGGCCAACAATCAACATATCATCCACATACAACAAGAGAATAATAAAGTTTCCATCTGGAAACCTTTTCATAAATACACAATGATCAGAAGTGGTCCTGTCATAACCATGGTCCACCATGAAAGAATCAAACTTCTTATACCATTGTCTTGGAGCTTGCTTTAACCCATATAGGCTCTTTTTCAACTTGCAAACTAACTGCTCTTTGCCTTTTGCTTCAAACCCTTCAGGTTGTTCCATGTAGATCTCTTCATCTAAATCACCATGGAGAAAGACAGTTTTCACATCAAGTTGCTCAACTTCAAGATTCAAACTAGCAGCTAAGCCAAGCACAACTCGGATTGAAGACATCTTGACCACTGGTGAAAAGATTTCTTCAAAATCAATACCCTTCTTCTGACCGAAACCTTTCACAACCAATCTTGCCTTGTACCTTGGTTGTGAGCAATGTTCATCAATTTTCAACCTGAACACCCATTTGTTCTTGAGTGCTCTCTTACCTTTAGGAAGCTTCACTAACTCAAAAGTATGGTTTTCATGCAAGGATTTCATCTCTTCTTGCATTGCTTTCAACCACTCACTTTTCTTCTCATGTGACATAGCTTCATCAAAGCATTCTGGCTCTCCCCCGTCAGTAACCAACACATACTCATGAGGAGAATATTTGGTGGAAGGTTGGCGAGGTCTGGTTGACCTCCTCAATTGTGGCTCATCTGGAGCTTCCTGCATAACCTGTTCAGGAATAACATCAATATCATCATTAGCTGATTCAGGATCACCAACTAATGGCTCATTAAGAAAACCATCATTTTCATCATTTTGCAAGTCTCCCCCATGATTAGCAGGCATCAAAGGTAACTGTGGAGTAGGTCTTGGATTTGAATTAGATGGAATAAAAGTAGTAGACTCTGTTTTCTCCTTCAGTTCAAAGTCTTCAATGGTTTGATCTTCAAAGAAGATAACATCTCTACTTCTCATAATTTTCTTCTCCTTTGGATCCCACAACCTATAGCCAAACTCATCATCTTCAGAGCCCAAGAAAATACACTGCTTTGTCTTGCTGTCAAGCTTAGACCTTTCATCTCTAGGAACATGTACAAATGCTCTGCATCCAAACACTCTCAAGTGTGCATAGGAAACATCCTTTCCTTTCCAAACTCTATCTGGAACATCAAACTCAAGAGGAACTGATGGAGAAAGGTTGATCATGGCAACTGCAGTCTTCATTGCCTCACCCCAAAAGGACTTAGGCAGCTTTGCATGAGAGAGCATACATCTAATTCTTTCAACAATGGTTCTGTTCATTCTCTCAGCCACTCCATTCTGCTGTGGAGTCTTAGGAACTGTCTTCTCCAACTTGATACCCTGTTCCCTGCAGTACTTCTAAAAAGGACCTCTATATTCACCACCATTGTCTGCTCGAACACATTTCAGCTTTCTACCAGTTTCTCTTTCAACTCTGGCATGGAAATCCTTAAAGACATCAAGCACCTGATCTTTGGATTTCAAACAAGTGGCCCAAATCTTCCTGGAGTGATCATCAATAAAACTAACAAAGTACAATGCACCTCCAAGAGACTTATCAATCATAGAGCAAACATCAGTATGAACTAAATCAAGAACATGTGACCTTCTATGTGAAGGTGATCTTTGAAATGCAACTCTATGTTGTTTACCAACTAAACAATGAGTACATGTGTTCAAGTTCATACCTTTTAAAGGAAGGTAGTTCTTCTTGGCAAGGATGCCAAGGCCTTTCTCACTCAAATGTCCAAGCCGCTTATGCCATAGATCAGTAGAGCAATCTTCAATTGCATTCACCTCCCCTTTGATCACCTTGGCTTGTGACATGTAGAGACCCATCTTCTTCCCTTTAGCAACAATTAGGGAATTTCTGGAGAGCTTCCATTTACCATCTCCAAAGTAACTGTGATAGCCTTCTTCATCAAGAGTACCTGTAGAGATTAAATGTAGGCGCATATCAGGCACATGCCTAACATCTTTGAGTAGCAACTTGCACCTAGTATTGGTTTCCAACCAAATGTCTCCAATGCCCACAACACTAGCCATCCCTTGATTTTCCATCCTAACTTGACCAAAGTCACCAGCTGTGTAGAATGTGTAAAAATCACGTCGGGGTGTAACATGGTAAGAAGCTGCTGAATCTGCAACCCAGGTGGTATCTTGACATGCAAGATTAACACAACCATCATCACACACAATGGCAACATCACCATCAGATACAACTGCAGCTGTACCATTCTCTTCATTCTTGTCTTCATCTCTACCCTTTTTATCTCTTTTATACTTTCTGCAATCTTTTTGCATATGCCCAGGCTTGTCACAATAGTAGCACTTAAAACCCTTCCTTGACTGAGATCTTCCTCTTGGCTTCCATTTGCCTTTTCTATTGCTGGATTCTCCATCTTGCTTGCCGTGAGAGAACCTGCTTTGACTTCTCCCTCGACTTTCTGTAACAAGTGCATGAGACTCAGAAATGCTTGTCCCTTTCCTCCTCTTCTCTTCATTGAGGATGCAATCCTTCACTGTTTTCAAAGTGATCTTTCCATTCGGAGTAGAATTGCTAAGTGACACCACCAAAGTCTCCCAACTATCCGGCAATGAACTCAATAGGATTAATGCTTGCATTTCATCGGCTAACTCAAGGTTCATCAATGACAGCTGATTCAAGAACCCTTGGAAAACATTTATATGCAGTGAAGCATCTTCACCATCTCTATACTTCAAATTCACAAGGTCTCTAATTACAAAAACCTTGTTTTGTGCACTTTCCTTGGCAAAGGTTTCTTCCAACAGCTTCCAAACTGTATAGCAGTCATGTTCTTGAGAAATGTGATTAATGGACTTAGAAGATACCCATTTTCTAACATTAGCGGTAGCTTTTCTATTTAGTCCATTCCATTTTGCATCATCCATATCATCAGGCTTTATTCCTTTACATTCAATCGGCAAAGCCAAATCATTGCAATATAAGTGATCCTCCATCATTGTTTTCCATAGAAAATAATTTGAGGAAGTGAGCTTTATCATGCCCGAATCTTCCTTTTCCATTTTAACTGCACAAGAATTCAATCTACACAACCAAATGCTCTGATACCACTTTGTTGGGAAAACTAGGGACAACTAACCGGATCAATTCAGCGGAATACAATTCACAATTCACAAGTCCCAATCCTTTTTCCCTCTTTGTGCAGTAAAAACAGAATCAAACAATGAACAAATATAATGCAACAATCACACAAATCAACGCCAAGATTTTTACGTGGAAAACCCGATGCGGGAAAAACCACGGGACCGGAGTCCACCTAAAAACTTCCACTATCACAAATAATGGGTTCACAATAGTTCTTCCTCAGATTCAACTAAGGGCTACAACATATATATCATCAAGAACAACTTATTCTCGGATTACAACAAGATTAAAGAGAGTAATGTTAGAGAAAAGCTCACAACACTGACAGCCTCGTTTTCTGTCAAAACGACCATCTTTCACACCACCAATCTTCAATCCAACCGTTCAGAATGAAGAGTAACGTGTCTAGAAGCTGTTGTCCAAATCTCATCCCGATCCAACGGTGAACGAACTGGAAATCGAAGAAAGAAGACAGACTGCTCTGCTGCCTCTTCTTCCTTTCTTTCTCTCGGTTTTCTCTTCTCTCTTTTGTTCAAAAACAGCTGCTGCCATCTACAGTGGCAGCTCCTATATTAATTCAAAGAGACAGCCTTGCCTTGCTGTCTCTTACTAATTAATGTGGTGGTCCCCCCATCACATGGTGCGGGACCACACAACATATCTCTCTTTGTTTGGCAGTGCCAATGCCGGAACCGACTCAGTTCCTACCACTGTCTTTGCCACTGGACTTGATGATGCTGTCCTCGCCAATGCCTTCAAAACTGATATGGCTACCGTCCAAAAGATCAAGGCAGCCCTTGCATATCCAAGGCTTGAACTAAAGTTCTCCTCTTCACCACCATCTGTTGAGATTGTTCTTCTGAGTGCATTTTCTTCTTTTCTAATATTGGCACGCCAAGACTATGACATTAATTATTTAGCTGAATGAATGCAGTTCTAATTAAAATGATTCATCTCATATTGCGCAAACTTGAGCTATTCTTTCATTGACCAAACATATATAATTTTGATGCTTGCTTCATTCAATCAGAACAAGATTACAACAAATAATAAATACAAAAAAGAATAACATAAAGAAACATGAAATAAAACAAGAAAACAAAAAGGGCATCAATAAACAAGGATGAAAGCAGATTAGTTGACGGATGACAAGTATAATCAACCGAATATATTAAAAATATTTCCACCAGAATTTCCATTAGGTGAATTAACAGCTGCGCATCTTTTCCTGATCTCCCCATCTTTGCCAATCTTGACGTCAACAGCTCCCAACTTAATCATGGCCCGACCAAATTGAAAGCTGAAGTCGTTGCTTTCAGCTATTCTTGCCACTGAGAATCTGGTGTTTGAATCCAGAGCTAGCTGCTGATCAACTTCGAGAATCCCATTACCTAAACGTATTTGCTCGTAGTAAGATTTGTCCACTGAAGAAGACTTGAGAGGATCCTGGTCGAGATTAGCTGAGTTGGTACTGCCAGAATTTTGAGGACAAAGAGTTTGTAGGGTTTTCAGTAGTGTTGTATTCATGGTTGGATCAGGGTGGCCAGTGTTCTTGAAATCATAAAGACGATTTTGGAATAAACCACAATGTGCTACCCCGACACTGTGACCACCTCCTATACATCATCAGAAGAATCAAAAGACAAATTAGTAATGTGCTTGGAAATGTAATATCACATGTAGTTTCAAAGAGAATTAGAAATGGAAAAATGCATCATCACATACCAAGAAGATAAACCATGTCAATAGTGCTCAGTCTTTTGCTATTAAATGCTGCAATAGCTTGAGGAATTGGGATACTTGGAGATGGGAGTTTCACATTTTGAGCAGAAGATACACGACCATCTCTTCTTCCTGTTTGTACAGGGTACCATCCTGTCCTTGACTTCATATCACTCTGCATGCATGAGCACAAGCATTTATCACTCAATTCTTTTGTTATCCTACTCTTTTGACCCCTGAATAAATTTTGTTAATGTTTGTTTACAGTTCAATTCTTTTGTTAAGAATGAGACGCATGCATTGATTCTGAAAGGGAATAGAAAAAAGTTATGCACCTCGACAACAGCATCTCTGGTAGCCATTACTATAATATCAGCACAAGAGACGACTCCCGGGCATGTATTTTCAATTTCCGTCTTTATTTCCTCGATGAAGTCATAGCCCCTCACACTTAAATTTGGAGGTGCAGTTTTCTCACCATTTGGCACATCCAGTAATATAGATGCATCACATCCCTTTCAACACCCCCATAAAATTGCATTAGATTGTGCATGCATTGAGCAAAGAGTACTAAAACAAATTAACGTTGAAAGGGATTGCAAAACCTTCTTACATTGACAAAACAGTCATGAAATTGCATGCGAAGAAGAGCAGCCACTATTGTTGTGTCTGTACTGAATCTTGCCTTTACTTTCTGCTTGACAATATCCTCAACATTTCTCTGAAAGCCATTTCTGTCCTTGCATTTTCCATTATAGAATCCAAACTGCAACTGACCACTGCATTGGCTAGCCATGTTCACAAAGATGAGGCTAAGTGCTAGTGCCAAAGCAGCAGCTACTCTTGGCATTTCCATTTTTTTTTCTTGTTTTTCGAACTACTAATATTGGATATGGAAACAAAGCACATTCTGCTTTCTATTTATAAGGAATTGATCAAGATGATGGAGATATGGAAACCTTGCATAACATGAGGTTGAAATGGTGTGCATGATCACTAGTCATTGTCATTAGACGTGCAGTCCTCTAAGGATATACGGTGCTGGTGCTGGTGCTGGCGCCAAACGCAGGGAGATACGTAGCATTCCAAAAATTATTCTAAAGAATTACAGCTAGCTGGCTGCCTTGCCCCAGAGATCTGAAGCTGATATGAAAGAAGAATACTATAATGGAGGAAATTGTTGCAGTGAATTATTGACCAATAATCTAATCTAATCTAATCATTTTTTTTCCTGAATAATATAATCTAATCCTGTTTGACTAAAAAACCGTGCCAATCAAACATTTTAAACCTTCATGTTCCCCTGCGAGGAAAGCTGTTCTAATTAATGACATGCGCATGTGGTTCACGAAAGCAATGTGGTTCCAATTTCGATAATTGGACTATGGTTCGGCTCGGCAGCGTTAGTGACCCATACTAACGTAGATGAAAAGCAACACAAATAGACAAACAAGAAGTAAAAACAAATAGAATTGTTACAAAAAAGAACTATCAATACAAGAATTTTAATTCATATTTTATCACTCAATAATTCTCGCTAATCTAATTTTATAACTCTTTAAATAGTTTAACAACCAACTCTTACCAGATAAAAAAAAAAATATTAGAATCCTAATTAAAAAGATAACATAAAATCCAAAATTAAAGTAAAATTCCAAAAAAAAAAAGGAAAAGAAAATAAAGAAGTTGGCTCAAACAATATATTTCGGGCGTAATTGAAGGGTCTTTTGGACCTTAACAAATTACAGCAAGCGGACCTCCTTATAGAATTGAGCCTGTAAAACATATGATGAAATTTAAATTTGATCCAATAGTTGGATTAAAATTATGGATATTTCTTGTCAAGAAGTTTGTTTGGCATGAATAAATCTCTTTTTGGGTGTAGCTTTGTCCAATATACAAGTTTTGTTAGACTTTTTTTTTTTTTTTTTTATCATCCACTAGCGGCAAATCCATAACTTATTGTTTAGAATTATCAAATTCTTCAAACCTGCTTATATTAGTTAGTCCAGTACTATGTACCTTTAATTTAATTATCCACTAACCCGTTGTAACACTTTGAATAGCCCAACTTGATGTACCTGTAATTTTTGATTAGATCCTAAAAGATACCGTTTGGGTCTAAATCGTATCATAACATAGTCTCCAACATTAAATTTATTATGTCATCTATGTAAATCAACTTGAAGTTTGTATTGCACATTATTTGTTTGGATATGCTTAGTGATCTCAACATACAAATTCTGAACTTTATGTACAAATAACTCAGTAGACTCAGACACCCTAACATTAGAAGCCATAAAAAGAAGGTCTAAAGGCTTCCTAGGCTGTGTATAACTTCAAAAGGACTCATTCCTATCGACCTATTGACATAACTATTATAGGCAAACAAGGTTGTAGTAAGAACTAGATCCCAATTCCTATTATGATCAAACACTAAACATCTCAAAAGGTTGCCTAATTAACCACCTCAGTTTGACCATCAGTTGAGGGGTGGTAGGCACTATGAAATTTCAACTTAGTTCCCACCATATATTAAAGGATTTTCCAGAAATAACTCATAAATCTAACATCCCTATCCGAGACTATAGTTTGGGGAAGACCATACAACTTGACATTTCGTCAAAATAGAGTTTCACAACTCAAAAAACATCTGTGGTCTTAGTGTGAGGGATAAAATGGGTCATCTTAGAGAACAAATTGATAACCACAAAGATAGAGGCATGCTTCTTGTCGCGGGGTCGCGCTGCGACGTCGTCTGGAGATGGCGGAGGCTTTTTTCGTGCCTCCTGTGTGAGGTGGGTGTGTGTGTGTGTGTGTGTGTTTGTGTTGGAAAGGTTTTTCGATTTAATCATATAATTATGATTAATGTTCAGGAGTCGCCACCTAGTATTATGGTCACTAGGAACCTATAGTCTGCAAGAGTCTAGGTAAGGGACTGGTTGTGCAAGGGAAAGACGCGTCACCCCTAGTGCACCCTATCTAAGGTAGGCTGCATTGTTGTTTGATTTTTTTTAGGTCGGGTTTCTATTCGTTGGTCTTTTCTAAGGTCCAAGACAGATCTATCTTCATGAGAGAGTCTCTACCTTATCGGGTTAAATCCTAACCGTTCTAAAGTCTGAATTTTAGCATCGCATTTATTTACACCTTGTATTTTTAATACCTGAGGGTGTATTTTATCGTATAATTTTACACCCCACAAATATTAAAGTCTACATCTAAACCCTAAAAAAGATTGGAAAAAGGTTTTTGATATTTTGGCCAAACCCTAATGGATGATAAAAAACTGGTTATGATATCAATTTTTTTAGATTCTCAAAACATGAGAAAGATGTAATTTTTTAATGAAAATATATATTGAAAATTTTTAGGATTTGGCCGTATGCATGAAAACAAAATATATATTTTTTGTTTTTGAAAAGGGAAATTAATTTAAAATTTTTTGAGATTTTTTTTTGAAAACGTTTTGAATTTTTTTTGAAATATTTCGGAGAAAACTAGGTATTTTAATATTGGATTTGTATTTTACAGTGTAAATATATAACTCGATAACATGCAAAATGGGTAGAAAAATATGCGAGAAAATCATAATTTTGTTTTTGAAAGGGTTGAATTTATTTTCATTTTTTTAGGGGCTAGGCCGGACACGGCCCAACCATTTGGGCTAGGCCAGAACTAGCCTGGCCCGAAGGAGATGTTAATTATTTTGAAGAACATGAACAATAGTTCACGTTCTGCATGCAACTACATAGTTGCAGACAATAGGAGAGAAAAATGGGTGGTGACCTGGCGGAGGCGATGGAGTTGTTGTTACTGGCCCGGAGTGAAGTGGGTGGAGGTGCTGGTGGCTGGAGTCGGCTGTGGGAGGAAGAAGAAAAAGTTGCAGAGGAGAGAGAAAGGCTGGAAGGAGAAGAGAGAGAGCCACGGTGGCTGCTTGGTGGTCGGTTGATGGTTGTGTTGGTTTCCTGTGGTGTAGCTAGTGGCTGAAGGGCTGGTGGCAGCCTTGGTCGGTAGCTAGAACGGCGGAGAGAGAGAGAGAGAGGGAGAGAAGAAATTGCAGAAATCGAGGGTGGAAAGGCTGGTTTTTGGCCAATTTTTCTCTCTTTCAGACCCTGAAATCCACCTCTAATTATAGGCGATGGAAGAGGGCAATCTTGTCTACACCGGGGAAAAATTGTAGCCCTTGATTCAGTTGGGAAGGATCCTAACCGTTGGTTCAAAGTAGGCATCCTGAGTTGTCAAATCTGTAGGAAAAGGCTGACTGAGTTAGCCTCTTTAGGCCCGGGCCGGGGCCGTTGTGCTGCCATTCAGCCTGAATAGTTCACATGATGTTGTAGAGAAATTGCAGGTGATCATTTGCGTGTAAGATTTATCAAATTTGATGGATGTTAGATGCATTAAATGCACCTGCAAAGGAGGTGACTTGAGCAGCTTTTTCCGGGTCAAAGAAGAAGACAATAAACAGTAACCAGACGACGCGTCGTGTGGTTCTCTTTTTTTTTTAAAAAAAAATCATCAAAATGACGCCGTTTAAGGTTAAATTAGGGGTTTCGCCAAAGTTCAATGTAGTCCTCTAACTTTCAATTTTTTTTCAATACAACCCCTCATTGACCCTAATCTTTTGATTTAATGCAATTAAGCCCCTGATGAATTACTGTTTGAGCCTCGGATTTACGCGCCTTTTGCAAATTGGTCATTGGCTGCTAATTTTGTAAATTTAACCCCTAATTGACCCCAAAACTTCAATTTTCTTGCGATTTGCCCCTGATTTCAATCAATTAACTTGGTAAAAATTAAATTTGATCTCTTAAAATTCCAATCTTCTCAATTAAGCCCAAATTGGGCTCCCAAACTTAATTTTTCACCAATTAAGCCCCAAATAAAATTAATTTGACCCATTTAAAGTATAATTAAGTCCTTACACTTAATTATATCCTTCAATTGGACCCAAATTAATTCTTAAACATAATTAAAATGTAATTTGACCCATGATTAAATCAAATTGGCTTATTAAAAATTTAACTATGTCCTCACTACCATAAATTCACTTAATAGCAACGGATTTACCGACAAAACTTTTTCCATCCGTAATTCTGTCGGTACCTCACTTTTCAGCTGAATCAAGGAATGTGCATCTTGGGTTGTGTACAGACAGATTCAACCCATTTGGGTCATTTGCTGCTCCTTATTCTTGTTGGCCGGTCATACTCACAGTTTATAACTTGCCACCAGGAATGTGTATTAAGCCGGAGTTCATGTTTTTATCTACTGTCATACCCGGTCTAAGCAGCCCGGGGCAGAATATAGATGTTTGTCTTCAACCGTTGATTGATGAGTTGGCGCAGTTGTGGTCCTCCAGAGCTCTGACTTATGATATATCGAGGAAATAAAATTTCCTTATGAGGGCGGCTTTGATTTGGACTATCAATGATTTTCCAGCTTATGGAATGCTTTCTGGTTGGAGCACGCATGGGAAACTAGCATGTCCATACTGCATGGAAAACAACAAGGCATTCACGCTAGCAAACGGAGGTAAAGCTTTTTTTTTTTACTGTCACCGTCGCTTCTTGCCACTTAATCACAGGTACAAAAAGAATAGAAAAGATTTCTTTGTTGGCACAGTTGAAAAAGATGTTGCATCCCCACGTCTTTCTGGTGAAGAATTGCATGATGTTGTATCAGAGTATGGCGACATTGTGTTTGGCCTTCAATCAGGTAAGCAAAAGTTTCCTAGTTTTGGTTTGACCCATAATTGGGTAAAACGAAGTATCTTTTGGGAGCTTCCTTATTGGAAGACCAATCTGCTCCGCCATAACCTTGACGTCATGCACATTGAAAAAAACGTGTTTGAGAACATTTTCAACACCATCATGGATGTGAAGGGGAAGACAAAGGACAACATCAAGGCTAGATTGGATATAGCTTTATACTGTAACCGTAAAAATATGGAGTTGGTTTATGATGAGTCACGGGTCGCAAAATCAAGAGCAAACTTCATGTTAGAGAAAAACGCACAACTGCTAGTCTACAAATGGCTTTAGAGTCTACATTTTCCGGATAGACATGCATCGAACATATTAAGGCTGGTTAATATAAAGGACTGTAGATTGTATGGAATGAAGAGTCATGACTGCCACGTGTTTATGGAAACACTCATCCCATTAGCTTTTCGTGATTTGTTGCTAAAGGGAATATGGGATGCACTCACGGAGATCAATCATTTCTTTAGAGATATATGCTCCAGCAAGTTGAATGTTGAGCACATTGAGAGGCTTCAAACGAATATTGTCGAGACACTATGAAAACTTGAGATGATATTCCCTTCATCATTTTTTGACTCAATGGAGCATCTCCCTATACATCTACCGTTCAAGGTAAAAGCTGGAGGACCGGTCCAGTATAGATGGATGTACCCATTTGAACGGTTAGATATTACAGTTGCAATGTAATTCATATATAAAAGTATTTTCTATGTTTTTCTTAATTGAAAATACTTGATTAATTCAATGCAGGTACTTGTTTAATCTCAAGAAAAAGGTTAAGAACAAGGCGCATGTTGAGGCTTCGATATGTGAGGCCTATATTGTTGAGAAGATCTCAACATTTATCTCGTACTATTTTGAACCTCATCTGAGAACGAGAATCAATCGCGTTCCACAGCATGATGATGGCGGTGAAGTGCCTTCTAGTGAGAACTTGTCAATATTCGCCAATACTGGATGACCCACACCTAAGAATGTCGTAAGAGGAAGATATTTGTCGGAAATAGAGTTCAAACAAGCACACAACTATGTTCTATTTAACTGTGATGAGCTGAGACTTTTTATTCAGTAAGTTTATATATGTGTAATACTAATTAAACTTTGTCAGTAATATACTGTTAATTATATATTGTAATATCATACACTCATTATCACTTGCAGGCAACATCGACAATATTTGCTCTCCAATAACTCACAGCTGACCGAATCCCAGATCTTTCAATTACAAGATGAACAATTTGCCACGTGGTTCAGAACACATGTAAGCACTATCACAAACTCATTCTAACTTGCAAAATTACTGTACGTATGTATGTCATTACGAGATTCTCGTTTATTTACTGTTTATTGATGTACATTACATACAAGGTTTATCAAATGAGAAGGAGTGCGACTAAGTCATTGTCTTCACTAAGCCTGGGGCCTGAAAGAAAAGTTAAGTGCTACAACGGGTATTTTGTCAATGGATATGTTTTCCATACTGAAGAATACGGGCATAGAAGAAAGACATACAACAACGGTGTTTGTGTTAAGGGATCCACTAGTAGTGAGTTAGAAGTTGACTACTATGGTAGATTAGAAGAGGTCATCGAACTGCAATATCATAGCGAGCAGAATAGAGTGTTTTTATTCAAATGCTATTGGTATGACACGACTGACAGAGGAATCAGAGTTGATCCACACTATGGTCTGGTCGAAATCAACTTAAAAGCTAAGGAGTTTGTGGCCTTGCAGCAACACACGGTTCAGCTCATCAAAAAATACGACCACCTATTAGCGGAGTATGCACAACTTAAAGCGGCTCATGCACAACAAAGAGCGGAGTATGCACAACAAAAGGCGGATCATGAACAGCTTCGCGAAATGGTCATGAATATGACATCACAGAGTGGAACATGTGCGCCTAATCCTTTTTGGCCATATAACCACCAGCCTCCTCCTCCTCCTCCAGCTCCACCTTTATATTAATTTGTAATAAATATTATTTACCTTTAAAATTTCATTCAATATTTTTTTTGAAACACATTCAGTTTGTAATGAATATTATTTAACTTTATTTTTTTGTTTTTGATGTTTAATAGAAATTTTATTTGCATAATTGGTTTTTATTACCATTAATTTATATAATTTTATATTATGTATTCTAAATAATTTTTTAAAAACAAAATTTAAAAAAATATTACAAAGGGTTTTACCGACGGAATGAATCCGTCGGCATTTGACAGTAGCTGCCACATTCACCGATGAATTTACAGATGGATATATTTGGTTGGTATTTCATACACTCACCGACAGCTTTATCGACAGAATGAATCCATCGGTATTTGATAGTAGCTGTCACAATTACCGACGAATTTATAGACGGATATCTTCGGTCGGTATTTCAAACACTCACTGACAAATTTACCGATGGTACGTGTTCGTCGGTAAATCATGCTATCACCGACGGGAAAAAATCCGTTGGTATATTTCAAGTGGGAAAATTTTTTTTGGCATGCAAATTTCGTCTGTAAAACCATCGGCAAATGGTTTTTTTGTGTTTCCGACCGATATAGCGATGGAATGGGGAATTACCGATGAAAGGAAAGCCGACGGACGTATTTTGTCGGTGAAGACATCGGTAAATAAATTACCGACGAACTTCTAATCACACCCCGACGGAATATTTCCGTCGGTAAAACTGTGAAATCTTGTAGTGCCTTGAACTTAATGTTTATGCAAATTCATCCTATAATTATCAATTTGATCTTCAATTTTCATTTTTTATTTTATTTTTTGGCATAATAGGGTACAATTAGACCTTGAATTTCCTCCGAAATTGCAACTTGATTCCCCGTCTTGCTTTCTCCACGTTGCCAGCCTCTATTTTCTTTTTTTAATTTTTATTTTGAAAAAAAGGTGATTTGTGGGGAATAACCCAGAATTGGGTTATGACACTTCTTTGTAGTATGTGGAAGCCCAAACAAAAATCCGTACTTACATCTTGCCAAGGGCAAGTGGGAACAGGCAAGGGTGTGTAAAAACCAATATTTTGTTTTCCATGCTTAGCTAGTTGACATGTTCTACATTGACCTACCAATTTAACTACATCTCTTTTTAAGCTAGACCAAAAGAACTGACATCCCAACTCTTCATTGGTTTTATTTATCCCAAAGTGTCATAAAAGACCTCCATCATGAATCTCCTACACCAAAAAATTATGCACTAATGTATTCGGTATACAAAGCTTATTATCCCAAAACAAATACCCTTCCTAGAGGTAATTACCATCTATAACATGGTTACTCTTATCTCTCAATGTCATGTATATTTCTTTAAATTCTTGACAAGATTCATATTCCTTTTTGAGTCTCTCAAATCCAGTAACTTTAACACTCATTACGGATAACAATATTACCCGATAACTGAAGACATCTGCCACTTTATTTTCCATTACGAATTTATATTTCATTACAAATGAATAAACTTGTAAATAATCAACCCAATGACCATGCCTATGGTTGAGATTTTTTTGGGAGTTGAGATAGTAAAAGGTCTCATGGTTGGAGTAAAGAACAAGCTCCCGTGGTAGCAAATAATGGTGCTAATAGTGCAAGGCTTGAACTACAACATAAAATTCTTTATCATAGGTTGAGTATTTTTGTTTGGCCTCGTTAAGTTTTTCACCAAAATAAGCTACATGATGATGTTTTTGACAAATACTCCACCTATACCAATTCCTGAGGTATCATATTTTACTTTAAACACCTTAGTAAAATCAGGAAACCACATTATTAGGGCCTTCGTCATCTTCTTCTTGACCTCTGCAAATGCATTATTAACTCATTTACTCTATTGAAACTCATCTTATTTTGAAACAATTCGTGATAAGAGATATGATGGTGCTACATCCCTTGATGAAACGATAATAAAAAGTCGCAAGCCTAAGAAAAATATGAACCTCATGAATATTCTTAGGTTCAGGCTAATCTACAATCGCTTGTACTTCTTAAATTCCCTCACATGACACTATAAAGCCTAAGAAAACTACTTGATTCATAAAGAAAAAACACCTTTTGACATTGGCAAATAAATTTTCCTTTCTTAGGGTGGTACAAACTTGAATAAGATGATCTAAATGCTCTTTCTTGGTTTTGCTATAAATAAAGACATCATCAAAACGTACCACTAAGAATTTTTTCATAAATGGCCTAAGTACTTGTGTTATTTCCCTCATAAAAGTACTTGGTGAATTGGAAAAGAAAAAAAAAGCATGACTAGCACTTATATAATCTATCCTTAGTCTTAAATATAGTTTTTCATTAATCTTCTAGATGGATTCTCATATGATGATACCCACATTCTTCAGGTCAATCTTAGAGAAAATTTAGGCTTATATCAAATCAAGTAATGAGAAATCAATGCTTGATAGAAATCCTATTAATGACTTGACTATCTACATATATTCTCTATGAGCCATCTTTCTTAGGTGTTAAAAGGGCATGTATTACACAAAGACTCAAACTCTCTCTCTCTCTCTCTCTCTCATTCCTATATATATCTTTTGTAATAGTTCATTTACTTGCCTTTTTATTTTGACATGTTTACTAGGATTCATCATATAGTGAGGCAAGTTTGGCAATATGGAATCAGGAATAAAATCTATAGCGTATTGAATGTCATGCGTAAGAGGTAAAACATCAGGTAGTTTAAATAAAAAGATATCTAGAAATTCTTTTAACACTTCCCTTGTCTTTTTAGGTGGTTCGTCTAAAGAACTTTCTACAAGCTTATTGGCTACTAAGGCAAACACAACAAACTCTTCATGAACCTCCTTTTCAAACTCCTTATGACTAATTATGTTAAGCCCATTTTCTTTCACCTTTTCTTTCATTTTGATACCATCATTAGGCCTTGGTGGTAATCCAATTATTTGATTCTTTTTATCATGAAAAGTGAATGAACAAGAACTTGATCGCCTAAAGATGTAACATCTAGGTAATTTGACCAATGTCTACCCAAAATGATGTATCCTACATTTATGGAAATTACATCACACCAAGTTTTATTATGATAGTCCAAAATCTTTATGGGAAAAAGACATCTCTCCTTGATTGTTATGAACATATTTTTAACCCGGGACACACTATATGTCTTGTTGTTACTCATTTTTGGGCCCCACGTGCTGGAGATGGTGTGTATCCCTCTTGAACCAAATGCAGGAGTTTAGTTCGTGATTGTTGAAAAATTGACAAAAGCAGAGAAGAAAGAAATGTTTTTCGAACCCTGTTTCAGCTGTTTTATGATCTCTTTATCCTCCCCCTTTGATGCTAAAATCGTCAGGATTCTTAGGCTAATTAGGAGTCTTCATATTTCCAAATTTGTTCCTTATTTATCTGGTCTTTAAGATTAGATAAATCCTTCAGAATTTGTACTGAAAACTGATTCTGCTTGGTCATAATTCTGTTGTCAACCAATTCTGTTTCAACTTCGACCTTGATTCTGATTTGGTTTCATGTAATATTTGACCATCTCAGCTATATTCTGTCATTCATGACATGTTAAAGAATTGATCTGTACCTTTATTGGGTCCTAAGGCCCACTGTTCTTATGTCAGACTCTCAATCAGATCGGGATGCTCGACATTGTCAGTTTCCGAATCAGATCAGGAGATCCTTTTGACCAAGCAGATTGTGGCCAGATTCTGTTCTTCAAAACAAATTTATCCCACTTTGAATCCTTCATGAAAGTTATAATCCTGTATGTGTAGATGAATTTGGGTTTTTGAATCTCTTGATTTCGATATCAGAAGCTCAAGATATTCTCATTTGATTATCTAATGTGAAAGTAGAGAATCCTGCGGCGAGAAGGATTTCAGCCCGAGTGTTTTGCAGTTTTGTTCTTTAAAATGATTTTATCTGACTTTGAATCCTTCATGAAAGTTTTAGTCCTGTACGTGCTGATAAATTTGGGCTTTTGAATCGCTTGATTTCGATATCATAAGCTTAAGATATTCCCGTTTGAACATCTAGTGGAAAAGTAGAGAATCCTGCTGCAAGAAGGATTCCTGTCTGAGTTTTTTAGGTCTTGATTCAAGGAACTCGATTTAATATTTCAAGGACTTATCGGGTTAATTAAAGACCAATTTTAAACTTTGGAAAGTTAATTGGTTTCGTTGAAGGAACTGAAAAAAAAACAGGGACTAGATTAGAAAACATCATAATAATTTTTGTTACTTGGCTGCCGATGCTGGAGTCATCATTCATTTTGCTGCCATACTAGGGGAACATTTCTGCTTCTTCAAATGACATCATGCAATCCTTCATTTTAATAAACCACACCGCGTATAAAACAACCCCATAATAGGAATTAATTGACATGGTACTGTTCATTTGTGTTTTGAGAACAGTACCCTCGGTCTGCGATTTCCTTCCTTTTTCTGCAACCGTTCCTGCTGATCAGTTTTCTTCCTCTCATCCTTGCATCCTCTTGCTGGTTTGGTGTGCAAGTTGTCACCTCTTTTCACGCCAAATGATCAGCTACAATTCACCCTTTTTTCCCCCCAACACATACGGTCAAGATGAGGGGACATTAGAGTTGGTCTCGAAGTCTAAACAGCTGTATAAACAGCTGGCTTTGCAAGGAAAAAAAGGAAAGAATGTGTGGCAGTAACATAGAGCATTAAGGCTAATATCAAGGAATCATATAGGAAAATAATTACTGCAATATAAAAGACCATAGATATAGGAATTGATTGGTGTTGGTTATGAAAAATAATTACTGCAATATAGAAGACCATAGATATAGGAATTGTTGGGGCTGTTTATAGAAGATAATCTCTGCAGTAATTACTGAAATATTTCCTTGAATAGCACTTGTAGAGGTTCTATATAAGTGAACCTTCAGCCATGTATAAAGGGGGCAATTTTTCTTTGATGGGGGACGGTGAAAAGTCATCACTGGACTGGGAAAGAAAAAGAGAAAAAGGGAAAACAGAGCAGAGGCGTAAAGAGAGAGAGGAGAAAGAAAACATAGTGAGGCGAGAAGAAAATAAAAAAGAAAGAAAACAGAGGGAATAAGAAAAAGGATGAGAATAAAAAAACCAAGAGAACAAAAGAGGAAGTCTTTCTTCATTTACTAGAGGCGAGAAGGCATAAGCCTTGTCCATCGGCCTACATGTCATCTTTTATATAAAACAAGTAATATCAACAGGTATGAGTCTCAGCCCCTTTTTTCCTTGTCATATGTATAGTTGATGTCTGTTGTTTGTTTTTTTTTAAAATTTGTTTCTGCTCTTATTTCGGACATTTGAGTTTTGTTTTGGGCAACATGGTTGTGCGCTCGCCTACATTTTCTTCCATGGCTGTGAGTAAACAGGCGTTTATGTTAAGAGTTGATGGTTCCTTTCTTTCCTTTATGTTCTTGAGGAATCAGGGGCCTTAAAGGCCCTTCCCACCCCTTTTCTCTTTTATTTGGGTATCTCTCTGTCTTAGAATGTCGCGCAGAAGAAGTGCTGCTTCTAAACAAAGCTTTGGCCAAAGGAGAACGTAAATAATGTAAGGGAAGTTCTGGAGGAGAGAGTTAAAAAAAAAGCCACGAGGGAAGTTCTTTTAAGTCAAGGTGGTCTTTTGGCAGACTCTTGGGTCACATTTGCCTTTCTGTTTTTTTAAAATGAGATAGCTGGCCATCTGTTTCTTTAGGATTAGTTTTTAATATACGGGGTAGAGAGGCATGTTGCCCAGGTTCCTTTCCTTTTGCATTAAATTAGTATGGCAGTTTTCCCAGATGGGTAAAAGAGAATAGGCCATGAGTCACGGACACTACATCAAGATTTTTAGTTCAAACTTTGATTTCAGAACTTTGGCTCCCTTTGTGCATATAGATGTGTTTCTTTTCCAGTTATAGGATTTTAAGTCGAGTTGGCTTTTAATGTATTTTTAGAGTTGTTTTAAGTTTCTTGTAAATCTTATATATATATGGCTTGCTACCTTCTATTGTGATGTTTGCGTTTAATTGTGATGCTCGTGTTTCGATCAAAATATAAAAAAGGTTTTTTGTGTGTTGCATACGGCTAATCCCCTAATATATTTTGAATTTCCTCTTTTTTTAAAAAAAAAATTATTTGAAGTTTAAAAGAAAATGTGTTTTAGCATGGATTTCTTAAACACAAAAAAAATATATATATATATTCTTACATTCTGGATTTTACAACATGTTTGTAAAACTCCAAAGGGTGTTGGCCAATATTTCAAAAAATATGAAATCTTAATTTTAGGGAATGCTATTTTATTTACCATTTATATTTGGATAAAGAAATCCCAAAGGGATTAATGTCCAAAATATTATTGGAAATAACCTGTTATTATTCACTGTTAATATTTGGATAAAAAAAACCAAGTGGTTAATATCCAAAATATTTTTCTAGGAATAATAAGTTATCACACATCTTTGAAAGAAGCCTCGATTATAATTAAGGATGACATTTCAGTTTTTGACTCCACGGTTTACGAGTCGTGAAAGAATGAAACACTAAAGTAAAAAGTAGGCTTTTAAAGCGCTCTGAATTTCTTTAGATTTCTAATTCTTTGTTCATCTTCCTTGCGATTTACGAGTCACAAACACTTGAAATACTGAGGGAAAAATGAGCTCTTAAGCACATTGAATCTCCTTAGATTTCTATCTTAGCTGTCTTTTAATTCATAGGTTGTAAATTTATTTCAAATCAAACACAGATTTCAAGAGATCTGCATCAGTTCTCCTTGGCACTCTATAGACATATCTAAATGTATGATCCATATTGGCCAAGGGTTCTTGCTTTTAGACTTTGAACCCAAGTCCATTCATCATAGCAAACCTATCATAGGAAAATTGATTAGAGAACACCAACACCATAGCAATTATAAGGCAAACCAAACACCAAACAACTTACCTTAGGTAGGGCGTGCTAGGGGTGCCAAAACCTTTCCTTTACACAATTAGTCCCTTACCTTAGAATCTTTGAAAGACCAATTAGGTTTTCTAGTGACCATAATACTAGGTGGCAACTCCCTTTTTCATAAAACAAAGACCCCAACATGAATCCCCGCTCCGAGAGGGTGCGACATATCTTAGTATGTGGGATAAACTTTAAACCTAAATGGGATATACTACTAGAGGATACTGTATTGATACAACTCCCACTATCTATAATGATCTTGCAACCTTTATCTCCATATTTAATGTAAGTGTAAGAGATAACAGTTCTCTTCCAATCCTTAGTTTCTTTGGGTTGTGTTAAGGCATATCTAACTACAGTTAACTTGGTTGTCTCCCATCCTACAAAGTCCTGCTCGATCTAAATGGATATAAACCTAACATATCTTAGCAGGTTGGACTCATCATCCTCGTCATTTATGTCCTGAAAATCATAGGGATTGAGTTCATACACCTTATCATAATAATTGTATTCCTCACCCATATCCTTTTGATCCTTAATGAACAAAGCCTTATTGGGATAACTAAAAGAAATATTACCAAAATCCTGACACTTAAAAACATTGAATATTTAAGGTCATCTTAGGTACTTCATGGAGAATAGCCTTACCTTTGTCTTTCCCAGGCATATGAGAAATAATAGAATTGGGTTTACGGGGGTGGGGTTCCCAATAAAGAATTATTATTACTAGGTTGGGACCTAGAAGGGATACTTCGGGTTTCTTACTGTCTTGTCCACTAACTTTTCATGACGAACTCATAGTTTTGCATTAAGGTATAAGTTTTTCAAGCTCTCTCCTAAGGTCATCATTCAAGCTTTTCTGAAATCCACTTATAGTCATTGACTCACCCTCCCTAGTCATGCACCTCATCCAATAGTTATCAAATTATGTCATATATTCATTAGCAAGATTACTTCCTTGCATCAAGTTATTCCACTGGTCTAAGAGATTTTCCCTATAAGAACGAGGTAAGTACTTATTTTATAACTTAGTTTTTATCTCAACCTAATTAGTAATAAAAGGTTGACCTATCCTAGCCAAACACTCTTTTACACTTTCCCAATAGAACTGAGTGGTACCATTAAGTTTTATTGTTGCAAACCTTACCCTCATATTATTAGACAAATTATACTAGTCAAAGAATTGATCCATGTCACGGATCCACTTACCAAAGATCCATGGGTCAAGTTGACCTTTAAAAGTTGGGGCTTCTACCTTGATATGTCTTATGACTTGATCATCAGGGTCATTGTAGTTGTGGTGACCCTGATTGTGGTTGTACTGGCGGTTCCTAGGGTGAAATGACCTCTAACGATAATTGTTGAAATGCTCACCATTGTTAGGGTCATCAATGTCATTGTGACCTTAATGGTGGTCATGTTGGTGTTTTTACTGGGAACTGCTCGTTGACGATTCCTACGGTTGTCATTAGAATACTCACTCTCACTAGATTGCTTTACTTGTAAATTTTCTATGGACTCCACTCTTTTAGAGAGGTTATTCATCTGAGTGGACATCTTGTTCATTTTAGCTCGTATAAGCCGTAATTTCTCTTGAATATCCCTAAGAATATTACTAATGTTCGAGTCTATGGTAACTATGAGTTCTAGATGACCACTCTGTTAATACATTCAATACTAATCTTATGACTACAACTAAGATCACAAACAACACTTGCAAGTAAAATACAATATAATATTAAAGCTAATATTTAATTATTTGTTTATCTTAGAGACTAAGCAATAATAGATTAAACTAAGAAAATGCAAGCAAGCAATATAAGTCCTCTAAATGCACACAGGTAATCCAAACATAATGTTTTGATTTGCCCATAAATTTAGTCAAGCTTCACAATTAATTAAGAGGATAAGATATTCAATATAACTGAATAAAAAACCAAAAGTTAAGATAGCTCAAATTGCAAGGCAAATTATATATTTATATGCAAACATAAAAGAATAATATCAATATCAATTCTTGTTAATAAGTGAAAAAATATACAAGAAATAATGATGTCCAATGGTTAAAAGAAGTATGTATAGTTTTACCGACCAGATTGTGATGAGAAAGTGATGGAAGCTACTGCTGCCCACGTGATGCTAACATGACAGTATGTGCTGAAGTGGCGCAGGCATTATAGTATATGATGATTTGGCTTTGACATGGTACTAACATGAAAGTATCTGTTGGCGTAGTGCTGACATGGAAATAACCAATTAATTTGCCTTAAGAGAGTTCAATGGTTTCTTTATTGTTGTTGCTTGCGGTGGCTATGCAAGGAGGTATCATTGTCTTTAACTGTTGTATAGCTATTGTTGTGATTAGCGTGGATTTATGGTTAATGACTGCTGGTGGTGGTTCTTTGTCTGCTGTAGTGGTGCTATTGGAGAACTGTTGTGGGCACTGGAGGTGGTGGCTGCTGAAGGTTTGTATGGCGTCGGTCTATTGTTGTTGCTGAGGACAATGACACTACAGTTGGTAGAAAACATTGATGTGTTGGTTTGATCTGCAAGGATTTGTTCCTATTGATGTTCAGGTTGGGGGTCTTGTACGATGAAGTGGCTGGATCTATAAAGGGTTTGTTGGGTAGATTTTTTTAGATTAATTATCAATAAAAATTCTACAGAATTCTAGATTTTAAAAAATATGTTAAATTTAAAGGTTTTTCAAAAACTCTATGATATCGATTAACTGTAAGAACAATTAAAAGCTTGTTATTTAATTTCAAAGTTGATTTGAAATAAAAACTAAAAAAACCTAAAAGTAAAGAAAGAAAGAAAAAAAAGAAGCAAAGAATTAAAATTAGTGGAAGAAAATCTAAAAAGAAGAGAAAATTCAGAGGATGAATAATCTTTTATTTTATCTAGTCATTAAAAACTTACAAACAAAAAAAAAATATAAACAACACAATCTTAAAATACATAACTAATGAGTTTGATCCATCAATTAAAATTATTTAATATAAATAATTCAAATAAATAAAATAAGCTTATATGAGCTTAGTCTACCACTCAAAAAATGAAACACCAGACTATCATTGTTCATATACTCGTATAATCTGTAGTTTGGGTATGGTGTCCCATCTCTTGGCCACTTCTTGGATGGTTCAGGCAAGCCATCCTGATATTGTATCAGGCTTTATTTTCCATGAAATCTCAACTTCTTATGCCGACCTTTTCACCTTCACTGGAATCCCTGCTAGCATGGTGGAGTTCCCTGCTCTAAACAGTTAAGAGTAGTACTGTCTCCTTTGCTTAATTTTCTCCCGTTTCCTGCAGGTAGTTTTAACCCCCTCACATACACCCGCGCTCCGCTGAGCTTCTTTTTCTTCTTCATGGGAGTCTCGAGGTTGGTTTTATTGATACCACCAACAAACTCTACACTCTAACGCTTCAAATTGGAGACACATTTGTGTTACCGAAGGCACTAGGTCACTTTCTATACAATGTTGACTTCAAGAACCCTGCCATTGCTATCTCTCTTTGTTTGGCAGTGCCAATGCCGGAACCGACTCAGTTCCTACCACTGTCTTTGCCACTGGACTTGATGATGCTGTCCTCGCCAATGCCTTCAAAACTGATATGGCTACCGTCCAAAAGATCAAGGCAGCCCTTGCATATCCAAGGCTTGAACTAAAGTTCTCCTCTTCACCACCATCTGTTGAGATTGTTCTTCTGAGTGCATTTTCTTCTTTTCTAATATTGGCACGCCAAGACTATGACATTAATTATTTAGCTGAATGAATGCAGTTCTAATTAAAATGATTCATCTCATATTGCGCAAACTTGAGCTATTCTTTCATTGACCAAACATATATAATTTTGATGCTTGCTTCATTCAATCAGAACAAGATTACAACAAATAATAAATACAAAAAAGAATAACATAAAGAAACATGAAATAAAACAAGAAAACAAAAAGGGCATCAATAAACAAGGATGAAAGCAGATTAGTTGACGGATGACAAGTATAATCAACCGAATATATTAAAAATATTTCCACCAGAATTTCCATTAGGTGAATTAACAGCTGCGCATCTTTTCCTGATCTCCCCATCTTTGCCAATCTTGACGTCAACAGCTCCCAACTTAATCATGGCCCGACCAAATTGAAAGCTGAAGTCGTTGCTTTCAGCTATTCTTGCCACTGAGAATCTGGTGTTTGAATCCAGAGCTAGCTGCTGATCAACTTCGAGAATCCCATTACCTAAACGTATTTGCTCGTAGTAAGATTTGTCCACTGAAGAAGACTTGAGAGGATCCTGGTCGAGATTAGCTGAGTTGGTACTGCCAGAATTTTGAGGACAAAGAGTTTGTAGGGTTTTCAGTAGTGTTGTATTCATGGTTGGATCAGGGTGGCCAGTGTTCTTGAAATCATAAAGACGATTTTGGAATAAACCACAATGTGCTACCCCGACACTGTGACCACCTCCTATACATCATCAGAAGAATCAAAAGACAAATTAGTAATGTGCTTGGAAATGTAATATCACATGTAGTTTCAAAGAGAATTAGAAATGGAAAAATGCATCATCACATACCAAGAAGATAAACCATGTCAATAGTGCTCAGTCTTTTGCTATTAAATGCTGCAATAGCTTGAGGAATTGGGATACTTGGAGATGGGAGTTTCACATTTTGAGCAGAAGATACACGACCATCTCTTCTTCCTGTTTGTACAGGGTACCATCCTGTCCTTGACTTCATATCACTCTGCATGCATGAGCACAAGCATTTATCACTCAATTCTTTTGTTATCCTACTCTTTTGACCCCTGAATAAATTTTGTTAATGTTTGTTTACAGTTCAATTCTTTTGTTAAGAATGAGACGCATGCATTGATTCTGAAAGGGAATAGAAAAAAGTTATGCACCTCGACAACAGCATCTCTGGTAGCCATTACTATAATATCAGCACAAGAGACGACTCCCGGGCATGTATTTTCAATTTCCGTCTTTATTTCCTCGATGAAGTCATAGCCCCTCACACTTAAATTTGGAGGTGCAGTTTTCTCACCATTTGGCACATCCAGTAATATAGATGCATCACATCCCTTTCAACACCCCCATAAAATTGCATTAGATTGTGCATGCATTGAGCAAAGAGTACTATAACAAATTAACGTTGAAAGGGATTGCAAAACCTTCTTACATTGACAAAACAGTCATGAAATTGCATGCGAAGAAGAGCAGCCACTATTGTTGTGTCTGTACTGAATCTTGCCTTTACTTTCTGCTTGACAATATCCTCAACATTTCTCTGAAAGCCATTTCTGTCCTTGCATTTTCCATTATAGAATCCAAACTGCAACTGACCACTGCATTGGCTAGCCATGTTCACAAAGATGAGGCTAAGTGCTAGTGCCAAAGCAGCAGCTACTCTTGGCATTTCCATTTTTTTTTCTTGTTTTTCGAACTACTAATATTGGATATGGAAACAAAGCACATTCTGCTTTCTATTTATAAGGAATTGATCAAGATGATGGAGATATGGAAACCTTGCATAACATGAGGTTGAAATGGTGTGCATGATCACTAGTCATTGTCATTAGACGTGCAGTCCTCTAAGGATATATGGTGCTGGTGCTGGCGCCAAACGCTGGGAGATACGTAGCATTCCAAAAATTATTCTAAAGAATTACAGCTAGCTGATTGCCTTGCCCCGGAGATCTGAAGCTGATATGAAAGAAGAATACTATAATGGAGGAAATTGTTGCAGTGAATTATTGACCAATAATCTAATCTAATCATTTTTTTTCCTGAATAATATAATCTAACTTTTGACTCAAAAACCGTGCCAATCAAACATTTTAAACCTTCATGTTTCCCTGCGAGGAAAGCTGTTCTAATTAATGACATGTGCATGTGGTTTAAGAAAGCAATTACGTCACAAAAAAATTGTTTTTAAAAATTTAAAGTAAGTGACCTATTATGCTAAAAGAAGATAATATAATTCCTAAAATATTATTCCTGAGATAAAATATATTTTTCGTCTTGTTTTAATTGTTAATAGTCTATTATATTACACCTCTAATGGTTTTTTTAGAAGGTCATAATGGATCTACTTTAATGAGTTAAAACTTTGATTGATGGCTTAAGTCTAACCAATCCAAGGCTTGGTTTGCTTTTGTTATTTCCAATTAATTGATGAGTTGATAATTCTAAGATGATTTATTTAAAATCACAACTTAAGTTATGTTTGTGAATGATCAGTGGATCTATGTTAGGGCTCATTAAATCTAGTCTAGATCCTAGAAAAGATTCATAGAAGGAGCTTTAATGAGATTCACCTGTATCATGACATCTAAATAGCCTTGACTTTGGTGTTAATGAATATTAGATAAAAAAAATAATATTTTTAATTCTGATATTGTTAAAAATTTAGTTGAAATTTTAAATTAATATTCATGACTGTAAGCTAACCTAACGGGAGCAAAAAAAAAAAAAACACCTAGATTATCACATCATAAACATCTACCAGACATGGCATAAGCTAAAAAAGAAAACTGTACCATGTAGCCTCTCCTCTCAAACTCATCGTCACACTATAAAAATGGCATTTATCTAAAAGAAAAACATCAACATGTGAAGATAGTAAAGATAAAAAAAGCCAATATCATATGCTACGAGGCCAAAATATTATAACAAAAGTTAAATGGGGAGAGAAAATAACTGTAGATCAAGATACATTTCATTATGGATTGTAATAGTAGTTTCACTTTTAATTTTTTATTTTTTCACGAGCGGACAAACGTTTCTTTGGCTTTCTTCTACAAGAGTATCCAGGTTTTTCTAATTTTCATGTGTAAGCCAATAACGCTTTTAGCCCCAGAAAAGACAAAAAAGAAGCTTTGCCTTTGGGGGTATTTTGTGTAATTAAGAGGACTATGGGGGTGTTTTAGTATTTTCACGTTATATTTTTATTTTTTAATAAAAAAGCTGCTGGAGCATGTTCTACACGCCTCAGTGAGTGGGTGGCGCCCACACTATTAAGGAGGCGTGTGAAACGCTACTCGGTGGCTAAATCTGGCCAACTATCGTATCACTAGATGCATAGCCGTGCTCTCTTCCACACTGAGTGGCGCATGTAGACATATCATGGTTGGATTGCCGTTAGTGATCGTTTGTTTGTGTTTTTTCTTTCTTTTTCTCTCATAACAACTAAAGTGTACCATTGTCCTCTCTTTGTTTGTTGTTTGCTTGGGTCTAACAACCATGTTTGATGCCAAGCCTAGGCACGCGGGTCGGCATGACTGTCAGACTCAAGGTGCTGGGGTCTAGTAAGGCTGCCAGACCCTTACACTTGGGTCTGTCAGGCCCAACTAACGTGGGTCTGACATGTTGCCAGACTCAAGTAATGTGGGTCTGGCAAGTTGCTAGATCCAACTAAACTTGGATCAAACATGATTGCCAGATCCAATCACCTTGAATGTGGCATGATTGTTGTTGTTGTTGTTGTTTTATCATAATGTAAGAATATATTAAGATCAAAAGTAACCATACTGGTAAACCAGCATGTTCATAATATGTACAAAACAAAGAGTTTATGTCAAAAGTGGGAATAGGCTCCAAAAGAACTAAAATGGATGCAGCCTAGCCAAGATCTGACTGGTTAAATCCCTAAACAGAAAAAACATGACATGTATAAAAGCTAGGGGGACGTCAAACTCCCTCTTGGGAAACCGTGGTTAAACAAAAAACCAGCGCGCAATTGGTGGTGTTGAGCTTAACCCAAAAACAACAACCAAAAGGGGAATTGACATATAAGAAACATAGAGTTATTGCATAGCCAGAAGATGACATGGAACCCATTTGTATAAATAGATAAAGAAGCAGTATTGACAAAGAAAACCACAGGAAGCAGCTTCAGCACCCTCTCAACCCAGCAATCAAATGACCACAAGCAAACAACCAGCAAGACTGGAGAACAATAGAAGATGCATAAAAACTAATACTTTAGCAAAGATCAACTATCAGCCTTCACAACATCTCAATAAGAGCAGGAGTCAGTCAGCAACATTATAGGCCATGGGATTTTTGTCATGAAAATACAAGATTGTGTAGAACATAATCTGATACTTGCGGAATATAAGATTAATAGATTTGTCAATGTTGTCAAAAACCCTTCTGTTTCTTTCTTCCCAGATTAGGTACACAACTAGGGCTGGAGAAACTCTTCTCATTCTCAGCTGTAGACCTTTCTTATTAGAAGTGAGACCTCTGATTGCACTGTTTAGGGTAGCCATATTCCTTGTAATCCTTAACCAGCACTTAACCTTTCTCCACAGAAAAGAGGTCCAATCACAGGCAATGAAAAGATGGCTATGAGACTCCTCTTCTTGCCCATAAAGTGCACATTGAGTGTCTGTTAAGAGAAATTATAGCCTATCCTTGGTTTTCAGTTTCCCAAGCGTAACTAGCCATAGAATGAAGCTGTGTCTGGGTAATGACCAGCTTTCCCAGACCATGCCATCCCATTGAATAGAGACACTTTTAAACCTGAAATATTTATGTGCATTAGCAGAGAAAATCCCCTGATTATTCTGCCAGCTTTGAAGCATGTTAGTTGCTACCTCTACTCTTTCATATTAGTTATTAAACTTGTTTATCAAGATTAAGTGTATCGAAGTTAGTTCAATGAATAATCATCTACATTATAAATACTATGAATCTAGTAGTACTATGAATTTAGAGTAAGTATTGAAGAGTCTAATATTAATTAAGTTCTTTGGAGATTGTAAATGACATTTTATAATGTCTATATATATTATTTGATAATGAAAAGTGTGAGAGTACTATTGTTTAGTGTATTGTATTCCACCAAATTGTGCGAGTAGTAACCCTCCTCTGTTCTGTCATTGTTTTTCCAACAGAGTTGTATCAGAGCTTGAGAGTAGATATGGCTTCCAGCAACAACAATTCTCAATTTCATATTCCTCGTCTTACCAAACAAAACTATGATATGTGGTGTATTCAATACAAGGCACTACTAAGATCACAAGAGTTATGAGAGTTAGTTGAAGATGGTTACACTGAACCAGAATCAACAAGAGAAGAGACAACAATGAGTAATGCAGAAAGACAAACATTGAGAGAATAAAAAAAAGGATAATAAGGTGTTATTCACCATTTATGAAGGACTTGATGAAGCAACTCTTGAGATGGTGGCTCCAGCATAGACGTCAAAGGAGGCATGAGAAATGCTTAAAAAGACTTATAGTGGAGTTGAAAAAACAAAAAGGGTACGGTTGCAAGCATTGAGAGGAGACTTTGAGAAGTTAAGTAAAGAAAGTAATGAGACAGTTTCAGATTACTTCATAAAAGTAATCTCCGTGGTTCACCAGATGAGAAGGAATGGTGAAAATATTGATGATGTTGGAGTGATGGAGAAAATTTTGAGGTCTCTGGATTCAAAGTTTGATCATGTGGTCGTAGCAATTGAAGAATTAAAGAATTTGGAAGATCTGATAGTAGAAGAATTAATGGGATCTCTGCAAGCCCATGAGCAGAAAATTGATAGAAGAGGAAAAGGAAGATCTCATGAACAAGCATTGTAGACAAAGTTAACTATGAAGAATGTTAATGAATCTGGCAGAGGAGCATTTCAAAGAGGAAGGTTCATTCACAGAAGAGGAAGAGGAGGAAGATCATTCAGAAATCAAGAATCTCATGGAGCATAAAATCAAAATTTTAATTTCAGAGGCCATGGCAGAAGCAGAGGAAGAAGTCATGGAGGATATTCAAATTGGAGGAATAATCATGCAAACGTACAGTGTTATAATTGTAAAGAGTATAGTCATTTTGCTTCAGATTGTTCACAACACAAATTTGAAGACAAGAATGTCAACTTTGCTAAGAAAGAAATTGATTATGAAGAGCTTGCATTATTGTTGGCCTGTGGAAAATTTAATGGCAGCAACTCCAGCACCTAGTATCTAGATACAGGAGCATCAAATCATATATGTGGTATGAAGGAAGCGTTTGTTCATATCGATGAAAGTTATAAAGGTAACATTACCTTTGGAGATCTTTCTCAAAGACCAGTTGAAGGAAGAGGCAAAATTCTTATTGAACTTAAGAATGGTGAGCAGAAGTTCATCATAAGTTTTTTATGTTCCAGACATGAAGAACAACATTCTTAGTTTGGGGCAATTTTAGAGAAAGGCTTTGAAGTGCAAATGAAAGATAAGAATCTTAAGATTTTTGATGAGTCTGGAGCTGCAATTGCTTCAGTTAAAATGACTAGAAACAGTATGTTCCCTCTGGATCTGAGCATATATCTGTCAAAATATTTTAAGGCAGAAATCTCTAACATGATGAATTTGTGGCATCTGCGATATGGACATTTGAACTGTGGATCACTTATGCTGATGGAGAAAAGCAAAATGGTTCTTGGAATACCAAAGTTAGAGCACACAAGCAAAATATGTGAAGTGTGTAATGGGAAAACATCACAGAAAACCATTCCCAAAAAAGAGCTCAAGAGCATCTCAGACTCTTGACTTGGTGTATTCAGATGTATGTGACATGGGTATATGTGTTAAAAGAAAAGAAAAAAGTGTTGGGAAAAATTTAAGGAGTTTAAAAATTTAGTAAAAAAACAAAGTGAATGTAAGCTAAAATTCCTAAGAACATATAGGGGAGGAGAGTATATTTCTCATGATTTTGATGATTATTGTAAGGAAAATGGTATTGTTTATCAGCTCACAATGCCACAGACTTCACAACAGAATGGAGTATCAGAAGGAAAAAACAAAACTATTATGAACGTGGTTAGATGTATGCTAAAAGAAAAAAATTATCCAAAAGAGTTTTGGGGAGATGCAGTTGTATGTGCTGTGTATTTGTTAAACAGATTTACAACAAAAGACTTCAGAAGATCACACCAGAAGAAGCATGGAGTATGAAGAAACCAAGAGTTGATCATTTAATAATTTTTGGCAGTGTTGCTTATGCCGAAATTCAAGAGGAAAAAAGAACTAAAATTGAAGATAAAAGTCAGAAATACATACTGTTGGGATATGGAGAAAACTCGCATGGTTACAAATTGTACAATCCGATGACAAAAAAGGTGATCATGTCAAGAGATGTGAAGTTTGATGAAGAGCAAGGATGGAGCTGGAATTCTGAAGATCAGCCACAAAAACTAATTGTAGATGAAGAACAGATTCAGAAAGATGAAGGAGAAATCATATTAGCTCCATCCCCATCAACTAACAGTCTTGCTAGTCCTTCAAGCTCAACAATAAGAAAGACAAAGAGCATACAAGAGATTTATGATGTAACAGAAAGAATCAATCTTGATGATGTTAATATGCTTTGCTTGTTTTTATGAAATGATCCTATTACATTTGAAGAAGCATATCAATAAGACAAGTGGAAGAAAGCAAAGAAGGAGGAGATCAGTTCCATCATCAAAAATAATACATGGGAATTGACAACACTTCCCAAAGGACACAATACAATAGGAGTAAATTGGATCTTCAAGACAAAAAGGAATGCAGAAGGAGAAATTAAAAAACATAAAGCTAGATTAGTAGCGAAGGGGTACAAACAACAATATGGAGTTGATTATGAAGATGTTTTTGCTCCAGTAGCAAGAATAGAAATAGTAAGATTGATGATTTCCTTGGCAGCTCAGAAAAGATGGAAGATATTTCAGATGGATGTAAAGTCAGCATTTTTGAACGGCAACCTTGAAGAGGTAGTGTATGTAGAACAACTAGCTGGCTTTGTGGTAAAAGGAGAAGAAAAGAAGGTTTGCAGATTGAAGAAAGCTCTTTATGGGCTTAAACAAGCACCAAGAGCATGGAACTCCAGGATTGATGGCTATTTTTCCCAGAAAGGATTCACAAGATGCCCTTATGAGCATGGATTATATGTGAAGAAAAGTTTACAAGGCAGAGTAATGTTTGTTTGTTTATATGTTGATGATATACTTTCACAGGGGATGGTCCAACTATGATTCAAGACTTCAAGCAATCCATGGTAAAGGAATTTGAAATGACAGACTTAGGTCTCATAGCCTATTTTCTGGGATTAGAGGTGAAGCAGTGTAGTGATGAAATATTCATTTCACAAGCCAAGTATGCAGCAGAAGTTTTGAAGAAATTTGTCATGGAAGATTGTTGTCCAACAGACAATCCAATTGAATATGGAACCAAGTTAACTAAAGAAGGAGATTTAGTTAATTCTACATAATACAAAAGTATTGTGGGTTGCTTGCGTTATTTAACAAGTACCAGACCATATATTTTGTATAGAGTTGGCTTGATTAGTAGATATATGGAGAAGCCGAGAAGTTCACATTTGAAGACAGCAAAGAGGATCCTTCATTTTGTTAAAGGAACTACAAGCTATGGATTGTTTTATTCATCTTCGCAGAATCTTGAAATTACAGGTTACAATGACAGTGACTGGGCAGGAAGCTTGAAAGACAGAAAAAGCACAACTGGATTTGTATTCTTTATGGGAGAAACAACTTTCACGTGGACATCAAAAAAACAATCTATTGTTGCATTATCCACATGTGAAGCAGAATATATTGTTGCTGCATCGTGTGTGTGTCATGCAATATGGCTAAGGAAACTGATGGAAGATTTGTAGTAGAAACAGAGCAAGGCTACACGAATCTTTGTTGATAACAAGTCTGTTATAGCACTTGTAAAGAATCCAGTTCATCATGAACGTTCAAAACATATTGATACTCGATTTCACTTCATCAGAGACCACATAAAAAAAGGCAATGTGGAGTTAGTTCATGGCAAAACTCATGAATAAATTGCAGACAATTTTACAAAGCCATTGAAGATTGAGGTGTTCTGTTATTTGCAGAAGAAGCTTGGAATCATGAAGATGGGCAGAACAAGTTTAAAAGGGGAGAATGTTAGTTATTAAACTTGTTTATCAAGATTAAGTGTATTGAAGTTAGTTCAATGAATAATCATCTACATTATAAACACTATGAATCTAGAAATATTATGAATCTAGAAGTAGTATGAATCTAGAGTAAGTATTGAAGAGTCTAATATTAATTAAGTTCTTTAGAGATTGTAAAAGACATTTTATAATATCTATATATATTGTCTGGATTTGATAATGAAAAGTGTGAGAGTACCATTGTTTAGTGTATTGTATTCCACCAAATTGTGTGAGTAATAACCCCTCTTCTGTTCTGTCATTATTTTTCCAACACTCCATAATCGTGAACCCATCAAATCCAGAGGGTGTCAGATTTGAGATGTATGTTCCAAAGCTGCTTGGCCAGGAAACTTTTGTTTTAAGCTTTGATGTCTAGGAGACCCAAACCCCCTTCATGTCTACGCAAGCAGACATTCTTCCAAGCCACTAGCGCAGACTTATTCTGTGATATATTCCCACTCCACAGAAAGTTCCTATATAAAGAGGTGATTTTACTGATAACAAGTCCAGACATAGGAAAAATATTGATCCATAATTGGACCATTTCATGTAACACAGATCAAATTAACTCCAGCCTGCCAGCAAAAGAAAGTTGCTTCCCCAGCCAACTCTGAATACGTGTCTCCAGCTTATTTATTAGAGGGAAAATTGGCTTGCCAGCAATCTGTTGGGACTTAGCGGCATACCAAGGTATTTGAAAGGGAAGGTACCTTCAGAGAATCATGTATGAAGCAAAATAGCTTGCTTGATGTGCTCCCCAACTCCACCAAAGAAGATGAAAGATTTTGCAGCGTTAACAACCAACCCTGACATCCTTCCAAAAGCCAATAGCTGCTGAAATAGAATATCAACGGAGGACATATCACCTCTATAAAGTATAAGGATGTCGTCTGCGAAAGCCAAATGAGATATGCCAAGGGAGCTGCACTTTGGGTGGAAACAAAAATTATCCCTTTACGCTGCCAAGTGAAGCATTCTGGAAAAACACTCAATACACACTATAAATAGGTAAGGTGATAATGGATCACTTTGCCTAACACCATATTTGCCAACAAAAAACCCAAACAAATCACCTTCTTCTTCTTTTTGTTGTTGTTCTTATGATTATTCATTCAATAGAAATTCTATCTTCTATTATTATTATTATTATTATTATTATTATTATTCAAGTAAATGTGGGTCAGACATATGTGTTGGACCCAAAATTATTTATAAGCAACAAATCATCATAAAATTCTAATTTAACGTTTTAGATCTAAATATTCAAATCATATCTTCCTATTAAAATAATTCAGTTTTTAGGTTTATGAATTTTTTATTCCTTCAATAGAAATTCTATCTTCTCTCTTTTTTTCTCTTTTTTAACTATATTTAGTAAATCTCGCACTTTCCAAACGTAACAAATTAACGTGAGATTTTAAAAACAGAAAGACTCATGGACTCTCTTTCTTTTCTTTTTAATTGTGTTTAATGAAGCTGCAAGAAATTTTCTAGAACATCATGTCATAAGATGTTACTATTAAAATAACTCTTTTCATAAATGATTATGTATGTTATAATGTTTTTTAATGTTCTAGACTTTTGATCTTTGTTGTTGATACAACAAATGGTTGCATTGTAACAACTTCCTAAACAAGCTTTGATAAAAAAAAATTTGAGTACAAATGGAATAAAAGCCATCAGTTTTTATCTAACTCTATTTAAATAAAAGATAATTGATGTCGTGATTAAGAATCATGACATCGATTAAAATTTTATTTTTCAATCTTGATATCAATTAGTTGTCATGGTTTAGAAGTGCAATATTTAATATATATCTTGATTCTGACCCGCGAGCAAAAATATGATATTCTATCAAGATTTTTTTGCTTTAATATATATTTTTTTGCTTGGCCTATTTTTTAAATTTATATGGTAATTGCCTAATTCCTCCAAATAAAACACAAAAAAAATGAGAAGATAAATCTAAATTCAACGATGAAATATATACATAAAATGTTATTTATAGAAAAATATTGCGTGAACATAATCCAAAATTCTGAATTGTGCAAACAAGGAAACTGTCCGCTGTCCGAAACACTTAGGCTTGTCACACATGAAATCACCAAGATATCCTCGAAAAAAGCAAAAGACCACAGAACCATCATGAAGCCCATTTCCGTCATTTCCAAATCTAACCATTGGTCATAGAAAGTGCCATCCATTTCTCTGCAAAGCCCTCTACCGACCTCTCAATTCTCATTTCTAGCAAACAGAGGAGGAGGAGGAGGAGGAGGAGGAGAAGAAGAGAGTAATTATCTCCAAAATTCATGGGCAAAAAGGTAAAATGGAGCTGGACCGCCGCTTTAGTAGGAGCAGCATCTGCTACAGCAGCCGTGGCTCTAATCAGTGCCAAGCCAAAAGACCCAACTTTTCATTTGATCAAAATCAACTTCACTTCCTTCAAGCTCAGGTTTCCAGTCATCGACACCGATGTGATACTCACCGTACACGTCACCAACCCCAATATCATACCCATCCACTACTCCTCTACCATCATGTCGATCTTCTACGACGGCTCTCTCATCGGTTCGGCTCAAGTCGAAGCAGGGTCTCAGCGTTCGAGGTCTTGCCAGATACTTGAGCTCACGGCCCGGCTTGATGGTGTCGAGCTGATGGCTAACCATTCCGTGAAGTTTTTCAGTGACGTGGCAAAGAGGGAGATGGTGCTTGACGCTAAGGTGGATATCGGAGGTACGGCTAGGTTGTTGTGGTGGGGCCATCGGTTTAATGTACACGTGGATAGTCATATAACCGTTGACCCTTTGTTTCTTGATATTATCGATCAAGAAAATAAGTCACGTCTTGATGTTTTTCTTGCTTGAATGGGAATGTTGTAATCGTAGTACTGAGTTATTGCAGTTGGCTGTGTTTGTGCTTGAAGTTTGAAGATGAAAATGAAATATCTTGGAATCTTTGGCATGAGATGAAAGCAGTGTTGGATGTTGGAAGGTGTTAATTAGAAGACAATTATGATAATTGAATAATTAAGAAAAACTTAAAAAATAAAGGTTAACATATATATATTTATTATTTAGCCAATTCAATTCTTGAATGTAATTAGAATATAAATTATTTTTAATTTAGTTTATTTTACGATTAAGTTGTTTAGTTACTTGATTATATTTTTTCAATTAAATTACTTAATAGCTAGAATTAGAATTGATCATACAAAATTAGTAATCTTGCTTGTGTTATGTCATGGGAAGGATTTAAAGTTAATTCTTAATACAATAGAAGAAGGTATCAATAATAATGTACATATTTAATATAATGAATTTAAAAATATATATACTAATAAATGATTAAAAAATAATATTACAGTTGGAAGTTGATACTTCTACAGAAAACACACGACAACAAAATGACGCATTCTGGCTATGGAAACGGCATGATGCAGGTAGCAATGCACTCAAGCAAAGGAAGAACAAAGACAAAAGGAGAAGGCATCTTATTGCCCTCCCCCCCCCAAGAACAAGATAGCATGCTTGAACAAAAGGAAAGCACAGGCAAGCAATGCTGATTTAGTAAGCAACTGCGTGCTTCTGCTTGAATTCAAAAGGCTAATTCAAGAGAACAAGAACTAATGGAACAATACCAAAAAAGTGACAGAGAGTGAGAACAAGGGATCAAAGAAAGCAAAAGCAAGATCTGTCCACTTGCCTGGCAGATAAGGTAAAACCTAACCAGCAGGCAGCATTCGACAAGAATCGGGGGAATTCCATGCCAGTTTTGCAGGATTATCTGCTCCATCCCAAGGAGAATCCGTTAAAAAAAGCTGTATAATTTAGCTCTGATTGTCTGGCATCACAAAACTAAGGCACACAACAGCCTCAAATATCTCATAAGATAAACACAACTTGCTCCAAATAACTACCAGCTATAGGCATAATTCTCCTCAAATTGAAACGAATAAACTCATCACAAACTCTAAAACCATCTCCTCTCATTATTCAATCACACCCCATTGAAATGGAGTAGAAAAGCAAGAGAAGAGGATTTCAAGATAGCTCTACGCATCATCTTTATTGCACACTCTCTTCATCTCTCAATTGTTGCAACTAAAACATTGCAATGGCCCCAGATGAATCTCCACACCAAACCTACAACTATTCAATCATTTTTACCTATTAGCAATTCCGCCTAGAAAAAAAATCTGTCTCGACGGCAATCTTTAGACGAAAGCAATGAATAATGTAACACTTACCTACCAAACAAAGACACAAACAGCAATAACATCCACCATTACAATCCATGTACTTTCAAGATTCCTTTCCTTCCTCTATTAACATCTCAATTTCACAGCAATATAAGAAACCAATCTGAAAATAAGATTAACCACAATTTCAGGCAATCAAATTCTTGAATGAAGTCAGCATTTTTTTTCCCAAAGCACTGTACATTTTTTTAACCTAAATCAATGTACCCCCGCCAACTCCATTTTCCGATTCCGAAATATCAGTCCTGAGTTAAAAACCAATACAAATTACACTAAGAAACTTCGTCTTCAGCTTCTTCTTACTCACAATCAGTAAAGTTCTCCACTCAGGCATAAACACTACATCGCACGGCACCACCAGTCAAGTTCCCAGATCGACCATTCCCTGAAGTCCCAACTGCCACATCATTACAATAAACCCTAAGCAACCTTCTTCTTGCCCAAAACCCTTCAACCTTAAACCCCGCATCAGCAACAATCCTCAAATTAAAACTCACCAATCTACGCCCTTCATCAGAATTAATCTGATTCACCGTCCGCTCGCCGATATAAGAACTCGTCGCCCCATATTCCACATCGATATCAGTGACATTCCTTTTGCCCTGTCTGAACGGGGGAATCCTCGTCTGGGACAAGAACTCCGATTTATAAAAGATCGAAGTCTGTATCTCATTGTACGAGATTTTCATCTTCTTGTTCGGATTAGAAACCTGAAACCTGGCGTTCCAGGTACCAGTCACACTGGAGGACGATGAGGAGACATTAAAGTTGGAGATAGAGAGAGAGGTGACGCGAAATTCAGGGAAGTGGGGTCGGATGACTAGCCAGCAAATGAAGAGAATGGTGAAAAAGATGCCTGTGAAGATGATTAGAGCGATAATTAAGCGGCGGAGGAAGATGGCGCGTTGGTTAGGGTAAGTTTGGTTGGTGTTGTAGGTGTAAGGGTAAGTGGGTTGATGTGGTGGTGGGGCTTGGTAAGGATAGGCAGAGCCTGCCGGTGGTGGAGGGTGGTGGAGGCCGTTTGGGACAAAAGGGTAGCCGGTTGCGGGCCTGGAAGGGTCTGAAGACGCCATTTTCCCTGATTTTTCGAAGATTTTTGGAGTCTGAAGAGTCTTTATGTGCTAAGTTTGGAATCTTGCGAGGGGGAGAGAGAGAGAGAGGTGGGGTTTGGAGATGGGCTGGGCTATGGATTGTGAACCGTCTAGGATTAGATGGGAAGCTTTTATGATGCGCAACATTAGGATTTGTCTTCATTTCTTCCCCTTTTTTGATTGCTAGAGTTCAGAGTTTAATTGTTGAGGGAGAAGAAGATTTTTCCTTTTGGATTTAGTTTGAAATTAGAATCAGTTCTCTCTCTCAAAATATGTAAAGAAATTAAGATTTTTTTTATGTGATTTTTATAATTTAAAAGTTATTTTTATAAATAATTTATGCAACATGTAAAATGAAAACAGTCTGTTTGGGAGTGTGGTTGCAATTACTTTTTAAAAAACTTTTCGTGCTGAAATGCATCAAAATGATGTTTTTTAATTTTTTAAAATTAGTTTTAAAATCAGTATATCAAAACGATCCAAAAAATATAAAAACAAAATTAATTTTTTATAAAAAAATAAATAAATAAATTTTTTGAGAACGCAGTGCCCAAACGTTCTCTTAGTCTCTAAAAGACTTTTCATCATTAATCCACTCCAGTTCATCCAGGGAGAAAAAATATTGATACAAGGTTTTTTTAAAAATATTTTTTTAATTATTTTTATTTTTTCATAATTCTATTTTTTTATATCTTATTTACGATTTTTATTTGTAAACCTCAGGTAAACCACCTGAAAAAAATATTTAATAATAAAATGGTAAATTAGAACTTCTTTTCAAAATTTTATATTCTTATACTAGTTGTCTTTCTTGTGTTGCTTTTATCTGTGTTAGTTGATATTAGAATCAAATAATTCATGATGGTTAGTTGACTTGTTTTGTTGAATAACCATGACTATAATAAGTGGTTATAAAATAAGACGTGCTTGTGCAGTAGGGGATGAAGATGTTTTTTCTAGAAAGAGAAAGGTTTAGGATTTAGTGATAAAAGACAAATAGAGATAAATTACAAAATTAACCCGTTGAGTGGAGATAAGAAACATGTAGATACAAGTTAAAGAATTGTCTTGTCAATTAGTAAAGATGAAGAATAGAAAATTAGAGTATTGTAGGAAGAGTGATCATGAATCCATGGTCAATTTTGAGAACTTGTTTTAGAGATATAAGAAAAGAAGACAACATTTTGATCCAGATGAATATAATATTGAAGCTAAACTATTTGATTATTCTGGTAATTTTGAGGAATTGAATTAACCACCAATTTATGATTATGTAGAAAATGATATCATATACAATGACAATAATAGTAGTGATGATATCATTAATGGTGTTTTTATTGATAATTTAAAAATCAAGTACAAAAAAAAAAATGAAAGATGCTCAACAAAAAAATTATTGATTTAAACTATATTGATCTCTTGACTATAAGTTTAGTGTTATTATCATGACTCATTTTTACCCTCAGTTTTTTTATTTAATTATCTTTTATGATGATAATATAATAATAATTAAAAAAAAGAGTTCAAAGAGTGAAATAAGAAAAAAAGAGAGAATAAATGATTATAAATTATAGGAACTAAAAAATCATAGGAGAAGAATGTGTAAAAGAGAAAAATAAAAATAAAAACGAGGATCAAGCAAAATTAAAAAGATTTGTGAAAAAGACCCTACATATTAAGAGAAAATTTAATTAATTAGTAATCCATAATCAATAAGAAAACAATATAATTGCATAATATTATTTTGCTAGTTTAGTTTTTTTTTTACAGAGGATCCCAGACAATAAAAATAGAAGACATTTAGAAAAAAAAAAAAAAAAAAAGGATAAACACACATAGATTCCAGGAGGAGATTCTTCAAAGAAAAACCTAGCTAACAAAAGCAAAAACCAACATGAAAAAAAAAACAACCTAAAAAGTTATCACATTAAAGAGGAGAAGATAGATCGAACTTCTCAACCTCCGATCTCCTAGCTTTGGTGGGCATGATTGACACCGCCTGTACTTACATGAATAAGAAGGAGATGTTCACACTATAGAGTCATCCATGTGCCTCCCTTCCATTATGGAACGTGTAAAAAATCCATAAAATCCCGACTAGTCATCCAACACGTGAACAATATACGCCAACACTTGTTTTTCCCAACAATGTTTCTCCTTGTTCCACCTCTCTAGTCTAGTTCCAGCCGACTCCCTTGAGTTGTAAAGGTCAATTTTGAACCCTAATGTGTGATTTACTTGTTTTTAGAATTATTTATGGCATATTTGTTGGGTTTTAATTCAAGAATGCTTAACTGAATATTGTCGTTATTTTATTTTATTTTGAGTAATTTGGGAGGCATGAATTTTTTTTTTAGATTATATTTATTTGCATTAATTAAATTGTATTGAATTATTTGTAATATATGAATGATTTTTTAGACATGTGGATATATTTGGGGATTATGTTGAGACTTGTGTTTAATAATATTGTATCATCATTTTTTATTCGATAACTCAACTCAAGATTAGGCTAATTGTTATTGACTTCTTTACATGGATGTTGTGATGAGAATCAACTAACATCATCAAATGATCCCTTAGAGGTACCTATTGGACCTATTACAAGATGTAAAACTAAGAAGATAAAAAAAAAAAATTAATAGGCCAAGTCAAGATGTTTGAGTTAATAAGTTGCAAATCTATCATACTAAACTTTTATATGCTTTTTGGCAATATCTGAAGCTACATGTGGAATTTCACTGCGATTTTAGTTAGGATAGAAACAAGACATCTCAAGCTTTCTATCAATATATGTTAGGCCCAGTAACTCATATAGAAAAAAGAGAATGACGTGTTTGAAGTAAGATTTGAAATCTACCACTAAACAAGAAAAGTTAGAAAATGATTATTTTCCATATAAGTTATGGATTTCTTAAAAGGTAGGGATTCCATATGTGGGCTGAACATATAGGCGGCAACTTGATGAATTATTTAGCAAGTAGTTTTTTTATTTTGCAAGGAATCATAACTTTCAACCTCGAGAATTAATTAATTGTCATAATTTCCATGTTTTCTAAGGAGTCAAAGCCTTAGTACCATAAGTTTCTTTTTGTTTTGTGGATTTTCTCTTTGTTAATGTTTCCTTATTATTCAAGGACATTTGAGGTAGTTTTTGGCTGATTTTATAATGCATAATTTTACGCTAACAGACATAACTTTTGATATGACTGTTAGATTAATCTGAAATTTGCCAGAATATTTGTAAAGGTCTTTTTTTTCAACAGGGTTAGAATTTTGTAGTAATTAGAGTTCGAGAAGGCCTTGCGATAAAGCCTGGAAGCTACTACATGAGAATTGGATTATTTTCTTAGGTGGTTTATGATTATTTTTTCAATTTTATTTAGAACTCTTTTGTTATTTTCCATTCTTGTTTAGGATGTTTTACATAGTATAAATATGTTTATTTAGCTTGTATTTAGGTTATTTAGGGAAGAGACTTGATTATTTAAAAATAATTAGATATGGTTTGTGCTACGCTGCTGGTCCGTATTTTTCTCTGTGGAAAAAACAATGTCTAGGCACTGTAAGCACATTTTAAATAAATAGAAAAAACAAATTACTTGAGTTATAGTCTTGACCGGGCTTAATAAGATGGTTTCATTTTAATTAGACAATAAAAAAAACAACGATAGTGAATGAACAAAATAAAAGAAAAAGGATCACGATAACCTAAAAAAACATTAAGAAGTATGTAATTGGATAAAACAATAAAAAAAAAACCAGGATCGAGTTAACTTGAGGTATCATGATAGATATGTAAACTGGGTAATAAGGGGCGAACCAACTCATGTTAACCTGTAAAACTCGCGGCCCAAGTTATGAGATTGAGTTAACATTATAGAAAATAAATTTTAAAAAATCACAAAGCCTTTTTTATTTTTAAAAAACTAATGTTGAACGATGAAATTAGAAAAAAAAAGGTAAAAAATGAAGACACTCGACCATTTCAACTTTTCAAATTCAAAATCATAGTTATTAGGCTGGAAGTACCATACAAGGAAAATAGCAAAACACAATTTCTAATAAATCTAACACTGAATGATGAATTATCACCACTACACTACCATCACCACCACAACAACTACTACTACCACTACTACTGCTGCTACTACTACCTGGTGCTGGTGCTGCTGCTGCTACTGCTACTATTATGGTTCTATTATTGTTAATCCTCCTCCTCCTCATCCTTCTACTACTACTACTACTACTAAAAAAACAGAAATTATAAACTTGATTTGAAGGATAAAATCAAAAATCATAAAAGTTCTAATAAAAAGCCAAGGAAAAAAACTAAGAAATCAAAAGAAAATTGACCAAATTAAAAAAAATATATATCATAGATTAGAATTGAAAGATTAAATTGAAAAAAAACAAAACTATAACAAAAGAGAAAATGACAAAAATCAAAAATAAAAAACAAAGATTTAATTTGAAAGACCAATAACAATGAGAACCATAGCTTATTTTTCGAGTTAGGAGAGAGAGATGAAGGGAAAAAAAGAACACCAAACGGTGATAAACCAGTCACCGTAAGCTGACACGCGTCACCCAGGAAGGAAGAAGAGACGATACAAAATAAAATAAGATGGAGAAAGCACATTTTAAACCACCAAGAGATTTCTTACGTGTATAACACGCGCCAACAACTTTTTCAATTTAAAAAATATTAATTAAGTGTTGAATGATGTTATTACCCTTGATCAACCAATAATTAACAAAATACCCGAGGCAAAAATACCGTATTACCCTTGATTCCATATGTTAACTTTTTTGGTTTCTAAGGCATCTGTATAATTTCACTATACACAAAAAACAAAAAAGACAAAAATACCCCTGCATGATAATGTTATTTTTTTTGGGGGGGCTTTTTGGTTATTTAACTATTCATTAATACAAGAAAAATCTAATAATACCCCTAAAAAATCTATAATGACTAATTTGCCATATGAAAAGATAAAAATACCCCTAATTCAAAGGTAATGATTTTTTTTATGAAGGACAAAAGGGTCATTACACTATAGTGGGGAGTATAAAAATATGAGAGGGAATATAATGATTTTGCCTTCTGTTTTAGTTGTTTTTTTATATTATGTGTGTGAGAAATCTTGCATGTACTCTTGGTTCTTCATTGAACTCTTTAGGACTTATCAAAGATTAATTATTTATGTGATGTTCATCCTTATATTTTCAATTCTTGATTCTTTATATTCAAAGGGTGTGAGTTTTCATCTAATAACTTTGGTTTCTTGTTTTAGATAATTATTAGGTCAAGCCTTTATCAATTTAATTTTAGCTTCCTTGGATTATTTCTATATTGTTTGTGGGTTCTAAGGTTCTTACCCTTCGAGTACACATCATGTTGACTATCGAATAATAAAATTAATGGGTACATATTTGTGTTCCTTAGTGTATTATTTTGGTATTTTTGTTTGTTGTGGCATATTGGTGATGTGTGAACATATTTGTTGGATTGTGTTGAGACTTGTGTTTAATAACAATGTATTTATTTGAAAACTCAACCCAATATTAGGCTACCTGTTATTGGATCCTATTTTTAGATATTGACTATCAAGTAATAGAATTGGTGGGTATACATTCATGTTCCTTGTTGTATTAATTTAGTATTTTTTTTTTTTTGTGGCATATTAATTATGTGTGGACAGTTTTGTTGGATTATGTTGGGACTTGTGTTTCATAACTATGTATTCATCATCTTTTATTCGGGAACTCCACCCAAAATAAGGCTACCTATTATTCGCTCTTGGATGTTTACTATCGCATAATAGAATTGGTGGGTACACATTCATGTTCTTTGATACATTATTTTGGTATTTTTACTCGTTATGGTGTATTGATCACCATTTATGTTGAGAGTTCATTCCAGGATTTGATGACCCATTCTCGACTTCTATCGTTGATGGTTTTTCGGATACAACACATATTAATGAAGTAAGTTTGAGGTTTGAAATTCATTACTCCAAAAGCTAATAGAAATGAAACAATTTGCTAATTGTTGTTTTTTATACAAATTTTAAGATGAAGAGACTGGAGTTGAAATACAAAATTATTATACTCTTGAAATGAAAAAAGAAAAGAGATTGAAGAGCCTTAATTAGACATCCACAAGATCAAGACAAGAGTAATTTAAACCATAGTTTTAAACTCGGCCCTGTTCAAGGCTCGGGTTCCGGGTTTTAACCGGTTCATAGGATTTTGACCAGGTCGTCTGGGTCAATTTTGATTTTTTTAAAATTAAAATGACGTCGTTTTAAAAAAACAACAAAAGTCAACGGGTTGCAACCAGGTTTTTGACCAGGTCTTGCCGGGTCACCGGGTTTTGACTTTTCCTATTTTTTCTTAAGTCCGGCCCGGTTTCAAACCTGGGTCGGCCCGCCATGCCGAGTCGGATTTTAAAACTATAATTTAAACCCGATGATGAGTTTTTTCTCAACCGAAGGAGACTAATGTAGGAGGTTTTCAAGGGAAATTATTTTTCCTTGTTTTTTTTATTTTTTCCTATTTAGTTTAGGAAATTGAATAATATGTTTAATAATTTTATTTTTTCCTAGTTTGTTTAGGATTTTTATTACTTTTCCTTTATTTTTAAGTTTTCTAGATTGTCTAGGTTAGTTTTTGGGTTTATTTAAAGAATTATAAACCCTTTAAAAATACACACTACTTGAAAAATAATATTTAGTAATAACATTATAAATTAAGGTTTTTGTGTGATTTTTTCTTTTGAAATTCTTGTATTATTATCCTTGTTATCCTTTTTATGTTATTTTTGTTTGTATCAGTTTGTGTTATATATAATTTGGTATATATATATATATGGTATAGGCTAGCAAAAATCTTTTGTAGGCTGATTGTTACTCATCAATTCTGTATCGTATGGCATCAAGATTTATTGAAGTAATGATATTCCAAATAAACTACTATATACGAAAGTGGTAGAACAACATACAACATTTTTTACCATTGAAAGGGAATGCCGAGCTAGGGAGGTCAAGGAGCAAATAAATAAACAAGGAAAGAAATGTTGGGGAAGCACATGAAATGCAGAATGCTAGCAGACATGGATGTATACCTCTATTGCACATAACTGAAAAAAAAAATGAAAATAAATCCTCAACGATGCATGCATTGATAGAATATAATTAATGATTGGATGCACTATAGAGGAATTAAAGAGGGAAATAATGGTGGTAGATCAGCAGGAGCTGCTCAATTCAATTCACTGTTAAATCTTCTCCTATTAAAATTGTCTAATAAATCCATTCCAAATTTCCAATCGTTGCTTAGCCATTGGCATATCCTTGGACGTAAAAATCCCATTAATTCCATGTTAAATTCCCTTACCATGCTTGAAACTCATAAATACTCACCAAAAATTAATGGACTCTCAAGATTCTTCTTTCTTTTATATACGAATGGAAAATACAGAATTTGAATGGCTAGAAAGAGGGAAAATATAAGTAATTGCAGGAAATTAAGCATGAAAAGACTCAAAAAAACCCTAGAGTGAAACAAACAGGATGAACAAAACAATTGACACAACATAGATGTAATTCCTAAATATTCTGCTGCATCTGGTCACAATTCTTTTCCACTGCCCATTGACATCACACTCACTGGAACCAAACACCAACGTTGTCACATTGGAAGGAAATTCAACCTTCACGTCATCATCACACGCTGCCTTGATCAAATCCTTCTCGACAGGCCACGTCCACCCTCCATACTTTGCCTTGGCATGCAACTCCGTTGTCAAACTCACAGCTGCACCTCTAGAAGATGAGTTATCTTTAACCTGAAAAAACAAGCTAGGAAACGCAGCCTGTAATGTTTTCTGGGTTTTCCCAGGTTGGTGAAACGGTGGAAGAGTAATGGTTGAGAGACTTTCATTCCCATAAAGCAACAAGGCAACGACTTTTTCATAAGACATGGTTTTCCTATTTGGGTTTTTCGTGGAGAAGGTAACGTTGAAGTTTGCGGTTATGGCGTTAGAGGAGACATTGAGGATTGTTAGGGAGGAGGAGCTGACATTGAATTGGGGGCTTTCAGGCTGAAGAAAGATGACGCCACGAGTTATGACTGGAACGGAAACAACTAGTATGAATGATACTGTGATGAAGAGAAAGAATACGATGCAGTCGTATACTTTGGCTTTTGTTGAGTAAAGTTTGGGGATTTTGGTGGTGGTGGTGGTGGTGGTTGGTTGAGACATGGGAGGTTTCTGAAGGGGAGTGGGAATCGAGTTTTGGGAGTCGTGATTTATAACGCTTTTGGGTTTCCTTTTGTTTCGAGGAATACCAACTTAACGCAGAGAAATTTTCCAAAACAAATATTATGAACCCACAATAGACAATATCAATGGCATGGGCCACTCTATTGTGAATTGTGGACCCACATTTAACTTTCAAAAACGAAAAAACAAAATAAAAAAATTGCAATATTTATTTTTTAATTCGATGATGAAGAATATCCTTGAAAATAATATATTAATAACATCTCTAGTAAGTAAATGGGTTTACTAGAATAGTACCGATGTGTGTTTGTATTTAACCATTGAATTGAGAATAAATTAATTTTATAACAATAATATATTCTAAAATAAAATAATATATTATTATTTATTTTGTAAGTTCACTTTGAATAAATATTTAGATATAAAAATGGAATATAACATCATCACATTTAATCTAATTCAAAGAGAAATATCCTTCTTGATCAAAAATAGATTTTTGTTTCTCTATCCTCAATTGCATGTAGATATTTTGTAGAGTAGCTATCAATAGTTATTTAATCATCAAATTGAAGTATGAGAAGAAATTTTATATAGTTATTTTATAAATTTACTTTGACAAGAGATTTATACATAAAAATAAAAGATAAAATCATATCTATTCTAATTAAAAATAAATAAATATTTTTTTGTGATCAAAATATTTCTTTGTTTCTCTATCCTCCAATTATCACTAATTATTTCTCAAATAATACAATTTTTATATAACAAGTCCTTTTGCTATATTAAAATATTTCAAATATTTCCTATATTAAAATAAAAAATTGAAGAATTTAAATAATTTAAATCTTGAAGTTTTAGGTCAAAACCCCCTCTTCTTATTTATATATTTATTTTTTTATTTGACAAAGGAATAAAATTTTTAGCAACAACACAACTTTTCAGAATAAATAAACTCAAAACAATTAAAAGAAAAATTTCAAATAATTTGAATACACACCGAAGAACATATTTTTTATTTATCCAAAACTTCTTTTTTGTTAATCATTTTTTTGGAAAAAAAATATCTTTTTTTTTATAAGAAGCATTATTTTTCATATAAAAACCTATCATGACTTGTAAAATAAATTTAAACAAAAAAATAAAAAATAAAATCTTCATTTCAATTTATGCAATTGTATATATATAAAAAATAATTTGATAAAATACTATAAAAATCAATAATAAATTACAATACACACACACCCAGCGCACCCAGGCTTTTTATATGCTAAGTGTTCAAACCTGGAAGTTTAGGCTGAAGAGAGCCCACCCTCTCTAGGCCCTCCTCTTTTATGCTAGGCGTTAATATTATTTCATTCTATTTAATCCTCATTCGATGAGCTGAAATATTTTATTTAATAAAAATAATATTTTATTTAGTAAATATAATATTTTATATATTATTATTTTTAAATAATTTATTTTTTATATTATCATAAATTAATAAATTGTTAAATTTCTTATTGGCAACATCATTAATTTTATTGTCCAAAAACTCATAATTGATTGAATTCTAAATTTTTTAATTACAAGATAAATAATTTTTCACGTGATTCAAAACACATGTAAGGACTATTTAATTATTCTTATCTCTCAGAATACTTAATTTCATTATACATTTCTCGTTAATTACAATGGAGATATAATTCATGTATCAAGTTTATTAATTGTAAGAGAATGCTAATATTACTTTAAATTTACAAAGTTTGGGTTCTTAAAAAAATATAAAGTTCTATATCAAGTATTTTATTAATGAAAATATGTTCCATACTAAAAAGTACAATCAGGACTTAAAGACATAAAACAATAAAGTATATGTTAAATGATAGACTTCTAATCAGATTGAACTTAACTAAAAAGTTTTAAAATAAAAAATAAACTAATTAACGTGTAAATCTCTCTCGAAACAAATAATTTGTGATACAAAAGTAGGGTTAGAGTTTATATATCCAGCAGCTTTTCCGGTCGCAGCCTTGCTGCTGCACCAATTAACCAATTATCAACCCAGGGAAAAGGTCTCCGAAAAGACCCGATGTACAGAAGGTCAAGTAGTTGTGTCTGATGGTTCTCACGGTGCATCAGTACCCTTAATTGGTGTTAAAGGAAATAAAAAATCAACTAAATATTGGAATTTATCACAATTACAATGGAGAAATCAATTCAAATATCGCAGTTGCAGCAATAAAATGATAGGAACCTTGTCTATCAAACAAATGATTTACTATAACTATATATAAATATTCCAGCTAGCGGCCGGCCACCGCTACATAGATTATTTTGGCAGCCTACGGCATGGCTACAAATAGCAAGTCCGGCCCGATGGGCAACATGAGGCGTGGATGTTGTTTATTGTCAAATAAAAATTAAAACATAAGAGAATAATAATGAAACAAAAGAAAATAATAATGACAGGAGAAAAATTAATACATAAGAAAATACTAAACAATTGGTTGTTGATTATACAAGCAAAAAACCAACTCCAGGAACGATCTCACTAACAAGCCCGGCCATGAGGAAGCATTAGATGTCTGTGGATAGATCAAGAACTTCAACCACGCTTTCCAAAAAATAGAATCAGAAACACTACGATAGCTGCAAGAACGAAACTTGCTACAAGCAATTTTATAATAAGCCTGCAATCTTTAGTTTCGAGTAAAGAGTCAATGTCTTGTGGATCTGCCATTGCCAAGGAGTAATTCTTATGAATAAAATCAAGAAGGCAAAAAAAAAAATTTAAATAAATCCCTGAACACAAATGTATTTGAGAAACCCTAGACTTGGTGGATTTGTTTGAAAGAAATAAGAATTTCTTGCTGCCATTTATAGGGTGTTTTTGGAGACCAACTCCAAGGAACATGCACAATTAATGTCATTAATGATAATTATTATAGATTCACGAGTGAATCTTAAATATATGTTGCTGCTTTTATGAAAATATTTTCCTTCATTTAAGACATTAAAAAATATTTTTGAAACGAGTTTATGATCAATATTATTTTTTTATTATTTTCCTAATTTTGAGATTATTTTTTTTAATATAAAGAACCTGAAAATTAATATTAAAAAAAACAAATTAAATACCACTTAAATTTAGAAAAAAAAAACTATATATTATAATTAAAACTGTAATAAGATCTGTTATGGTGAAACAAAATCTTGTTTAAATGCTTCATTTTGTTTTTATCATAGTTTAAAAGGCTTCATAAGAAACAAAATTTATAAAAATCCATTTAAGCAAACATTAACTTATTGAAGATGATTGGTATAGGGCGTTGACTTCCTTGATTTTTGGCTTGATTTCGAACTATAATTTGCCATAATTCCATAGAGTTACCAAAAACTTTAAGAACCCTAATTTGATAAACGCTTTTCTTAACTCAATAGTGCCGCCAAACCACAAAATCAACATGGTTTCTGAAGATGCAGCAAAATTTAAGCACGCGCGTTAAATTTGGGCTCCAAACAGCTAGGCCTTGCATTTCCAGCTTGCATGTAAACCTCTCTTCTCCAGCCATGCATTTCCCGTGCAAACACACTTCCATGAATTAGATATACCAAAATCAACTCACTCACATTTTTTATGAAACAAAATCCAAAGAAGATCTAATGGCTAGGAAGGAATGAGTGGGCACAAAAATACAAATAGAGAAAAAAGGAAAAGAATAGTATATATGCATGGGCATACATGTAGAAAATATCTTGATAAGACGATACAAAAAGCCTTTTGCATTATATATTTATCTAAAACAAAATTTTACTCTCAAGAAATTTCAATGCTAGGACCTAGGAGAAACCCTAAAACAATTTCCTATATAATCCATTGGACACAGCTGCATCTACCATGTCTTGGTAATAATGCATTCAATTGGTTCACCAATCAATTTCCCCACGTTATCATGCGAAGAAAATCCAATTTTCAAATCACTGCAATGTGCCTCAACAGCCCTCCACACCCTTTTTGCTTCTTCATTGCCAATCCAATACCCAGCATACAAACCAATGTTGAAGTGTACTGATCCATTAGCCATCTCAGTAGCCATATCCTTTATCACCTTCTCATCGGCTTGCACCGACTTTGCAACCAGCTTTCCATTCTCAGCTGTCCAATTATTTCCTCGCACTTGAAATGGTGCAATATTGGTCACATTGGTGAGCCGTTCTTGCTTATATTGAATCCATGTATAGAAGGTTTGGTATAAAACACTTGCAGTACTGGGATTTTGGACTGAAAGCCGGATGTCCCAGGAGGCAGTGATTTTAGAGGAAGAAAGTTTGAATCGAGAAACCAAGATTGAATCAACCCGGAAGTTGGCAATATTCTCGTTAGTTGCTTTAGGATTTTTGTGGAGAAGAAATAGAAATACGAAGGCTGCGATGCCAAGAAAGAAGAGAAAGGCCATTACTATAGAACACAGATATATAAGTTTCTTGTTCAGTTTTCTTCCATTTGATGATGAAGTTGGAAGGCCATTGCCTCCACTAGGTTGAGAAGACTTTGAAACACTCTTGTCCATGCTTGTGTTCGTTTGAGGGAGAGAATGCAGACGTAGAATGAGAGATAGCTAGAGAGTTGTATACAATATGGAATGACATGAATAAGATCACGTTTTTAATTATAGGATGGAAAATAAAATTGCTAACAATGACAACAACAATATTAATTATGAAAAGGTTTCAATTAATTCCAGGGTGTGCATGGAAATTATTATTTCTTATATGTATATTAAGAATAAGATTCATGAAATTTTGGGTTTAATTACTTTGAAACAATTAATCTTGTCCACGCTTGTGTTTGTTGTTAGGAATTAATTGTTTAGATTTACTAAGGGTGTTCAAAACTGATCTATTTGTAATATTTGTATTATTTCACTCAATCTAACGTGTTAAAATAAAATATAAATATTACATATGATATTGAATAAAAAAAACTAAGAGATGAATATCACGGGTTGGGTAGCGGGTCAAGATTTTTATTAACCCGACCTAGACCATTTACCTTTTTATTTTTTTTTTTCATGTTATTGTTATATGTTTTATCTTCTTCTTCTTTTTTGCATTTGATTCTTTTATTTTAGTCAATTGGTATTGAGCCTAAATTGTTTTCCGAAGTTTATAAAAGGTTTTGGTCTAATTTATTAAGCTCAAATCTCAGTTGTAATTAAGCTTAATCCATAAAAATTAACAATATAAACTCAACCAGTAGATATTTGTAATATCCACACATAAAAATTAGCTTAATCTGATATATCAAACCTGCTCGAATTCAAAAAAGTTTGAATGGGTCAGGTTTACAATTTGTTAAATATCAAAAGTTAGATCTGATACAATTATGGTCTTAAACCTAACTCAACTATATCCATAAACACCCCTACCTTATAGAAAGGGTTTGAATATCGTCGTAAGAAATGATATTAATGTTTTGTGTTGATAACGTGGTTCAACCCGCTTCTTAAATACCCAACAATGGTATTGTTTTTCAAGTATAGATAGAGTACTAGATGAGTAGTCTACGCTATGTTACTGACCAATCTAAATTTTTCTTCTATCATAAAAAAGGAAGCCAAGGTGACATAAGCATCCTTAAATAAAGAAAAAAAATTGAGACTCAGGTTATTGACTTGACTTGAATCAATAAGTCCATATAATTTTGATAATATGAAGAAAAAAATGACAAAGAAAAAAAGGTTATAAAACCCCGACACAGATCCATCCAAGTTAGCATATAAAATCTCTGACCTAGTCATGACACTAGGGTAACCCTATTGGAAGCAAATTGAAAGCTTAATTATCAAGCAATTCAATGTTGAAGGAAAAAATTGAGAAGAAATATATATATATATATATATATATATATATATATATATATATATATGTATATAAAAGATCATGGTTAAATAAAGTCAACTTGTTAACCCTGTGATCATGGGTATAGGGCTGGGATAATCCTATAGAAAAAAAATATAAAGATTAATTCTTAATCAATCAAATATTGAAGGGTGATATTAGAAAAAAAAATAGATTTAATAAAAAACCTAAAAAAGATTGAGGTCAATCCGTGTTAATATTTGAAACAGTGACCTTAGTCATAAATTTAAGACTAATCCCATTGCAGGTAAACCCAAAAAAATAACAAAGTAAAATTTTCAATCACAAAACATCGAGGGATTTTTTTTAAGGAAAAAAAAACAAAAACAAAGAGCAATAAAAAGAAAGCGGATAAAATTTGACATAAAAATAAATCAAAATAAAATGTTGAGTATGGATGGCAATGAGTACTTGTGTGTCAGATTTCTTGATGTCCATACCTACCCGTTATCCATCGGGTATAAAAATTAGATATCCATAAACTATTAATCGGATTTTAGGTATCTTTATAGGTTTCAATCATCTGCCTATTATTCTGGGCCCATTACAAAATTCAGGGGTAAAAAAAGGACCATACAAATTTTGCTTATTTTGCCTGAGTCAACTGGAGTGACATGAAAAACCTATAACCTAGGTAATAAGGACTGAGCTAACCCAGTTTAACCATGTGACTCATGTGATAAGATTGGGATAACTCAATAAAAAAAATAAAAAAAAATCACAAAGACTATTTAAAAAAAACATTAATGTCAAATGATGAAAGCTAAAAATAAAATAAGTATATAAAATAAAAAACAATGTCAACTCGTTCTAACTTTTCAAACATGTGATCCGGGTCATTAGACCGAAAACACATTATATGGAAAAGCATTAAGCCCAATTCCCAACCATTCAAATGTTGAATGATAAAATTAAAAAAAAAAAAACAATCTCAATTATATAAAAGGATCTAATACAAACAAATAGTAATTAAAAGAATGATGATCAAAATTGAAATTTAAAATATATTTTAGTTTTTATTGAAGGGTAAAATTGACAAGAAAAATCAATTTAACAAAAGGAAAAAAAACAATCAAGAAAATGAGGGTGAAAATTAAAAAAAAAACATAAAAATAAAATTTTGAATGAAAGGTGAAATTGAAAAGAAAAATAAATATTTTTAAAAAACAAAATTTAAAAATTTTATATTTTTCTTGTCTTAATTTTTCATACACGCTATATAAAATTTTTTATAATAAAGAAATAATTTAATAGAGAAAAAAGATTGGTCTCAAAATTAATAAATATTCATATAGTATGGAAAAAACAAAATTTTATATTCTTAATATCAATGTTTTATATTGCTAATTTACAAGCCAAGAGTTATAATCCTGAGACTATCAATCCCTCGTAGTTGTATATATAAATATTATTAATTGCTATAGATACTTTATTGTCTAGATATGAAATCACTTAGATATCAAAGCATGTAATAAAAAGATAGTAGAGATTTATTAGGGTTAGATAAATGGTGGGTTGGACCAGGATCTTGGACTAAAAAACCAAGCTTGAACCTAACCTAGACCATATTGAAAGTATCTATAGCAACATGATTTGCCTTCGACGGTAAGAATAAATAAATAAAATTCTTAGACCATATTGAAAGTAATGAGGTTATAAAACTCAGGCTTGCATGACAGGTACAAACTCATGAATTTCCTTTCGAATTAGGTTTTTTTTTTTTTTTTACTAGGTTAGATTCTGTGTCGGGTTAGATATTGGGACTTGTAACTATGTGAATAGACAGGAAGAGATCAGGAATGAACCGAGCAACCCTTCCCTGAGTTCCCTCCGCCCACGAGCTTCCTTGTCCCCTTTGTACAAAAGAATTCAACAGCTAAATTCATGCACAAAACCTTCATGGTTCTTTGCCTGATTGGCAAAATTCCTATTTCAAATCCAGCTCTTATAAGCAATGGGACGTTGAAAGTTACCGTCTTTTGGCTCCAGACATCACTTAAATCGTTAAACACCCCGTTTTTCACCGAGCAAACCGAGTTTCTTCTGAACTCAGCTCACAACCTTGCCTGAATCATCTTTCCGGCACACCACCCGGTTAGATTCATCCACAGTGTGACTTGCAATTTGCTTTTCCACAACAAAAGCATATAGATTATCTATCCAAGAATAATGATGTTGTAACTGATGTTAAATGTTTACACCCTGCAGACCAAGCCAAAATGACAGCACAATATTGATCTTCATGCTTGCACTGGAAGTGGTATTGAATGTCAAATGTTATTGTCCTGCAGACTTAGCCAAATCATCACAATTTATTTTCATAACAGAAGGGATTTTGCATTGTTTTCAAACCATCCTGAGAATCACTTGTCTCCACAGTTGGTTCGATGACAAGCGGAAAAGCTTTATCAACCAAAACTATCTATCAACTTGCATTAACAACATTTGCACTTACATTAAACAATTAACACAGCATTTCCATACAGTTGTCTAGGTGACAATGCTATTCAATTTGTATGGTCACTATGTACAATAACGAAGTGGAAAGAAAGAATTGCAAAAAGTGAGGGGGGAAAAATACAAGGCTTGCTTGTTCTGTGTGAAAAATTCAACACAACTTGAATGTGCGAAATGATGACAGAAGGCTAAAATTACTTGGCAAATGTCAATGCACTTAAACTAGAGCACACTTACCATGGATATCATGATTCATGAACTCCGTCCGCTTTCCTCGATCATCATTCCTTTCAGGCTCTTTGCTAACCAGATAGCTGTCTCCCTTGGAGAGACTTTATCTTTCCCAAAAGGTTTCAAAACAACTGCAAGCTCTTCTAATCTGCTTTGCTGAAGCAACTCGGCAGACAGTTCTAGAAGTCCTTCTAGTGCGTCTGCCCTCTGCCTAAAAGACTTAACATCCAAAGTTTCCTTTGCCGGTGCTTCCTCTTCACTAATAGAGGAGTTGGGTTTTGGTAGCTCAGAAATATCAGATTGTGGAACTGATGCAATTTCATTTCTCAAATCGATTTCTTTAGTGCCGGATTGATCAGAAATACTTGATTTCAAACTCACTGCTTCAGAGCAATTTGATGATTTAAGAGTCACTGCTGTACTCACATTTCTCATCTCCAATTCATCTCTTACTACATTTAATAGCTTTCCAACATCCACATTTTGAACCCCCATCTCCACAGTTTCCATAACTGGCTGCTCATTCCCAACCCGAAAACTACTGTGCCGTATAACATGTATTACATCGTCAAAAGCAGGAGACAGATGGGCAGCAGCAGGCTTCTCAGTGGTTGAATTTTGTAAAATCATAGCTTTTTCTGGCTGCATATTCTTTTGGCCAGTTGAAATTGGTGAGGTAATGGAAGTGGTGGTTTCTGAAACTGATGATAGAAGTTCTCTTACTGTGAACTTGTCATCACCACCAGATGCAGATATAAGATTTGATTGGGGCACCGTCTCAGGGATAGCACTTAGCCTGCTTAATTGGGTATTATTTTCACAAATAAATATTTCTTCCGAACTTGGGGCAGTCGGATTCAGAGCACAACTTTCAACCTCTCTCCCATCACCAACAATGGTTTTCTTGTGAAGATCTATGACAACATTCGAGGCTTCCACTGAGTATAGTATGGATTTATGACCACATTCACTGTTTTGCCCGGACAAATTTTCAGACATGCCAGAAAATGAAGTCGTAGCAGGAGAACAGCTGGGTGGATAATGTTCCAAGTTTTCTGTGCAGATCACTGCCTCATGATTAGGAGGTGTCTGTTCAGGCATGGCAACAAACGGATTTGTTGCATCATCACAAAGCTCAAAAGCTTGAATTGACACTGAAGATGAGACAGAATTACTGCTTTCTGTCTGCATTCCTTTGCAAGCTCCAACTAGAGCCCTTTGAGACTCTGGTGATACCTCCTCGGAGGAGTATGGGCGACCATCAGGTACTTGGTAAGAAGTACTTTCAGGTTCTTCGCTTGTCTCAGTTGGACACAACTTCATGTTTCCATTTGGAACACCAGCTCCTATTTGTGTTGTCCTTCCAGGAAATGAAGATCGCTGGAACAGATTAGGAGGGGTTCTTTGCCTTGGCTTCACAGCAAGTCCATCATCAACATGTTTACTTGGACCAGCTGGAGGAATCCCATCATATCTGGGTTTAGTCTTTGGTGAGGACTCAATTATAGGTAACTGCAAAAGTAAGTTGAAGAGTAAATGATTATTTCAGTATGAATATCAAACTAAGAAAAAAAACCAATTGATTCTGATTATACCTGGTGTTTCATAGGATGTGATCCCTGGATCCGCTTTGCAGAATCCAAGGCTGCTTTTGCAGGTGCAACAGTTGGTGTATCTGCATTAAACTTTAAACCAGAAGCAAGGGCATTAGGTCTAAGAACTTTCGGTGATGCTTCTATGTTACTTCTTTGGGTTGATGCACTTCCAGTCTTTGTACGATTTCCTCTCATTGGGGAACCATTTTCTCTAGGTTTTCCTTCTTTTAAGGCCATCATAATACTTTTGATAGTTTTTGGTTGCTTTGGTTCAACATTGCATCCAATTTCATCATGACAAGGCTTCATCACCCTCTGTTCATTCATTTTGACAATGCGAACATTGAGATTGTTTTCTTCTTCACATGGCATGGGCTGTTCAGCGCCATCTTCATCATCAAAAGAAGCTAAATCTGTATCGGTGGCTTTATTGTCACAATTTGAGACCATTGCTGGGATATTTCGTTCACTTGAAAGCAAACTATCCTTATCACTACTAGAACTATTACTGTTCTGGCTTTCAGCCATACTTCTTCGAGATTCACGACTTCTAGGAAGACGTTTCTCAGAAGATAAGGATGTTGGAGGACTGAACGATGGACGGTATTGATCAACATAAGGCTGCAGGTATGGGTGCTTCAAGATCTCGGATGCCTGATTAAGTAATGAAAATTATTAAGATTAAGATAAAGTAATGACAAGTTTTTAAATTGGCACATAATTTTTAAGTCTTACACTAGGACGATGCTCAGGATTCTTTCTCAGCATGCCTTTAATGAGTGTTTTCCTGCAGGTAAACACATTAATTATCAAAGCTAAACAGTGGGTCAAAAGGTGGATCGTCACCAACATGTAGGACATAGGACAGAAACTAAAACAAAAACTGCGAAGTTATCTGATTTCCTTGAGGTAAGGCAGTTAAATAGCCAGGAATGGGATCCATTATATCATTTTCAAAAGTTTAGTCCTCTGTTCAGGCAATGATTTAAGAACATATTAGATAATCACTGCAGTTTATAAAGCGGAACGTCGCAATACATCTTCAATACTTATATTCAACAAAAGAAGAAAATGATCAACGAAATGATTAACATGCAGAAATCAATTTAAATATCACAGTTGCAGCAATAAAATGATAGGAACCTTGTCTATCAAACAAATGATTTACTATAACTATATATAATTCCAGTTAGCGGCCACCACTACATAGATTACTTTGGCAGCTTATGGTATGGCTAAAAATAGCAATTTCCTAGTCAAGTCCCAAGTTACAGCATCCCGATGGGCAACATGAGGCGGTTGTTGTTTATTGTCAAATAATAAAGCAATAAGCTTTACAACAGTTCATGGAGACTTACAAAGATGGAGAATAGCAAGGCGGTAAAGGGCCAATAGAGGAACGATTTATCTTGCTTATCAATCCTGCCATATCCTGCAAATTTGGCATGTAAAGGCAATTAGGAAATTGATAAAAACAAAGAAACTTGTACAATTAGATATAGATGAAGTCAATCAGGCAAAGAATGCCTTCACAAGAAGCTTGACATTAAGCTTTATGTCATTAGCAATGCCACAGTAAACTCTGAAAATTTGGTGTAGATATAAAGGCAAATAGAACCTAAACCAGTTCCTAATTCTGAAGAAATATATTATGCTGAATTCACATAGCATTCATGCTTAGTCAAAATGTTGGCAGGTCATCAGTGTTGTCGACTTAGCAGGTAAAGTAACTTGGGATAACATCAAGCAATTTAGGGTAGAATCCCGCTCATGACTAGGATAGAAGCAATTTAAGGAGGTATGGGGCTCCCCTTAAAGTTAAGCTCAAAGACCATGAAAACTCCACAACATAATATAATCTAGTAAAAAGCCATGAAAGGGTCATTGCAGTGTTCCAAATGCTTTAAAATTTCCCTCGATTATTAAACTCCAGGAACTACTTACAAAAGACAATGTCGAGTCGTTCTGTTGCATTACATAAAAAAAGCATAAACAGATTGATAATAGAGATACAAGTGAATTTCATGTTCACATTTTACAGTGTCATGAAAGATATCATTATACTGATTAGCAATTCCAGTAATAAATTACCCAACTTGTACATAAAACATCAAACAAGATATCATGATCTACATATTAAACAAGTTGTAGGATCAAAGAGCTAGCACTTCGACAAAATTCCCAAAAAATACGTATATAGTGTGAAAAGAACCATGGGAAATCTTACAAAAGCTTTAAAGGCAGGGCGACGAGCAGCCATCTCATACATACAGCACCCTAGACAACAGAGAAGCGTTTCAGCAAGACACTAAAACAAGTAATAAACATCTCAGTTATTATCTAGAAATGACATACCCAAGGACCAAATATCTGATTTGAAACCATAAGGAATATCTGCAAGCAGTTCAGGACACATGTAATTAGGAGTTCCAACCACCTGGCACATAAAGATACAACACAACTATTAGTTTCAAAGTGGATAATTGGAAACGCCAATAGTATTTAAGTCTCTTCCTTTATAGTATACTGTATTCAGTAATTTTCTTGGTGTCAAGTGCAATTAACTTCATCATAAAGGGATAAGCATGCATGCAAGTTTCATTTATTCTTTCAGTTTGGGTTAAGCTCTATTTCCAGCCAACTATTCAGAATAGTTTACTAGACTTTACAACAAAATAAGTTACAGATTGAGAGGATAACATAGTTTACTAGACTCGTCATATGGACATCCAACATATTATTTTGTAGCAAATTTTAGCTGTTATGCAGGTTTTCTTTTTAGGTGGATAAAGAAACTACATCAGTTGGAAAAGTAATTTGGTGATTTAAATTTATGATTACAAAAAAAAATAGTTACTAAAACATTCAATACATCATCCTCTCTTAAGCAACATGGATTTCGATCAACATAAGATAAGTCAATGAGAATTCATCTGAATTGAGTTCGACAACATAGTTTAATACCATAGTAAAATTAAAATAACACAACTTTAGCCACCTGATATTATCTGCACTTAGTAAAGAAAAATGCAGCATTTCTCCCAGTCCCCCAAACAAGAAATTCATAGATTCACATCACAGTGTATTGCATTCATGCTGGCTGGATAGCAAAGATCTTAATCTTGCATGTAATGACTCCAGGATTCAAAATCAGTTGGTTCCACATGCTCATGCTTGATATATTCTATTTCTAAGAAAATTATTACCAGTAAAAAAAGAAAGGAAAGAAAAAGGAACATCTTGAAAGAGAAGCAAATGTAGAATACAACCTCTTCTCTGTGCTCAATAAACAACCAACAGCAAAAGACCCAAAAAATAAAATTAAAGAAAAAGCAAAGCACATACCGAGGAAGCCAAGTCATCTGCTTTCAGAGTCTTAGCAAGTCCAAAATCCCCTAAATAGTGCCAAGAAAAGACAAGAAAAATCAAGAAATATACATAAAAATCCTATGATGCAATAACTAAAAGTTGAAAGAAAAAACAAAATAAAAAAAAAACAACTCACCAAGGCGAACATCCTGTTCTTTAGTAAGAAATATGTTGGAACACTGCAAAGAGAGTGTTTCACATGTTCAGTCTAAAACACCTCCAAAAGCAACAGAGAAGTTCAAATTCCTATTCCAAATACTCATTTTCTTACTTTGAGGTCCCGATGTAGAACAAAATTGCCATGCAAATATTCCACCGCTAACAGTAGTTGAGTGAACCACTTGCAGAGTTTCTGAACAAGTTTCACAATCACCAATGTAACTCAAACCCCCCAAAATAAAATCTCAGATTCAAAAAATAAAAAGAAGCAATCATCATCACTTACTTCTTCAGGAAAATACACGCCATTCGATTTTTTCATCAATTCAGCCCTATTACCACAAACGAACAAAACAATTCAGCCTTGAAAATCACCAAAACCTTATAAACCAAGACTTCATTACTCAAATAAAACTCACATGTCTCCACCTTCACAATATCCCGTAACAATACAAACATAGCAACCCTGCATTGCAAATGTACACACCAAATCAGCCTAATTCGATAAACATATCGGCAATTCGTAAATTTCCGCAATTATTAAAAAAAATAAAAATCCAAGTCTCATCACCTTCTCAACCCATGCTTCTTTAAATTCTACAATGTACGGATGCTGAATTCTCGCAATCAACGCCATCTACATTCAACATTTTTTCAATACCTCCATTAAAGGATTTAAAAAGTAAAATAAAATGATCCTTCATCAAGAGTTGAGATGAGGCTTACTTCTTGGTGAGCAGATCTCCGGCATCTCTCGGTTTGCCTTGCAAGCCTGATCTTCTTCAACACATACCTAACAGTTTCTCCCAGATAAAAAAAAAAATTAAATAAGATACACATTACGAAAACTGCATAAATAAAACGTAGATTAGAAAGGGTGAGAGGGAGGGAGGGAGATTACTTCTTTTTCTCGGATTTGTGATTCACAAGAATAGCAGCACCAAAAGCACCCCGGCCGATCTGCTCCATGATCTCATACTGATCCATTCGAGACTCCATTTCTCTCGATCGATCGATCTGCTCTTGCTCTTGCTCTTGCTCTTGCTCTTACAATCAATCAAATCTTCTCCTTCTTCGGTTACATATATATCACAAACAAGCACATTTACTTTCTTCAACTCATAAATACATGATGATTAATTAACAACCGGAATCTCCAGCGCCGAGGACTCTTCTTCTTCATAGACCTCAAAACACAATGTCGTCGTCGTCGTAACCGTTTTGACTTCAATAAAAAAAAATCCACTCTCTTTCTTTCTTTATGCCTTCTCTCTCACTTCCTTCACTCTCACTTCCAACTACTTATCTATCAAGTCGACTAAACTATAATGGAAAAAGAAAATGCGTGGCCGTTTCTTTTCTTTTTTTTCCTTAAAGCTGGTGAACAGGGTGTCAGGATTTATTAATAATATATTCGTGTCCTCCTCTTGCCACTAGTACTGCTACTTAATTGATTTTCAAAGTAAACAAGGCAGATGCCGAGGCGGAGAGAGCTAGGAGGCGTTGTGGGTACGGGTATGGGTGTGTGCGCTTCAGTCCCCCGCCGACATTAACAGCTGCTTTCTCCCTGTGCTTAAGAGATTTGTTTGGCGTCTTCTTCTATTTTTATTAACTTCAATGCGTCTTTCAAGTGGTTGATTTAAGAATATGTCTGCATTATCTAGTTTTTACTGTGACAATTTAAAAAATATATATAAATTATATTTTTTTTGTAATTAGAATTTTAAGAGATAATTTGTAATGGAACATATTCAAAGCTTAGTGTATTGATTAAATAAATATAAAACAGGCAAAATTATAATTTTAACTATGCATCACCACACAACCATTTGGTACATGTTTTCTTTTATATTGGCAATAAATTATTACCTTTAGTTAGGGGTAAAATTAGGTAGTGTTTGGTATGTTGGACAATATTAATTAGACTGAACTAGATAGAACTGAACAAATAACTATTTTGTCCTGTGTATGGTGAGTTTTGGATTGAACTAATAGCACTCGGCCGACTCAAAAATTAGAATGGTTCGGATTTAAAAAAGAATTGAGGAAGGATTGATCTGACCTGACCTGGTCAAAAACTAATGTCAATCTGCGACCTGGTCAACCCATGATAAAAATAGATAAAAGATATATATATATATATAAAAGTTGCTTTGACTTTTTTATATAGGTAGACCCTCCCAACTCGTGACTTGAGCCTTACCCCGAGTCAATCTCAAGTCGGGTTTTAAAACTATGATAATAACTATTTTTATTTTTACATTATTTTAAGTCAAACCGGGTTAACCATCTTGACCCATGACTTGGGTTTTGTCTCGGGTCGACCCCCCGTAATTAGGTTTTAAAATTATGATAATATACTTTAAAAATCACTTGAAGAAAAAAAAAAAGAGTAATGCAGCACCAAGGTTGTCAATTCCGTTTCGGTAGGTGTTTCGTTTTCTCAATTGGAATGGAATGTTTCAGTTTCGGAGTATTTCGGCGTGCCATTTCGGGGTTGTACTCTATATATATATATATATATATATATTCAATAAAGATAATTCAAATTCAAGATAAATTAATTATAAATTATGCAATACAAACACAATGCCAAACAAATATAATTTTAAAATTTAAAATATTTTTAAATAGTCAAGATTAAATAGATCTTTAACTTAAAGTAATTCAACTTAAACAAAATATCAAAATCTTATGAAAGTAAAATGTTTTAACACAAATATTTTAAATATAAAGTTAGGTCAATGTTATCAAGGCTAATGGAATCTAAAGCATCCCTTATTTTGCTCAAATTCCTACAAAGTATAAACATGAATATAAACCATATATATTAGTGATAAATCTAATTTTAAAAAATTAATATCATTGTTAATGAAAATAGTAATAATAATTTTCAATATTATTATTAATATCATTGTTATTTAAAATAGTAATGAAAAAGAGTTTTTTTTTTATAATTGGGTGGTTTAATTAATTAAATTGAACAAGGTTCAATTTGATTCAATGGCTTTTCAAGAGTGGAACGAAACATGTGGAATGAAACCGGAACGTTCCGGGTGAAATTTAGCCGAAAAATCCGGAACGGACTGAGATTTAAAATGAGATGAAATTTATTCCGTTTTGTTCCGTTTTTTGAATTGGTATGGAACGTTTCGGCCATTCCAGACGAAACGGAACGGAATTGACAACCTTGTGCAGCACACTGTAAATTTTCGACTTTGATATTTGATAAGATGAATGTAGCCTGTGTAAAAACACCATGCTCTATACTTGGTTTGTGTTCATCTCATCTACACCCCATTTTCCCTAACCGATCAAACAAATTTAGATTAGAAGTGGGCATTAAGTGTCAATGTAAATTGGGTAAGTGAATCTAAGCTTATATATATATGTGTGTGTGTGTGTGTGTGTGTGTGTGTGTGTGTGTGTGTGTGGACCTGACATGTTATAATGTTAACTTATCATCTATCATTTTATAATTATTTGATGGCATTGTAGTTAATATTCGCATCAACTAAAATTTTAATATAAAGCTATTAAATTTAATAGAGTTAATATAAATAAATTTTTTAAAAAAATTAAGATATCATTGTTTGAAAATTATTTTTTTAAAAATTAAATGAAGTTTTAATCGAGTGTATAATTATAAGCTGAATTTTATTTTGGTTTTTTTAAAAACTAAAACTAGATTAGAGTTGAAATTATGAATTACTGAGTTAACTTGTGGATTAAGCGAAGATTAAGGGTACTATTTTGGTATTGATTGATTAAATTAATCTTGATAATCATGATTGATTATTGTTGTCACACGCTATCATGGCACTAAAGCTCACATGTGAGCAAAAGAAATAATTGTTCGTGAAGGTTAATAATTGAACAGGTAGATATTTGTTTAATTAGATTTTCTTCAGAAAATCATATAGATCGATGCCACCACATCTGATTTGTCTCAAGCAAGAAATCTTGCTCATCTGTCTCCTTCGAACATCTGGCAATCATGATTAAACAAAAACAAAAAAAAGAAGTAAATTACCATATATTTTCCTCGGTTGCCTTGATATTCGAATCATTTTAGAGATTCTTCAGATTTTTATTTTATATTAAATTTTGGTCATCCGTCAATGAATTTTTTTTATCCATTTTTTTAAAACTAAATTACTATCCATTTTAATTAAAAAAGAAGTGATAAACCAAAACAATAATAATCAATTATTATATATTTGTGCTGATTAATAAGAGTACGAAAAAAACCGAAAAACCAATTAAATCAAGAAAGCTAGAAAAAAAATAACCAAAAAAACCGAACTGTGAAAAACAACCGATTAAAATTTTGAAAAAACCGACCGGTTCAGTTCGGTTTCGATTTTATAAGCTTGAAACCGAAAAAATCAAACCGAATCGAACTCAAACCGAAAAAAACAAAAAAAAACCGAGCCAAACCAGAAAAAACTAAGCCAACCCGAGCTAAACCGAAAAAATTGAGCCAAACCGGTTTGAACCGGTTTTGTCCTAAAAAACCAAACCGAACCGAAACCAGTCGGTTTGAACCGGTTTCGGTACAGTTTCAAATTTTTTTTTTAATTTGATTTTTTTATATATAAAGACCAAACCGAAAATGATAACCCTACTGATATACCTATTACTCCACTTAAAATTGCGTACTCGCTTAACATTCATATGTATTCATATGTATTTTTTTCTTTTTCTTTTGAAATAAATATGGATTAAAATAGTAGTTTCTTACATAAAGGAATTAACAAAGGATTGAGGGATATTTTAAGACAAAGGATAGGGCTAAGCCTAAGTGTTAATTTAGTTAGTTCCAAAATAATGATTGATACATATCCATTACAATATAAATATCATTTATAGACATTCAATATATCCGATAAGTGAAAATCCTTTTCAATTTTAGTTATTCCAAGCTTTAAAGGATTATTATAGTGGCTAATAAAGTCTATTTATTGTTTTCATTTTTTTTTAGTTTAGATCTTAAAATTAGTATTTAGAAGAATTAAATTTTTTTTAATGCTGTATTTTTTTTAAATCATCTAAAAAAACTCAATTTGTAATTTATTATAAAGTCATATGAAGATATATATAATTATATTATACTATTAATCAATAGTTATAAAACTTTGTCTGATTCGGGTAACTTGATAACTCATTGATTTAAGATTTAATTCAAACCGGGTTTTATTTTTAACTGAATTTTTTCATATAAAATAACTTCGAAAACTATGTTCTTTCATTTTAAAAAAATTTAAAATGATATTCTTAGAAAAATACATTGAGTTCACCCAGTTGACTCATTATCTGAGTAAGAGAAAGTTCACGGGGATATGCATGCTATCAATTTACACTTGTTATGCAATTCCCATCTCTATTCTAGAAAAAAGAGTGCGAAAACAAGACTAAAAAAGGCTATGAATCGTGTGAAGTGAGTTGACGACTCGTTGAATGATTAGTATGTTGTACAGAAGCAAGAAGATGGCTTCCCTCCACACGATACATGACGTGTCCATTTATGGCAGTCCCTTACGCCATGTGCAGAGCACAGCTCTTGCTCCCCCTTTACTAGCTAGTGTTGTTTGACATCTACACATGGAGTTCTCCACTAGGCGCTGCCCAGTGATAGCACTTAATTGGTGGGTCAGATCGTGAGCTGGCACTAGTTAATTGGTCCACATGGCTGTCTTCTCCCCGACACTTGATGGTTTATACCCTTGTTCTGGCTAACATGCGCACATGTTCCTGGGAAAACGACGCGCACATCTGGGGAAACGGTGGTGCCTTTGACCCAGCTATAAAGACCGACGGGAGGCACCCCTCGGATAATCACGTGGCGTCGTGCAAATCTCACGGAGATACGGCATGGTTTATTTCAGTTATAGATTTAAAATACTTGATTAATTAGTGCCTTTTATTAATCTATAATCTCAATCATATTTTCTTCAAATGAAAATATATTTTTAATTAATTTAAATGTTTGGATCAATTTGCGTGTATTTCGACTAATACTACGAGTGCTAAAGTTAACAACCATATAAATTAACTTTTAGTAATCCTGAAGGAATTCAAACTCGTGATTAGTAAAAAATAAACTCAATGCCTGACCAATTAAACTAGTTTTCAAGTTAAAAAACATTTTATTCTTAATCGTTATCAATATGGTTACATCAAGCACGTTTTGAGTTTCAATCAGGTGGGATTCAATGTGAAAAACATAAAAAATATTTTTTTTTCACGATTTATACAGCAGAGACACCGAACAAGTTCTTAGAAGATGTCATTTCTTGACTTGCTTATGTTATACTTGATGGTGTTCATAATTTGAGCTTGTCCCATATATATATAATAGAGAATTGATCTTGGATTAGTCATGGAGAAGTAGGTTGGTAAGCTGAATGTTGGTGAGGAAAGGAGAAGGGTGCCATCTCACTTTCGTTAGCCCTTCTTTGATTGTGTTTAATGCTGTGATTATGCTGTGATTTGTCATTGTAATGAAGATGTCCAACTAATTGCTTAACTTTAGTATAGTAATTAGTCAATTTTTAGGGTCTTGAGATGCTTTCTAATTCACTTACCAAAAAAACTGTGCCATATGCTCTTATATTGAATGGTGCAACAACTCTCCATTGCTTTTAAAAGAAAAAAGGTATCCACTTACCTTAAAATATGCTGGCAAAGAACTATCACGAATCTGTGTGATAGTTGTTAGAATCACTGAAAAGGGGTTAGAGTGGTTAAGATATGGATTTATTATTTTTATTTTAAATAATATTATTTTATTTAAAAAAAAAGTTATTAGTGATAATTTAATATAAAATTATCAGTCTCGATAAAGTTGGACCACAAGTGCACCATCCCGGGAGATACCTGAAACCTTCAGGAGCCTTAGCTTCTTCTTTTTCTTAAATAATGTTTCTGTTTTAAATTGAAGGGTTCTTTTTAAAAAAAAAAGATGAAAAAAATTTTATTTTAATATTTTTTCGAGTGAAAAACACTTTAAAAAATAATTGCAACCATACTCTCAAACACCCGTTTTATAGCCAAATAGTAAAGCATTAAGTTTTGTGTAATTTCTCGGCTTTTTATCTTTCATTCTTAGCTGTTTTTTTTCTCTCTCTCTCTATCTGAAGAGGTATGTTTCTTGTATATGTTTTTATTTTATTTTAATACAAATTAATCTTTTTTTTAAAAAAAAATCTAGATTATATATGATTAGATTAACTTAGTTATAGATCAACACAATCAAATTAACCATGTTATAAATTAATCTGATTGGATTAATATAAAAACTGGTTTAATTTAAAATTCAAATCCAATAAATTTATAAATTATAAGTTTTTTAGATTAACTTGTCGAGCATAATTTAACAATTATTCTTGTGGTAGCTGAAAAGATCAGAGACATTAATTAAAGGGGGTATTGCATTTAAATATGCCTACCTCCTTCCCCTCCCGCTAAAGGGAGAAAGAGTGGGGGAAGACAAAGGAAATGAATATAGTAATAATTGAATATGATGAGGGTGCATGGTTGCTTGTAGAACCTACCAATATTACTCTTTCAATCTACTAAAAAGATTTTGGGAAAAAGAGGCAGAGGAAAATAAAGACTCCACACTAAAAAATTGTAAAAGTAGGAGCGAAATAAAGACTTCAAACTATAAATATTCACCCGAAAGCTTCTTATATACGCAAAAATGGTTGAAATGTAGATCTCAATTACGTCTTGGGGATGCTGTGCCTATTCTCGTTGGCGCGGAAGTTGTGTTTGTTTTTGTGATTTAATTTTATTTTAAAAAATTAAATTTACTTGTTTTAAATTATGTTTTTTTAATATTTTTAAATAATTTTGATATGTTAATGTTAAAAATAATTTTTTTAAAAAATTATTTTAAAGAATTTCTAAACAAAAAGTCATTTGAAAAACAATTTTTTTTTAAAAAATTAAATTTATTTTCTTTAAATTATTTTTGGATAATTTTATTTTAATTTATTTGATTTGAGAACAATTTTTTTAAAAAAAATTAAATTTATTTTCTTTAAATTATTTTTGGATAATTTTATTTTAATTTATCTGATTTGAGAATTGATTCGAAATAAGGCTTAGATCACGGATTGAGAGAGTTAATCCAAAATAGAATTAAAAAAAATAAATCAAAATAACATCATTTTGATAAAAAAAAATATTTTATGATAAAAAAATCAATGAATTGATGGTCAGGTTTTGACGAGATCAGGCTAGATCAACCGAGTCACTAAGTCAATCCAGGTTTTTAATTGGGCTAGCCGAGTTTTTTTTATTTTTTATTCTTAGTTCAACCTGGACTAGTCTGGTTTTGGGTCAACCTGCTAGTTTCAAACAGTGGTCCAAAGGCCTATTTTTCATGATTAGGGAGAGACATACTTAATTACTTAGTATAATTTTGTCTAATGTTTCTTATAAATAGGGATTTTAGGTTGAGTTCTTGTATTTTCTTTGTCTATGCTCAAGCTCGGTAGTCCTTTGCTGATCCTGATGGGGATTTATATCACAATTATGGTGAGCCATGACTTATGAGCTATATTGCATTGTCCCATTTTCTCCTACTGGCATTGATGAATTTATTTTTTTGGGTAAACATTATTTTAGTACTTATGGATTCATCACTATTTCACTTTAATTCATATAGTTTTAGATCTTTTAATATCAATTTTATAGTTTCAGAAACTTTAAATATTTCTACTGAGTGTTAAATAGCTAACCAAATCCAACAAATGTCCACTTTTTTATTATCTTGAATGAGTCTTCTGCACCACAACCCAAACGTATTGAAACAAAAATAGAAGAACAAGTAGGGACTAAAAAGAAAATGGCAACAAAAAACATGGGGACAAAAAAGCAAGAAAGTAGGAGAAGTTAGAGGCACAAGAGAGAGAAATGAGAAGAGAAAGAGGGAGAGAAAGAAATGCACACCGAGGTCTTACCGAAGCTCTGATGATGATATCTTAGTACTATCAGAAAGACCTCGACAAGATAAATCTATACACACCTTGAAAGGCTATCTTTTGAGGTCGTAGTGGTCCACATACATTGTCCCAAGACAGCGGGTGACCAACTTTTGGTGCATGCATCACTTGTGCCAACTATTAAAAAAAATTAAAAGAGCCTGTTTGGGTTGGCCAGAACAGATTGCCCCCTTTTCTTCTCTTGTTTGAACCCCAAAAAATTATTTGGGTCTCCATAAGGCACAAGGACCAATATTATAAATACATGTAATCACCATGTAAAAACTAACACCCGTACAACAATGACTGGACCACAAGTAATCACGCAACAATTTCAGGAACCTCGAACCTACTCCGATGTATTGTCTTGTCCGGAAGCTTCTTATTGGAAAGAGGCAGTCAATAGTGAAATTGAATCAATTATGAATAATTATACATAGAAACTAGTGGATCTTTATCCCGAAAGTAAACCATTAGGTCATTAGTGCATCTTCAAAAGAAAGATGAAAACTGATGGCACTATCGGTAAATATAAAGTTAGACTTGTTTTTAAAGGTTTTAAATAACAAGAAGATGTGGACTATTTTGACATATATTCACCCGTGTCAAGAATAACTTCCATACAAATGCTAATAGTCATTTTATCTATTAATAAGCTTGAAATATATCAAATGGATGAAAAAAAAAAACTTTCTTAAAATGGTGACCTTGATGAGGAGGTTTATATGAAACAATACGAGGGGTTTGTTGTCAATAGACAAGAAAAGAAAGTTTGTAAGCTTGTCAAAGCATTTTATGATTTGAAACAAGCACGTAAACAATGATATGAAAAATTTAACAAGGTTATGTTGTCAAATAAACTTAAAATCAACAAAATTAATAAATGTGTTTATGTGAAAAACACAGATATAGGTAATATTATTGCATGTCTCTATGTGGAAGATATGCTTATTTTGGACAGTAATGATCACATAATAAAGTCTAATAAGAAAAAGTTAACTAAATAAGTTTGACATGACAAACTTGAGTGTTGTAGATGTCATACCATGAATAAATATTTCTAAGACTTCTAATGAATTGGTATTGTCCCAATATATTATGTTGAGAAAGTTCTTGGCAGGTTTTTTAAAAATGACAATAGCATTGTGAAAACACCAATGGAAATAAGTGTCTATCTGTCCAAAAATAGAGGAGAGAGAATAGACCAATTAGAATATTGTTTTGATAATTAGAAGTTTGATGTATCTTATGAACTGCAGAAGTGCTTACTCAATTATTTCTAGGACATATAATGGATTGATATTGTCCCAATATCATTATGTTGAGAAAGTTCTTGACAATTTTTTTAAAGATGACAATAGCATTATGAAAACATCAATGGAAATAAGTGTTTATCTGTCCAAAAATAAAGGTGAAGGAATAGACCAATTAGAATATTGTTCGATAATTAGAAGCTTGATGTATCTTATGAACTACACAAGTGCTTACTTAATTAGTAAATTGAATAGATTTACAAGTAATCCAAGTATGGATCATTGAAAGGCAATAAAAAAGGTACTCAAGTATTTGAGGTAAAATTTAGACCATAGGATACACCATACTGGTTACCCAACAATACTAGAAGGGTATATTAATGCTAATTGGATATCAGACACTAAGAATTCAAAATCTACAAGTGGATATTTCTTGACATTTGATGGAGTAGTTGTGTCATAAAAATCCTCCAAACAAATATGCATAACTAAATCCATGTTGAAATCAGACTTTATTGCTCTTGATAAAGCTAAAGATGAAACCAAATGAATTTAGAATTTCTTTGAGGATATTCTATATTAGCCAAAACCAGTGCCAACTATTTGTGTCAATTGTGATAATCAATCTGCAATTGGAAGGGCACAAATTAGCATGTATAATAGGAAGTCTAGACATATACGTCATAAACATAATACCGTTAAACATTTGCTCTCGAATGAAATTATTTCCATTGACTAAGTAAAGTTAAAGGAAAATATTGCAAATCCGCTAACCAAAGGTTTGACGAGAGCACTTATGTATAATTCATCAAGGGAAATGAGTTTAAAACTTTTAAAAGATGAAATGGTGTAATGATGGTAATCATACCTAGTTGATTGACGATCGAAGGATATAGGTTCAAATAAAAAACTAAGCTATATAACATTCTCGGTAGAACTAAGAAATTATTATTTCTTGCTTATTCCTATGATGAAATAAATGTTAGCTGCAACGTGATAAAGAGTGAGCTTAACTCTTAATGATTTTCATATCTTGATACACCAAGTGTATTATAGCAGAATACTCTTAATGAAAGATCATCTATATGAGTGAAAAATGTGTTTGTTTCTTTAAGAATTTCGATAAAGGCTGAATTCTCTAAAGCACTTATGAATCCAAGAGTTATTTAGGGTAAAAAATGAATACAACAGTGAGAACCAAAGAAAATCTCTAGGTAAAGAACTATTATCTTGGTTTACATAAAAAGCTGAATGGTTCAAAACATCATATTCACTATTTAGCCGAGTAAAACTGGTAGTATTTCACTAATGTAGTGAATCTTAAAGGTTTAAAGCTAAAAGCTATATGTCCTAATGTAGTAATCTACCAAATCAGTAACTTTTAATAAATCTTTGAGCCGTTTTTAAATTAGCGAGATAATTTTAATTCATATGGGGGACTATTGAAAATTTCTTTTAAATGAACAAATTATAGATGAATGAGAAATTAAACTTAAAAAACCCTTACTGACCTAGGAAATAAGGTGGGCTAGTCTATATATATAGTTTGAAAATATATATAAACTAGTGTGCAAATATATTTAGTTTGTCATAACAAGATTATAGTTCAAAAAAGTTAGCATAGATTGGTAGTTTATCATCACAAAGGTATGCTAAACAAAAAATTTCCTAGGAAAGATTAAAGTTTATACATGTTTAATTAAATCTATAAGCATACAAAATAATAACTTATGACAAACATGTTATTAACATAAATATAATATTAGCATGAATACTAAGCATATATCCAAATTTACAATTGATAGTAATTCAAAGTAATAGCATGCATACTAATAATTATAAAAACATATATAGAGTAGTGTGCAAGTTAACTTACTAACTTGTTAACTTGAGATATGAATCGGACTAGGTTAGTAGAGAAAAATAGATTTTTTTTTATAAATAATTTCATTTTGAACCCTTTTTTTTTAAAGATCAAAACAAAGTCGTTTTAGAGTTTTTTTTTCTAAAAAAAATTTAGATTAACCCAGGTTAACTCATTTAAACCATAACCTGAGCCTTGAGCTAAGTTAACCTTCTCGTCGAGTCTTGTAACTATGTCCAAAATGTAGTTTATAAAACTATTTTTTAAATTTATTTTTGCTATATGTTTTATCTCTTTTCTCATGTGATCCTATGAGAAACTAATAAGCAACTCGGTGTTTAAATCCAGTCCTTGTGGAGGTCGGACCTCGGTTCCTTTGGTCAAGCACTTTCCTAATGAGTTTTTTTACGAGTTAATTAATCTATCGGTTTATGTAATTATTATTATTATTGAACATTCATTCATATATATAAGAAAACAAAATGTACAGTCTGTTGTTTATAACAATTTAGAAGAAATCTGGTCAGTACATACCGTATTCTTCAAACATGTTCTTGTCAAGAGATTCCAATCCAACCCTAACATTCATTCATTTATATAATTTGAGAAATTTTGTACAGTGCATGTTCATCTCCTCGAAGCCACGTTCCTCTCCAAGCGACACCAGATTCGGAAAGATAGCAGAAACGTGCTGATGCTTTTATTAATTCTCATCCATCATCTACCATATTAATTTGTTATACCTGATTTAGGGATTAATCTGGAAAAAAACATTGATTATTAAGTTATTGGTTCAATTCACTAGGTACTAGGCAATTTGGGTTCATTAATATTTTAATCAAATAGATATTTATTTTTTTTTCTAATTTCTTGAAATTAATTTAGTTGGATTTGAATTAGATTTAGTCGAGTTAACATAATTAGGTTACACAAATTTTACTATATTAATATTTTTTTCAGTTCAATTAAAAAGCTGAATAAAATTTTATACCATGAACTTTGAAAGGTGAAGAAAGACCGACTTTATTATTATATTGATTGATGAGTATCAGCTCATAAGTTATCGGCATGTACTTGTTTATTAAAAACACTAATGCTCCATTTTTCTTTTTTATTATTGGTTGCGGTTAAAAATACTTTTATTCCAACAATAATTTTCAAAGTTGTTTAGTTATGGAAAGTATCTATGGAGTTTATATCAAATTATAATAAAAACTTGAATTTGAAAAATAACATAAATTTATAGCTTTTTTAAAATATACTTTTTAAAAAAACTGTAACCGCAAGAGATACCGCAATGTTAACCATCCATTTGGGAGTGTGGTTGCGGTTGCTTTTTAAAATGATGTTTTTTTATGTTTTAAAAATTATTTTTGAGATCAGCGCATCAAAACGATCCAAAACACACAAAAAATTAATTTTTAATAAAAAAAATAATATTTTGAATTTTTAAAGAACACGGTTTGCATCATATTTCCAAATGGATTCATAGCTTGGAACCATTGCTTTGGCTTTTAAAAGCAACAAATTATACATAAAATGACAGCTACAGCTAAAAATCAAAAGGGTAATAATAATGGTGATTCCAAACAGATACCAAGTAGTCTAAGGTTAGCAAGGGACTCTATTAATTGAGCCACGAACACCTGTAAGAATCCTAATTACAATATTAATTAGTTTTTATTCAAATATGAAAATCATATGGGAGCACTATATCGGATTGAGTTGGAGATGCTCCGAATGGTCCCTAATTCGTTATCATTAAGGGAAACTAATTAATTAATTAATTAATGCAATAAATTAAGCTAAAACATAATTATTAGTATTTGCAGTATATATTGGGCAAAATAGGTTTTCAAATCTTGTTTCCATCATCTCAGCAGCTAATTAATAATTTGATCTTCTATTTAAAGGTCTTAATTATATATGTTCAAATTTCAGGAAGGGTGATAAGATGAGATTCAAGGACAAAGAAGGATTATCTGATATATATAGTTGGAATTTCTTCAGGTCTGGATCTCCACCGTGTTCTTCTCAAAGCAAACAGGCAAAATTAATGCAAACAAATTGCATTGACTTCTTTATAAACCCTAGCTACCTCTCTCTCAAGAAAAGCACCAAAAATCTTCTTCTTTTTTTTTTTTTTTTTGCAGAACTGAATAGCGAGAAGGGGATGAGTACAGAGATAAAGAAGGTGGTGGTGATAGAAGGGGGTATTGGTGGTTCCTTGCTTAGTCTCTCCAATCCTATGCTGATGTTACCATCCGTATGTGTTTAAGTATTTGATTCTTCCCCTTTATCGTTCCTTGATTCACTTTTTAGATATATATAGGTTTGACAAGCTGTTATTTCTATTATTCTAGATGTAGATAAGTGTTAGCCCAAATGCTTCGAGATGAATTAGAAATATTTTATTATGATAGACCGTATATTAAAGATATTTTATTTTAATAAAACTATAGATAAAAAATATTTATCCAATATTTTGCGGACTAGCCAACCTTTTCACTACAAGGAAGAGAAGCATCTAAAGAGCTATAAAAAAACAAATTATAATTGTGCCAGGTTTAATTTTTTCTCCCTGGTTTAAAAATGACAATTCTATTTTAAAAGAAAAACTCTTATTTAAAGGGATAGTTGATTTTTTCATGAACCGATTTTAATTTAATTATCGGAGAGTCTTTAAATAAATAAAAAGAGATCTTTTGCAAGTAACGACGATGACCTATCTATACTTTCACGAAAAAAAAAAAAGTTAGATTACGAGAACTAAGAGATTAATGGTTTTTATTTCAAGATCAAGCCCGGCCTACAAGCCCAGAAGATAAAACAGTAACTCATCAGAATCCATACATACGTGCTTCCTTTTAACTCATGAAATGTGTATTAATGAGGTTATACACCCTATATATATATATATATATATTGCCATTTGTGAAGTAATCTCTGCGATTGATCACTGATCTCTGCCCCAAATGATGGCTCCACCAGGCATCTCAAGCTTGATTAATACTCCTTCCTGATTTCAAATTTATTTCCAGTCAGGACAAGAGATGACAACAACTTAGTAAGAATACTCCTTCCTGATGTAATAATATTCCATGTGTTTTCCTAGTTTCTTGAACTTGAACTAACAGCCAAGGTGGATCCACATGATCGAGAAAGGAGAGAGTTACCACCTTAATTTTTACAAGGAATTCATAATATCCCTTATTTATTTTAGAAATTGAAATTTATCCCTGTTCTTTCTAGACATTTTGCCTCATTTTTTGAAATTTGTTCATTAATCCATGCCATTTGCCATATCTAATAAAAGACAGTATTTTGTATAATAATCCCATAGTTAGTTATTAGCCTGACATTCAAAATTTGGCACGAGACTAGGTTTTTTTTTTTTTTTTTTTGGTTAAACTCGAGTAGTTAGACATGTTAACTTGTAATGTAATTAACCCAGTTAATTTTAGATAAGATTTCATCGAGTCAATTTCAAAAGTTTATTATTTTATTTTTTTACAAAATTACATAGTTTTGTTATCTTCTATGTTTCATCTAGAACAACAATCCCACGGGCCCTGAAGTTAACGACCATGTAAGCCTCTAGTGGCCATCGTATGAGCAACCACAAGGCTCGAACCTGAGACCACAGAGGGAGCAAACCTCTTGGTCCCAAACTCTTACCACTGGGCCACCACCTAGATGGTTGATAAGGATGATATTTCTTCTTTATACGCTTCGTGTGCTTCATAAAAATTGCTGTTGTGAAGCTTAGAATTGAAACAGTAATAATGTGTTTGGGAGTATGGTAATAATTATTTTTTAAAATATTTTTTATTTTAAAATACATCAAAATAATAATATTTTCCAAACACACCGTAACTGTGTCCAACACGAGACACAACATCATTCTTTCAGCTTTCTATTTTTCCAATATTATATAACTTAACATGGAGTTTGTCCAAAATATTATCCCATTTCAACACACGAGATAAAAAAAAATCACAAACATTTATGATCATATCAAATTATTTGTTCACCACTCAAATGTATTACCTAGTATATTGCCTTTGTGTTAATTTGGATTCATTTTTTAAATTCTTAAAACAATTTTTAAGAACCAAAAAAAAAAAAGAAATGGCAGAAAAATTAACGATTGAGAACATGAAGAACGATACTGATTTTTAGTGTGAATAATGAGAATTTTGGAGACAGTTTTTAAATAATAGAAAAACAAAAAAAACTATTGTCATCCAAATAAACCTAGGAATTAGTTTTTTTTTTTTTTTATCCGGGTATCCTCACACATTTTTTAAAAATGAAACTAGTCTCGTTCAGGGTTTGTAACTGCTTCTCTCAATAAATATATTTTCTAGAAATCAAATTTGTATTTTTATTCTTATAGAAATATAACAGTATTTTAACCATTAAAAATTAATTTAAATACATATAAGATATAACCAACAAGATGATGGCAAGAAAATTTATTATGTTGTTGAATATCTCAAGCACCAAAAGTCATCTCGAAGCAGTCGAAGGAATAAATCGGAGATGCTCGAAATGGTCCACTCATCGTGTTTTAAATAATTTATTTATTTATTTATTTATTTATGAAGCTCAAAAATGATATTACTACTTGCAATATTTTATTTCCAATTGTGCCCCCTAAAATATATTTTTATTTCCAATTATAATATTCTCATTAAACTTCCATTGCAGTTCTAGTTCTAAATTAACAAGAACTGTACAATAATTATTTCAAATTTCCTAGAAAAAAATAAAGAAGACAATATTTACAGAAAAAAACTTTTTTTTTAATAATGAACATAAATTAAGGATTGTAAATTGATTCTTCAATATTCAATCTCTTCCACAATGTTTTTTTCTATTTTCACTTTATAAGGAGTAGTTATCAGACCCGGTTTAGGAACTGATTTAAAAAAAAAACTTAAATCAATAGATTATTGTGTTAATTAATGGATAAAATTAAATAATTATTTTTATTAAAATAACATCGTTTTATTTTATTTATAAAAAATTCTGATATTAACACGGTCAATTTTAAATCGAGTTTAATTAAGTTAATTGAGTTTTATTAGTCAATATGTTTTTCAATTAAACCTAACTTTACTCATGTTTTAAGTTTCAAATTTTGTAAACATACCAGATTAAGCCCAATTTAATCATAATTATACCTAATCTAATTTAATAAATCAATCTAGTAACTTGTTGATTTAAAACTTGTTCTCGCTGAATTTTATTTTAAATTAATTTAGAGATTAACTTGATATTGACTTAGTTAACATGATTACCAATAATAGATTGCTTAATAACTTTTTTTTAAAAGAAAATTTATATACAAAACAAAGTTTTTTTATTTTAAAAAATAATTTGATAATGGATCAGGCCTAACTATGGGTTTAACGACTATTTTACCAAGAGTGATTCCCATTTTCACCAAATCCTCTTCCTCTGTTTTTAGAAGGAAGAAGAGGTCTTCTGCCCATTATTATTATTATTTAAAAAAAAAAAAAACTTGAAGGAAAAAAGAAAAGAAAAGGAAATGCAGATAAGGAATTTTCAATGCCCTGACAGCCAACATGACCCGGTAAATATGGAACCAAAATTCTAGAATCAACCGTTTTCTTCTTCACGGAGCAAACCAATTGTAAAACAAGCTCCATTGACTTCCTTCTTTATAAACCCAAGAAAAAGTCTTTCAAGAAAAAGCACCAAAATTCATTCTTGCAGAACTTAATATCAAAATGGAAGAAATGGGTTCAGAGAAGAGGAGGTTGGTGGTGATTGGAGGAGGTATTGCTGGTTCCTTGCTTGCCAAATCTCTCCAATTTCATGCTGATGTCACCTTTATTGACCCGTATGTGCTCTATTCCTTTTCTTTTATGCCCCTTTATCATTTAATTATGTTTTTTCTTGTTCTTTTTTTCTTATTGCTAAATATTTATGAACGTTGTTTGTGAGTTATAATTTTTTTTATGTTGTATGTTTAAATGGGAAGATGTTAGTGAAATTTGGGACAATCCCATGTTTGTTTTACTGTTGGCGAAATGAAAATTTCGAAGAATGATGTTTAATGTTGTGTTGGGGCAATCCTAGCTTATTAGCAGTAGCAAACTCTTATGAAGTACAAGAATACTTTTTTGGGCTGCTGTTGGTTTAAGAAACTAGAATAACTGCCTGTCCTAATGCCTAACTGGAAATAAATTTCGAATCAGGAAGGAGTATTTTGAGATCACATGGGCAAACTTGAGAACAATGGTGGAGCCATCATTTGGGGAGAGATCAGTGATCAATCACAGAGATTACTACACGAATGGCCGTATTGTTACATCTACTGCAATTGGCATTACTGAAACGGAAGTGTTGACAGCAGATGACTTTTCCATTCCCTATGACTATCTTGTCATTGCCACAGGCCACAGGGATCCTGTCCCGAAAACTAGGATGGAAAGACTTAAGGAATACCAAGCAGGTAAAACCGAATGTTAATTTGTGCCTTATCGAACCCCCCCCTGAAACACACACACACAGTTTCATTCTTAAATTCCGTGGACTGCTACTCGGAAAAGTGTGGTTGCGAAACCATATGTTTTATCATGGTGCTACTAGTCAGAAGTTTGAATACAAAAGTTTTTAAGGCAAAGTTTGGAAGATGCAGGTTTGGTTATAGCTATTATAATGCATATTCCAAACAAAACTTCATTTTAGCTCTAGGGCTGCTACTGCAACTCCATGTCGAGCAACATCTGGTCTAAGTTTCTTCTTCTAAAGATACTGGTTTTGAATGAGTCCTGCTTAGTCAATTATGTTTATGTGTTCTAATTTATTTAGCCGACCTGCGTTTTGTAATTTAATTCCATTGCATTTTATTTTAGAGAAAAAGGGGAAAGAAAGGAAAAGAAATTCACAACCACATAAAAAGAACATGTTATGATTTTGGCATAAGTGTTATTTCATCTATTTGATCTAAATCCTTCATGGATTATTTAAAACAAAATGGGAGCATATTGTCCCTGAAAAATGTTTCAGCTGTATTTTTCTGTTTGTTTATTTTTTCTTTTTGTTTACACTTGCAGAAAATGAAAAGATTAAGTCTGCTCAGTCTGTTTTGATTGTTGGAGGGGGTCCTACTGGTGTTGAGCTTGCTGGAGAGATTTCTGTTGATTTCCCAGAAAAACATGTTACCCTGGTGCATAGTGGCTCAAGGTTGCTGGAATTTATTGGCCCAAAAGCTTCTGACAAGACACTGCAATGGTTGACATCGAAGAGAGTTGATGTGAAATTGGAGCAGAGAGTTGATTTGAACTCTGTTACAGATAGTAATGGTAGCAAAATATATCACACCACAGCTGGAGAAAGTATCAGAGCAGATTGCCATTTCCTATGCACCGGGAAACCACTGGGTTCAGGATGGCTTGAGGGCACTATTTTGAACAGTAACTTGGATAGTCGGGGAAGGTTGATGGTTGATGAGTATTTGAGGGTCAAAGGTCGAAAAAATATATTCGCAATTGGAGATATTACTGATGTTCCAGTAAGTCTAACCCCATCTGTAATACTTGCTTTTGGGTTGTTTTCAATTGCTAGGATGCTTTTATTTACCATAAATTATATCACAAATATCTGGAGGCTTGAGTTAATGGGCCCACGGGAAACCTAAGAAAAAATTAACTAAATTGAATCAGTCAAGAAAAAGTCCATTTTAGTATAAAATTTCTTTCACCATTAATTTGAGAATTTTCCTTATTGTTGTCTACTGGTAACTAACCTTGACCGATGGAGTTCAGAAGAACCTAACTGTAACTTGTGCGTTTTTAAAATTGTTTTCAGTAATAAAAATGAGTTTAATGGATGATGAAACCAATGAATAATATTTGAGGCAGGGACATTACTCTTCTACTCCTTTTGTTTAATTTGGAAATGATGTGCTTTTTTGGCTGAAAGAGGATTCAAAAGCTTGCTTTTATAGTGACCAAAATCATAGTCCACTTTAGCTAGGCTGCTTTATGCGCACAGCTGAATGAGAAAACGGCCAGTATATCATATATGACATCAAGGTATTCTGTATAGTGATAGTGAATTAGGTAATTGTTGAAGTAAAGAAGACTGAAGGCTAGAGTTCATGTAAGTCTAAAGAAGGAAAGGCGTCTTAGTTTTATATGTTGAGAATGCTTGCAATAATAGGATATGGTCTTTTGCATCTATGGTACTCGATAATCAAACCAATGCTCATTTTTATGAAATGTTATCTAACAGGAAATCAAACAAGGGTACTTGGCGCAAAAACATGCTTTGGTGGCAGCTGCGAATCTGAAGCTATTGATGTCTGGAGGCAAAGAACGAAAGATGTCCTCTTATAAACCAGGTTCAACTACGGCAATTGTTTCGCTGGGCAGAAGGGATGCTGTAGCACAATTTCCATACACAACCCTCATTGGCATTGTTCCTGGTATGATCAAATCCAGAGACTTGTTTGTGGGGAAAACAAGGAAGCAAAGGGGTCTACAACCTCATTAATTTATACGCTTCATGAGTTGAAATGAAACACATACGGATTGTATCTAATCCTAAAGTGAGCTGAGTTACAATTCACAGCAAGTATAGAGTTTATTGATGTTATAGGTTGTGTGTAAAACGCCTTTTTTTTTTAATGGGATTGAGTTGATTCTGTAATTTTTTGTACATTCGGATGATTAAATTTAAACCTATGTTTCTTATGTCATGCAGACGATACCAAGTCAATTTTTTTAATTTTCAACCTCCATTTGATGCAATCCATCCATGGATAAGATATGATCAAATACATCATTTATTTAATTGGTCTTAGGGCTAGGTCTGGTCCCTGGAAATGGAAGATCGATTTCCTATCTGAGAAGTGAGATTTACCAAATATATATATCTCTCTGTGTGTGAGTGGTCAAGAGAGCCAGGTGTGGGTTCCTGACAAAGTAATATAGTCTCTGTAAGACTTACACAGGACCTAATAGTATAAATATGCACAATAGTATCTCAAGGTTTTTATTGAAGTTGTAGGTGCGAAGGGCGAAGACGAGTTCACAAAAAGGCAGTAGCTCTGCGAATGGCTAGTGGAAATCATCAAAGATTGTTAGCAGTTTTCTTGCTGTGTCTGATAGATAACCTGCTGAGCAACGATATCCTGGGAAAGCTTTCTGGTTGGAAGGGATGATTACTGAACAAGGGCAGGGAGGGCTATGTTGGTGCCATGCAAGTTAACCACCATCCCTGCTGCCTTCTTCTTTGGGTTGATGAAACGGTAACTTTAAAAACATTAGCTAACTTTAGAGCGTAATTTGATGTAACCCCACTGATGAAAGGTACCTAAATATTTTTTGAATTGGGAAACAAATTAATTCCATTTTTTGTGATTTTTGAGACGGAGATATAAATAATTTTTTTTTTAATCTCTATCTCTTTATAGAAACTTTATGCAAAAGGAAAAGAAAAAGAAAAGAAAAGAAAAACTGTAATTTCTTTGTGATTTTATGTGTTCTAGTACCTGAAATTAATCCCTTATAAGTTATATGTAAGTCACAAGTCAAGAATATTGTTTTATAAAATTAGAAATAGAAGGGGACAAATCAATGAAAATATGATAGTTTTAGGATAATATTGTTTAATTTAGAGATTTAGCGCCTAATAAAAACCATATATATAATTAGGGGACCAATTTGTAGCTTCCTAAAGAATTAATAATTATGCTTTATCCCATCGTTATATAAAACACGTGGATTAACTGAGGTAAGGCTAAGGGCATGTGCTAAGACATGAAACTGGAAAAAGAGTTTTTGACGCAGGAACTGACTCTGGGTTTCTAGACTTGTTAAAAAAGCACCCTGATAACTCAGACAGGATCAAGAACATATATCGTTTCTGTACTTAGGAAAAGGCCCCGTCTCTCCTTACATTTCTTGGCATTCTGGCAGGCCTGCTCAAGTCTCTGAATTGCTCTCTTTTCAAAGCCCCAGGTAACTCTTTCATTCTTACTATATATTAAGATCAGCAATCCCTTAGTTGAATGAATCTTGAACCCATTGGAAAGGGTAGGAAAGTTGCCATCTTGGACGCTCTTAGAGCGTGGAGATTTTTTCTTTTATTGTAGAAAGAAAAGAGGGTTTTTGCTAATTTTTAGTGAAGAATGTTGGGTTGTTGCATTGTGTTTGATTTTGCTCATTTATTTTAAGTTCGCAAAGTACATAGATGAACTATTTCAGGCAGATAAACAAGGGGGAAAGGTGATTTGTGCTGGAACTTTCTTAAATCCCGACTTATGGGATGCTGCACTCCTGGCTGCTGGCACTACACTATCTGCAATGAAGCACATTCTTGATGGGCATGGAAAACTTGCTTATGCATTGGTTAGGCTGCCTGGTCACCATTCTCAACCTAAACAAGCAGATGGGTATTGCTTCCTAAACAATACAGGACTTGCTGTTCTATTGGCCTTGGATTAGATTCAGGGTGTAAAAAAGTTGTAGCTATTGACATTGATGTTATTTACGGCAATGGAACAGCAGAGGGATTCTATCGGACAGATAGAGCACTTACTGTATCCCTTCATATGAATAATGGTTCATGGGGTTCATCTCACCCACAGAATGGACCTATTGATGAGCTAGGTGAATGAGATGGTTTTGGCTACAATTTGAATGTACCTCTTCCTGATGGGACGGGTGACAGGGGATACGAGTATGCCATGAACAAATTAATTGTCCCAGCTATTCACAAATTTGAACCTGATATGATAGTTTTGGTTGTCGGCCAAGATTCAAGTGCTGTAAGTACCTTTAATCTTGATGATACACCATTGTCAAATTGTGACCATGTTACGAGGTGAGGTTATCTGTGATCATATGCATGCTAGTTTTACAATATGGTCTATTAAACGTGCACATGTGTAGTAAAATATATCTGAACAATTGAAGTATAAGGTTCACAAGCATGTTTTTTTATCATGTACTCATAACTCAAACTCACCCAGCCGTCTCATGTGCCTTGCTACTTTCAGCTTTTGCAAGCCAAAAAAAGTTAAAAAGAGAAGGAAAAGAGAAAGATCGGCTTCAATTATCAACCTCGAGGTCTCTTCATCTATAATCTCCCATTATTCCTATTTCTACATCATGTAGAGCTGTAAACATATTTCAATCTCATATGTCCTGCTCATTTCAGTTTCCCCTTCACTAGCCCCTCTCTGTCTACTCCCACTAGTCATGTTCTATGGAAAGACTTTGTCCCTTTGTTTTTCATCATAACCCATGCTGTCCATGTTTGTTGTGAAGCTCCTTGATTGCAGTCTCTAGATATCATTGTTTTTCTTTGATGAGCATTTCTCAGATGTTGTGTTGTATATTTCTGAAAAAATACTTTTTGAAACTTTGATCTCCTGACCAAGTCGCGTTGTTTGTGCTTCAGTTTGATCCAAATGGAAGGAAATGCTTGTCAATGGATGGGTATAGAGAGATTGGACGGACAGTTCATAGTCAAGCAAATAACACGGTGGCGGGTGCCTTCATATCATCCAAGGAGGAGGATACCACGTCACATACTCAGCTTACTGTCTTCATGCAACGCTTGACAGTGTGCTGGACCTTCTACAGCTGCTATTATGTGATCCCATTGCACATTACTCTGAGGATGAGGCTTTTTCTGTGGAAGTTGTTGGAGCCATCAGGAAGTACCATAAAGACTTGGTTCCATTTTTAATTTACGATTCATATGCACATATACTTTTAAAATTACGTCATGCTACGATGGAAACAACATCAAGCTTTAAAATGAACTAGGCTTTTTGCTGGATTTCCTGATTCATAGCCCTACATTTGCATTGGTCTTAGTTTTATGTACCACTGATCACACAATGATGTGCATGCTTGAGTAGAAACAACAATAGAGTTTAATATGATGTCTTATCTTAATCTTATTGGGCTGACCATGTCAAGTAGCCATACAAAGTTTGAAGTGAATAAATTTAGGAGTTGACAGATGACTTTCTTTGCAACTGGAAGAGCTTCCTGAAGTGTTATCTTTGTTAATAGAAGGTTAAATTTCCTAGCTTTTAGGCCAATATTTCCATGCTAATTGTTGTGTTATCTTTGTTGCTAGATATTTATAATATGAGGAAAGATTGTTTCCCTTTTGTATCTAGTCAGGAGGTTTGAATATTTCCCCCATTTATACAAGATCCAGGGAAGGAAAAGATTTGAATTGTTTCTTTAACATATAATGTTGTTTTCAGTAATTTATGGCTGTAAAATAAACTCTTGAGAGAAGGCTTTCCGAAACTTAGCCCTCTAGAGTGGACCGTCTTGATATTGAAATTTTTTTTTTCTTATTTGTTAGCCTCAAGTAAGTTTAGAGATTCCAGTTGTTTAGCTATTTCAGAGCTCTTTTCAGTATTTCAGAATTATGTACACTCTCTTCCAGTATATTCTGCACTGCTTCATGTATCTAGTTGCATGTTATTATTATTATTATTTTTGTAAAATCTTACTGATCAATCCTATTATCATTTGCTTTTATAAGGAGTCGATCGTTAGTTTTGATCTGGGACATTCTAAATCAGAAAGATCCTGATGACTCGTTCTCTGCCAACTTTTTGCAGTTCACTGTGTTTTGTAATATGTTCCAATGCCATGTCCTGTGTGTTTGTGAGATAGCGGTTGAGACCATTTCTATCTGTGTAGATGACTTCAATTTATAGCTAGGATCTTTTTCATTGTCCACCAACTCAGCTTTGCCAATGAAGATATTGCTCTCCATATGATGTGTATTTCTGGTTTACCAATTCCCTGAGCTTCACATGTGCGCTAAATGCTTATTAGTGTGCTAAGGTACGTAAACAAATAAACCATAGTCTAACCAATCCAATGCACGTTTTTCTAATGTTTGGTGGCCATTAAATCGAGGGTTTTTTTTTTCCCCTCAAAAGAGCACAGGAAATAAGTTATGAATTCATTAGAAATAATAATAATAAAAAAAAAACAGAAAATGTGATATTTGCAGAGGCAGTGAGGCCACCCATTCTGGAAATTTTTTGGCAAAAACAGAGGAGTTCTGGGAATAATTGTATAAAACAAAAGGCTATGGTTGTGGGACAAAAGAGTTCAAAATCTTTAGGTGTGATTCTGTACGTGTTGCCTCTTCTGATATAGGACATGTTGGAGCCTCTAAGTGCTTTTTGGCGAGCCAGAAATTTAGGGATTTAGATGATTTCAAATTTAAGTTAGATGATTCTAGGTAACTTAAATTTGTGGTTCAGTAATTTCTGTACAGCGGTGAAATCTGATCTGATCTGATCTGTGGTTCAGTAAATTCTGTACAGCAGCGAACTCTGCTGCTCTTTGTGTTTGTTTGACAATTTATGTTTTGAAACTAAGTATGGAAAATCTACGTACCCAACATTATTATCTTCCCTTTGCCTTCTTCCATGTCTCTCTGCCCAATTGTTCTTCTCTCAGCCCCCTTGATTCTCATTTACCATTTCACATACTTAGCAGTTAACAACAATATTTTGAGGTGAAATTACTCTGTTCAACCATTAGCTTGAGCTTGTAAGTAGTGAACAATGCCACATTCATTTATGATCAAGCCGTTTGGCAAAACACACATGCTTTACAGATTTTGCATTGATTGTTGCCTTGTCTAGCCATAATCTTACATTGAAAATTTGAAATTATAATCAGAATTTGTTGTTTGGTGCAGCAAGGCGGAGGATTGATATCAACTGTTCAAGCCAACGGAAGCTCCCATCACTTAAAAGAGGAATGCATGGAGGACATCAAGGATTTGGAAAATTGATTGTCAATATAGGCGAAGGATGTTGACCATGTAAAACCACCAAGAAACTTGGTAGGAGAACTATAATATAGGGATCAGTGTTTGTTAAATGTTTTAAATCCTGGAATGGTATAGCGATAAACTGTGAATTATCCTTAGCTGCTGACCATTTAGGGTGTAAACACTTAATTCTATGTGCCTTGTAAATTACAGATAGACTATAGCTTCTCTGACATATATTTTGTACGTGGCATTTATGACATGTGTGGACTTAAAATCCGAAAGTTTTTCCATTCTGGAGTTCTACCTTATCCTTTGTTTACATCAAGGCATAGTAATCACCACCAATTCAGCTTTAGGTTCTGCTGACTTGTTCTTCAAAATAATATCTGTCATGTACTTGTTCGGCGGTTCCACATCAATGAAAAGTAATTCAGAACCTTACTGCAACTCCAATGGCTTTGCAGGAATTCTTTAGGAGATTTCCGTTTTTGCCAGTGCTCTAACGTTCGAATTCATTAGGGCATCTCCCGTAGTTGTCTGTAGTATGTAATCTGGTTTAGAAGGGATTTATCAGGAATGTTCTTAAGGGAGAAATGGCTTCTAATACAATTAGAATGTGATCTGCATTTTGTATCTCTGATTCCTTATCAATTGAGACGTTCATTCTCAATCAAGATATGGTATCTCCGATTCGATCCATATCAAATAGAGACATCCATTCTTAATCAAGAAAGGTCAGACCCCCTCTGTGACATCCTAGTTATTTTTCTTGTCAAATGCATCTCAACATTTAGGATTGTTTTGATAGCATAAGATACTTGGTATGCATAACTTGCAGAAACAAGATTTTACTGCTTCACCAGTTATTTAAAGACCAAACTGTTATTTTCCTGAATGATATGTCATTTCTGGTTTTTTTTTTTCTTGCAGAGATGAACGTGAGATCAAGTATACGCTCTGCAAATTAACAGGTTTCATTCATTGAACAGGATGCATTAAGCAACCTTTTCCAAACCCATCTTGATTCTGTTGTTTTTGTTTCTATGCTGACGTAAAATCCTTGATTTCATGCATGGCACTTCCTTAAACCGGTCATCTTTGTTGTTTGACTATATTTTTAGAGTGGATTTTTATAATTTCAAAATAAAAAAAAGACATAGACGTGTATCTTGAGATAGTAACCACACACCACGTAGAACCACTTTTGCTGCTGCATATGATTCCATAAATGATCCCAATCGGCAAAGGGATGCGTGAATTTTGGCGTTCTGACAGGCGTGATCAATGCACCTGGCGTGGTTGGTTCCATGTGAACTGCTGGGTGGAATATTATTACGTGGGGTAACATATAAATACAACAAAGTTTTATATATATTTTTTATTATAATAGTTGGTTTTTAAAGTGTTTTTTTTATTGAAAATATATTAAAATAATTTTTTTTATTTTTACAAATTTATTTATATATAAACATATTAAAACAATATAAAAAAATTAATTTAAAATAAAAGTAAATAAATAATTTTTAAGAAAAACACTCTTTCAACACATGAATACAAATAGATGCTAATACCTAACCTTTTCTTATATTTCCGATCACCAAAGTAGTCCGATAGAAGTCAAAAACAGAAATCAATTTTTTCTTGTCAAGATTTGACATCAAAAAGTTATTTTTGACTGATATATATTCACATTTAAGAAACCTTGTTTATGTTTGACATTGCTTCACGCCATCGCTCTTTTTCAGGTGAGCATTTATGGTTTGGTTTGAAATTAAAAATTTAATTCAATTTAATTTTTATTTTTAAAAATAAAACCTTAAAACAAACTTAAAATATATTTAAAAGTGTAGTAATGATTGTTTTTTAAAGTATTTTTTATTTAAGAATATATTAAAATAATATTTTTTTATTTTTGATATCAGTACATTAAAATTATTTAAGAATATAAAAATATAATTTTAAAAAATACAATTTCAATTATATTTTTAAATATCTGAATAATCAATTTAAAAACTTGATTTTACTCGGTTAAATTTAATTAGTCAATCAGTCAAGTAGTTGGGTTTTTTTAGATATTTTTGACTGACTGAGCTGTTTTTTTTTTAATTTAAAAGAAATTGGTTTAGTTCGGTTTTATTGGTTTCTCAAACCTAAAATCAAAACCAAAACAGATTGATTTTTTTTGATTAATTCGTTAGTCATTTACTTTGCTTACCTGTACTCCTTTCAATAATTGGTTGAAGACTTGTTTGCTTATTCATCTTTTATTATTATTATTAATTAAATCAAGTAATTAATATGGATTCTCGAAAATCTCTAAGTTTTGCCCCTCAACTACAGACAGCATGCTGTGTTAGGATAAGAGTCAGGAAATTAAGGAGTCTATCCTGCTAATGAAAATATCATTAAATATGAATGCTGCATCCCTCTTATTAGAGGGATGAAAAAACATTTAATCCTTCTTCTAGAATAAACTAGCTTTTTGGCCCTCGTTGCATTGCAAGTCTTTTTTATTTTCAGCGTAAATAAATGTTAAGATATTAGAAAGTTAAAAATTTGATGTATAATGGTAAAAATACTTTTAAAATACTTAAATGGTGATATATTAAATGATTTTTTAAAAATAAAATATTGAGATGGTGGAGTATTAAATCGACCTGGATCAACAATAACTAATCTATGAAACCTGTGATCTAAGGTATGAAATCTTGATAAAACCATGGAACCCATATCAAAATAAATTAAAAGCTCAATTATAATAAACTAAATATTGAAGGCTAAAAGCAAAACAAAAAAAATGACTCGAGTAAATTTATTTTGGTGGTTTGCACGATGCTACGGGCCAGGCTAAATTTTTTCGGACATAAGAAGAACAAAGTTAAGGCAACGCTAGGATTTCTAAAGAAGTAAAAAACATTCAAGACTCAAGTCATTAAGTCAACTAGTTTTAATAAATTTAGTTAATTTAATAACATAAAAAAGACAACTTTAATTTAATAATATTAAAAACTAAGTAAACTCGAGCGAATCTCCTAGACCTGGATTAATCTTTCAAAATCATAACCCAGAAAATCTTAGACCTTGACTCAATTAAGAAGCCCTATTCTTAACAAAAAAAAAGCCTAAAAAATGATATCAAATCGTGTTAACTTATTATCCTCATTACCCAAGTCATTTGAATAGAAGCACCAAATTTGAAAAGTATCAAAACTTAATTTTTAACTAATCAAATATCAAAAGATAAAATTAAAAAAAAATCAAGCTTACAAAATGATAAAAACTATTAGCAATTATAAGCCAATGAAAGGCCCAAGCCTAAATAGGTCAATCTGCCAAACCCACGTGTCTGATTATGTGAACAAGTAATCTGATGTAAATGAAAATTAAGAAAATCATAAAACCTATTTTTTTTATTTTAAAAAAAAATCATCGTTAGCTTATAAAACCTGTGACTCGGGCCATTTAGCCAGAAGCACCAAAAATAAAAAACAAAAACATAAAACCTAATTATCAACAAATCAAATATTGAAGGATGAAGTAAAAAAATATCAACCACATAAAAGGATCCAAAAGAAAAAAGAGTAATTACATGCCAAATAAAGGTGTGAGCCCACTCAGTTAAATCATCAAACCCACGAGTCAGGTCAGAAAATCAAGATAATCTAAAAAAAAAAAAACAAAGAAAATTATCCAACCTATTTTGTTAAACAACAATCAATTCTTTCTCAAGCACAAGGACTAAAAAATAAAAAATAAAAGAATTTTTAGGTCAAAATAAAATTTGTTGCAAATTAAAAGTAAGCCTTGTATTTTTTTTGTGTTTTATATTTTACTTCTATATCTTTTAATTTTATATTTTACTATAATTTCAAACCTAAATTCATCTAATCAGGCTAAAAGAAGATTCAGTTGAAAGTAAAAATATTTGAAATTGAAAAAAGAAGTTCCCAAGATGCTTCACTATCAAATGACACTATTCTATTTCGAAGAATTTTCAGTTCTTATGACCGTGTAGCATTGACGTCTCAAACTTAGAGGAATAATGGATTTAACTTAGGCTCCAAAAATGATATTACTAAAAAAAAAATAAAAATCCACCCCCCTTTAACTTGTTTTTTTTTTTTTTTAAATAATCACATATGTAATTATTGGATCTGATATATTTAATTTAGAAGTCCAATTAAAATCTAAATTTCAAGATTTCATTTGATTTTTTTTTACTTTCGTGTGATTTTATTTGGTTTGATTTTTAGTATTTTTAATCTTTGAAATCTTTTAATATCTTTAAATTTTCAGCTGGAAATTAATACTTATCATCACGAATGGTGTTTTTTTTGCCATATATAGCTCAAATTCACCAGACTCCATGTCTAGATCGTGATTAACGCCATCATTTACGCCTTGAGTCTCGACAAATTGACCATGGAAATAATTAGTGATGTGAAAAATGATAATTAACTCCATGCATGCATATATTATTTACGCAATCTTTCACTTGAATGTCAATATAAAAAATCAAACTAATTAAGGATCACAAAATAAATACCATAAAAATACTTTCTATTACATGTTCAAAAGTTGCCTAGGATGCCAAATTACAAATTCAAAAGTTATGTTACGCATAACCTTTGGAAATGCAGGTTGCAAGATTTTATTAGCTGTGATCACGGATTCAAAGTGATGATTCCTTCTCCATTCTATCAAGAAAAGAGAAATTGCGTGGAGTTTAACTAATCAGGTTTTAAATTTGTTTTTTAAAAGTCATTAATTCGAGTTCTATAAATCTCAGTGTTACTAGAAGTTTACATGGTTTTTGATTTCTCAACCTTTAAAATTAATCGAGATGAATACAAGTTGGTCCGGATACCTATATTAATAATAAAAAAAGAAAAAACGATTCTTTCTCCGTAAACACATGAATAATTCAATGTTTTCCTCCATTAAAAATCACAAAGAGGAGGTTGCTTCTACCTTTTATTTAGCATATGGGGTCTCATGCTCCCTATTTCCTTTCCACCATCCAATATTCTTATGGATTGTTTGAGCAGGATGATTTTGACAATTTTGTGTGTTTAATTCAAAAGTAAACTGCTAAATTTAGAAAATAAATTAAATTACGTGCTATAATGCATCATAATACGGGTTTATGAGTACATAGTTGTGATATTCTATGGATTTTTTTTTTTAAATCATATTGATATAGAAATTTGGATTAATTTTCTTAGAAATACCTCTCAGATAGATTAAACACTCTGCGATAAAAAGAATCCCTCCAATTATGCAGCAGCAAAGAATAAAGTGAATAAAATAGAATGGCGCTGGTAACCAAAAGACATGACAAAGTCTTGTTTGGCAGTCAAAGTTGGAAGCTTAAAAATGCCTGAACACGGGGAGGCCGCTGCGATCACCAGAACAAAGGGAGGTGATCAATGTGGCGGCCATCATTAGACCACCGCAGTCGAGTCCGCCAAATCTGGCTTGGCCCACTCCTCGCCTCATCATTGTCATCAATAATAATCCCGAGAGATTTCCAAATCTAAACCATCCCTTACCGACATCACAGGACCTGCAGAAGCGCCAGGAAAATCAGCCAGGGCCCACTTGTAAACATACTTGTATAATTAATTGTTTTAACTGGAGAAATGAAAAAGATATATTATTGTTTAAGTTAGTTTTAGAGTAAATCTTTATATCCAAAACATGTTTTTTATTTATATATATTGAAATAATAACCAAATATTATCTTGTTTTTTACAGTTTTAAGATTACATTATTTGTATTTACTTTGTGCATTAAAAGTATTTTAATATATTTTTTATGATATTATTTCCAAATTTGAATCCAATAAATTAGAGAAAGATTTTAATATGGACAGTAATTGTCATTATCTTGATAATCCAAAATGTCTTTCCTTTCCTTTCATCATTCAAATGGATTTTGTAATTAACATTTCTTCTTGCCTTATTAACAATAATATAATATAAATTATTATGACTTAGAAAGTTAAGAAAAGATAGATAGAAGAGAGAGGGGTGGGGGAGAGACACACAGTCATTGTGGTGCACTACTTGAACTTTTAGGGTTTGAGTGTTCAAAGATTTAGTTAAACAAAAACCTTAAAAGTACTAGATGATGATCTGCCTGTTCCTGTCTTTGTCTCCACCTCTGTTAGTCACAATTTCCTCTTCTGGGTCCTCTCCAATCTCCTTCAAAATCTTATCCTTTCCAACTTTCACTTCTTGTTCTTCAAAAACTTTGTTATAAATCTTGTTCCCTGCATCTGGGTCTTGTTGTTTACACCCTTTTATGGTATTTGACACGTGAAAGCCCTAGTTTTTATGTGGGATTTTAAGGTACATTGGGAGGGTTAGTTTCATTCTTTTAGTATGTTGATTTGGTAATAGGCGGTGAAAGTATGAAGCTTTGCAACCTGTTGTTTTTGTTGTTGTTGTTGGGTTGTGTCACATTGGGGTATAGTGTTACAGATCCTAATGACCTTAAGATCTTGTTAGATTTCCAGAAGGGGTTGGAGAATCCAGAGCTTCTCAAATGGCCTGCCAATGGTGATGATCCTTGTGGCCCTCCTTTATGGCCTCATGTTTTTTGTTCTGATGGCAGAGTCACACAAATTCAGGTCCAAAGTATGGGTCTTAAAGGACCCCTCCCGCAAAATTTTAACCAGCTCTCAAAGCTTTACAATATAGGCCTCCAGAGAAACAATTTCACTGGAAAACTCCCCACCTTTAAAGGATTATCTGAATTAGAATTTGCTTTCTTGGATTACAATAATTTTGATACAATCCCGTCTGATTTCTTTGTTGGACTTAGTAGCATAAGGGTTTTGGCTTTGGATAGCAATCCTTTGAATGAGAGTACTGGATGGTCTCTTCCCAGTGAGTTAGCAGATTCTGTTCAGTTAACAAATCTTTCAGTGTCTTCAAGCAATTTGGCTGGTTCATTGCCTGATTTTCTAGGCAGCATGCAATCTCTTAGTAATCTAAGACTTTCTTATAATAGATTATCTGGTGAAATTCCTGCGAGTTTTGGGAAGTCTTTGATGTCTACTCTGCTGTTGAATAATCAAGAAGGAGGTGGCATGAGTGGTCCGATTGATGTTATTGCAAGCATGACATCACTGTCCCAACTATGGCTTCATGGGAATTCTTTCACTGGAACAATACCTGAGAACATTGGGGGTTTGTCTTTGTTGAGAGATCTTAATCTCAACGGGAATAAGCTTGTTGGTTTGGTTCCTCAGAGCTTGGCAGATATGCCGCTGGATGATTTGGACTTGAACAATAATCAACTGATGGGTCCAGTGCCGAAGTTCAAGGCTGGTAAGGTTTCTTATGAATCCAATCCTTTTTGTCAATCTAAACCTGGTGTGGAATGTGCCCCAGAAGTTAATGCCCTTTTGGACTTTCTTGGTGGTGTGAATTATCCTTCAATCCTTACTTCTCAGTGGTCTGGTAATGATCCATGTCAAGGATCGTGGTTGGGATTGAATTGTGATTCTAATTCAAAGGTTTCTGTCATAAATCTGCTTAGGCATAATCTTACTGGCACTCTTAGTCCATCAATTGCAAGATTAGATTCACTGATTGAAATTGATCTTGGAGGAAACAGTATAAAGGGCACAATTCCTAGCAATTTCACGAATTTGAACTCTTTGAGATTGTTGGATGTTAGTGGAAACAACCTTGGTCCTCCATTGCCCAAGTTTCGGACTAGTGTGAAGCTTGTTGTTGATGGAAATCCTCTTCTGGATGGTGGGAATCAGACGCACCAACCCCCCTCCTCTGCTAGCAGCCCTCCTACAGGGAGTTTTACTCCACCAGAGAATCCTCCACGAGGCAGTGCACCGCCTTCGCCATCCACTATGCCTTTCAGTCCACCTTCTCCAACATCAATCTCAAACACAAATCAAAGAACCAAACTGGTAATTGTGGGTGGAATTTTTGCCGGTTCATTGTTGGCTATCGTGTTGATTGCTTTGTCTCTATATTGTTGCTTTAAGAAGAGAAAAGAGACCTCAAATCCTCCTAGTTCCATTGTGGTTCATCCTAGAGATCCGTCTGATCGAGAAAATATTGTTAAGATTGCATTTTCCAATAACACCATCAGAAGCTTGTCCACTCAAACTGGAATTAGTTCTGTCAGTAATACCAGTAATCTGACAGAAAATTCTTCTTTGGTTGAGTCTGGAAATGTGGTTATATCTGTCCAAGTTCTTCGCAAGGTGACAGATAACTTTGCCCAAAAGAATCAGCTTGGCTCTGGTGGATTTGGGATTGTCTACAAGGGTGAATTGGAAGATGGGACTAAAATAGCTGTCAAGAGAATGGAGGCCGGGGTGATGGGCAGTAAAGCTGGGGATGAGTTTCAGGCTGAGATTGCCGTTCTTTCTAAAGTTCGGCATCGACATCTGGTTTCTCTCCTAGGGTATTCTATTGAAGGCAACGAGAGACTTCTTGTTTATGAATACATGCCTCAAGGTGCTTTAAGTATGCATCTTTTTCATTGGAAGAAACTGAACTTGGAACCTCTATCTTGGATGAGAAGATTGAGCATTGCACTGGATGTTGCGAGGGGGGTGGAATATCTTCATAGTTTGGCTCGACAGACATTTATTCACCGAGATCTCAAATCATCTAACATTCTTCTAGGTGATGATTTTCACGCAAAGGTTTCTGATTTCGGGCTGGTGAAACTTGCTCCGGACAGAGAACAGTCTGTTGCGACAAGACTAGCTGGAACCTTTGGTTACCTTGCACCTGAATATGCTGGTTAGTGTTTTCCAAATTCCCCTTTCAAACTCTTATTCCTGGTATAGAAGAACAAGGATTATTTAGAAAGAAAAAAAGGCTAATTTAACTGAAGCTACGGAGAATTGCATGGTTCAGTAAGATTTTTCTTGCTTTCCAGTTGTGCCTCATTTGTTCAACAAAAATAAAGTCTTGGTTAAAACATCTACTGTGAAATGCCAATAGGTATTTCTTTTGTCCCCTTGTAAGTTCTTGGCTATGCTGCAGAGTTACGGACAAGCTTATTTCCAGTACATCACGTTGGTTATTGATATCCTTCTTAGTGTAATGAGCTTATTCAACCATGTTATTGATAAGAATGCGGTGATAATGTTAATGATATGCAGAATAGAAATGTATGTTGCACGAATGATCAGATAGTTATTGAACAATTTGATGGCTAAAATTAAAAATTGTAAGCACGTGTGATCTTTGTGAATCCTCCTTTAGTCTACACTGTAGAATTGTCTTATAAATTTGCAGAACTTTGGTCTTCAATCATTCGTTGTGATTGGTGGTTTTTTTGGGATTCAATCTCCAAGATAACATCAACAACTAGAATCCTCAATTGACTTCATCACTTACTATTCTTTTTCCGTGTCACAGTTATGGGGAAGATAACGACTAAAGTTGATGTGTTCAGTTATGGAGTGGTATTGATGGAACTTTTGACCGGGTTAACAGCCCTCGATGAGGAGCGCCCTGAGGAAAGCCGATACTTGGCTGAGTGGTTTTGGCGAATCAAGTCAAGCAAAGAGAAGCTTATGGCTGCCATTGACCCAGCTCTTAACGTCAATGACGAGACTTTTGAGAGCATCTCCAGCATAGCTGAATTGGCTGGGCATTGCACTTCAAGGGATCCAAACCACCGGCCTGATATGGGTCATGCAGTGAATGTGTTGGTGCCACTTGTTGAGAAATGGAAACCAGTTAATGACGAATCCGAGGACTTCTATGGCATTGACTACAGCCAGCCACTTCCCGAGATGTTAAAAGTTTGGCAGGATGCTGACAGCACTGGGCTAAGTTATACCAGTCTTAGTGACAGCAAGGGTAGTATTCCAGCCAGACCAGCTGGTTTTGCCGAGTCCTTCACATCAGCTGATGGTCGTTAGATGGAGGTAACTCCTAAGCACTGAACTAGAGCTGTAAGTTTTATCAAGTTGGTGTCAGTTGCTCTATTTTCTGCTATGCTCAATCGAATCACGCATTTTCTTTTGGTTATTGCACACCGTAAATACAAGGTTAAGAGTCAACCACACAGCAAGCTTCTGGGATTTGTTATTCGAGCCATGATAACTGTCTCATGGTGTAGATAGATAGTTGTTATCTTCACTTTTGCACTTTGGTATTCCTTAATACAGAATTTGCTTGTTACTTTACCTATTTCTGTAAAGAATTCATGGTCATTTGCTATTTAAGTTCCTTGATTCATGGCATCGTTGCCTCTTCTTGATTGTTTTGGATCAGACACTGCGTTATCATGTTAATCTCGCTGCCCAAGTGCCTCCATTTTCCAACAGAAATTCAAAGGACACCTTCTGAGATGAATCTTAGTACTAATTATGTGGGGAGGTTCACATTGTGGCCAATAACCCTTGATTTGGTGGCTAGTTTTTGAGAAACATCTTGTGTGTTCTCCGTCACGCATCTGGAAGATATCGCAGCCCCTCGTATGCCGTGGCTTGTTTTTCCTACCAAAAGAGTCGAAATTTTGGACTGAATTGAAGAACTTGACAAAATACCGTTAATTCATATCATTAGCATAATGATGATTTATTATTTAATCAAGATATTATTTAAATTCCAAATTCAAGTTGGGATCCAATAAAAATATTATTTAATCAAGTTTATTAATTTATAATGTCGGATTTTAAGTCGGATTTTAAATCTCAGCTTTAAAATTGGAATATCTAATAAAATTCCCCTTTTTACTGTAAATTATTTGATACATCATGATGAAATCATCGACTGGAAATAATTTATACAAACACATTAAAATTATTATACCCTGGAAAAGAAAACTAGTTATATGCTCTGATGAAGGATTTTTCTCCACTCAAATGACAAAATGAGTATTTAGAAATGTTTGATGGATATATATTTGTCCATACTAAAATGGTACCACAAGAACCCATAATAATAAATTTTATTCAATCCTGGAGGGTGTAAATCAACTAATCATGTTCTAGGTTTGCTTCTTAAAAGTCACCAATTCAAGTCTCAAACCTCAGAGCCACTGGAAGCTTACATGGTTCGTTAACTTCAGAGCCTGTTGGGATTAGTCGAGATACGCGCAAGCTGGCCTGGACACCCACATTAATAAAAAAACATTATTCACTAAAATCAAGAAGAGTATTTAATTGAAAATATATTAATACATTAAGGCTACTTTCTTAGCAACCCGCTAAATGGAAGGCTAAGAAACCAGTCTCTCTCTCTCTCTATCTATCTCGTAACGGTAATTTGACAAAATGACAGCGCTTCCCGCCCTCATATCCACCACGACCAACACAACAACCACCACTCTTCCTCATCATCCCAACACCATACAACCACCGCACACTACCCGTCATCAAGACCAAACCCGACCCATTAACCGCGACTCGAAAAAACCCAATCTTTCCCTCAAACAAATATCTAATAAAACCTCAATAGACCCCGTTGTTTCATGGACCTCTTCACTTTCCCGTTATTGCCGCAACGGGCAGTTGCACCAAGCCGCCTCTCACTTCACTCAAATGCGTCTCTTAGAAATCGACCCCAATCATGTCACGTTCATTACTCTTCTCTCCGGCTGTGCAGATCTTCCATCACAAGGAAACTCTCTTGGCCCTTTACTTCATGCTTACACGCGAAAACTGGGCTTGGATACGTGTAATTTGATGGTGGGTACAGCGCTTGTTGATATGTACGCTAAGTGTGGTCATGTGGAATTGTCTAGGTTGTGTTTTGATGAGCTAAAAGTGAAGAATTCGTTTTCTTGGAATACGATGATTGATGGGTTCGTGAGGAATGGGAAGATAAGGGAGGCGATTGAGGTGTTCGATGAAATGCCTGAGAGAGGTGTGATATCTTGGACTGTGTTGATTAATGGGTTTGTTAAAATGGGTCTTTTTGAGGAAGCTCTTGAGTGGTTTAGAAAAATGCAGGTATCTAAAGTAGAGCCTGATCGCGTGACCATTGTTACAGTTCTGTCCGCGTGTGCCAATTTGGGAGCACTGGGTTTAGGCTTGTGGGTGCATCGATATGCTTTGAAAAAGGGGTTAAGGGACAATGTTAAGATATGTAATTCTCTGATTGATTTGTATTCTCGATGCGGGGCCATCGAATTAGCTCGTCAAGTGTTTGAGAAAATGGGTGAGAGAACTTTGGTTTCTTGGAATTCGATTATTGGGGGTTTAGCTGCTAATGGGTTTACCGAGGAAGCTTTGGAGCATTTTGATTTGATGCAGAAACAAGGGTTCAAGCCAAATGATGTCAGTTTCACTGGAGCACTCACTGCTTGCAGCCATACTGGTTTGGTTGATGAAGGGCTGAAATACTTTGATATCATGGAGAGAGTGCACAAAATTTCTCCTAGAATTGAGCATTATGGGTGCATAGTTGATCTTTACAGCCGAGCAGGGAGATTAGAAGATGCAATGAGTGTAGTACAAAATATGCCAATGAAGCCAAATGAAGTTGTTGTAGGGTCATTATTGGCTGCTTGTAGGACTCGTGGGGATGTTGAATTAGCTGAAAGGTTAATGAACTATCTTGTCCATTTGGATCCTGGAGCCGATTCAAATTATGTATTACTCTCCAATATATATGCAGCAGTTGGAAGGTGGGATGGTGCATGCAAGCAGAGAATGACAATGAAAGCTCTTGGTATACAGAAGAAGCCAGGATTTAGTTCAATTGAGATTGGATGTGACATTCACGAGTTTGTGGCTGGTGATAAATCTCATGATAAAGCAGAGGATATATATTCGATGTTGGAGCTTCTGTCTTTTGATCAAGCATTGTGTGGTTATGTTCCTGAAGCCATGGCTAAGGATATGCTAGGAAATGGCTGAAGGTAGCAGTATGAGACGGAAAAAAAAAATGCAATTCTCAATTGTTAAGACTATTGCCTTCTTTCTTTGATGTTTCTATTACCTCCTTACTGAGTGGCATTGCTTTTGATCAAATGGAAGGCAATGCTTGAAAATGGATGGTTTGCTAGCTACCAAATAAACACAGTGCTGGGCACCTTCTTATTCTCCAAGGAGGACACCACATCGCACACTCATCTTACTGTCTTCAAACGCTTGAAGGTGTGCTCTACTTTCTACTGCCTCTGTTATGTGATCTTTTATTGCATTAACACCCAGAGATGAGGCTTTTGCTGTAAAAGTTGTTGGAGCCATCAGAAAGTACCAGAAAGACATTGCTCCGTTTTTAAGAGAAACGTGATCAGAGGGTTTACTACATGATTTGTTTTTTACATGTATTTTTAATAATATTTCACTTCAGTGACTCAGTTGTAATTTCTATTTCATTTGTGAATATAATTCCTTTAAACTTTCCAAGAATTATACCTAAAACCTACACAAATACCACCCCTCCACTTGTATCATTTCTGCCCCGTTTGTCCCATTTATTCCTTAAATCTTAGGCAGAGTTAGAAATGACAATCTACAAACAAAAGCCATTTTGAGAATCGGCTGTATAGGAAAAACACATTCTATGTAACTGGGAGAAATCAACAATTAAACATTTTAATAGTTTTCAATCAGCTGTTGAATCATGGATTTTGAAGATGTTTTAATATTGCATTGTTAACAGGTATGGCTCTTGTGGACTCGTTTCTTATGATGGCTGGGACATGAATGGCCATTTCCTAGAACAGTAGATGATCTACTTCGGCTCAGGAGTTCTTGTGTTCACAGAAAAATGCAGAGGAGAGTTTGGGTTCTCTTTTCTTTGGTCAACGTGGCTGGCAAGGAATGATTTAGTCTTTAATGATGTGGCACCAGAATGCGATAGTATCTGCTCCAATGGTGAAGCTCGATGGTTTTTTCAGGGGAGCAAAATTTAACATAATACTTGTATACTTTTTTTACACAAACATATAGTATATCAAATAAAGTATATGATTAGTTCAAAAAACAATATCAAGTTTGTATATTTGAATAAAAAAATTGAATTGGAAGTAATTTTTTTTATTAACACATTAAATTGGCGGACATGTAACTGTTTTTTTAACACATCAAATTGGAAGTAATTTTCAACAGAAGCCCTGAAGCTTTCACTGCACAAATTTTGCAAACTTCATGTGCAAAGTCTCATTTAGAGACATTCGAGATCATCATCTGAGTTGATGTCTGAGAGAGCAGAGACTTTTTTTAGGATTTTATCTCGCTTGTGTTGATGTGGACATGATATGCCAAAATAAACTCTTAAGGATTTTTGTGGACATGACTTTTTTAGGATCTATAAGAGGGATGCAAAAGTTAGGAAATAGTGCTAGAAACATTGTTCGAGGGTTGTTTAGATATATGAATTTGGTTGCATTTTTAACAAAAAAATAAAAATCTCATGGCTTATTTTTTTTTTCAATGTCAGTTAGCTCGATTTTGAATCGGAGATTATCATGTTCTAAAAAAGTAGCTCGCAATATCTATGATCATTTCTTATGATATCAAACTGTCTAGCTTAAGTAGGTTCCAAATGTCCTAGTAAGTGTTCTATGAAGACTACAGGAAACATGTCCAACATCTCGTTAATCTCTATGATAAAAAAAACAAGAAGATTTGGATTTCCTCCACTAGTCTATAATTTTGCAAAAGAAAGAACTAAGCATGCCTGGAAAGCAAAAGATTCTGATGGGTTTTGATATTTGTTTTTATGATAAAAGCCTTGTCATTTGCTGCTCTAAATACCTGATAAGAATCTTCTTATAGATGAGATGGAAGAACTGTGGGTTTCGCCATGGAGATAGCTGTGTCAGTGTCAAAGAATGCAATAACATGGATAGGTTTTGCATATTTTTCAGTCTGGATGCGAATTTTTGCCAAAAAAATAAAATCCCATGGCTTTCTTTTTTCAATGTCAATAGCTCGATTTTGAATTGGAGACCATCCTGTCCTCAAAAATGGTTTGAAATGTTTGATTCCATTGATAATTGGGCTAACAAAGTCTTGCAAACGAGAAGATTATCTTAACAAATTTTGTAAAAAAAAACCAAGTTTTTCCACCAGTTCAGTCCAATCCTAAATTGGATATTGATATATCAACAAGTCCTAAGTTAGCAGATCGCCAGGTTAATTGGGCCGAGCCTGGTTCGTATATTTAGGGAAAGAAGAAGATGAGAAGGTGGCATCATATGATAGGAGTTTCTAGGGTTGATCATAGTTTTCCTTGGTGGTAGGTCTTATCAAATGGTACTGAATATTTTGTTTGTATTGGATATGATTGGCTTCAAGTTCAAACGCTCTTCTTTCATTAACAAATATTGCAGCAGAACTCGAGCCTTTTTTGGATTGGGAAGAATTATCTGCAAGAGTTGAAGCTGAAACATTGATGGGTCATCATCTCTCGGGAATAGCTAGAACCATACCGATTCATTTTCCATGTATCTTATCTTCTCCTACCGGCATTAGAGACACTAATGAGGCAGACATTTTTGGCAATTAAGAGAGCTGTAGAGGTTAGCTCCACGTTTACATATATATGCAAGTGATTGGATTTTGGACACAAATTCAGCCATTCATGGTCCCAGAAGAATTCGGTTGATAGACCTTGGAGGTTGTAAAATGAGTTCAATGCGATATCTAGTCCATGTTAGATGCTCAAACAGTCACTTTCATACATGTTCACATCGAAGGTAACTAGATTTGTGGCCCACGGAGTTTTAAAGAAGCTAAAAAAAAGCACGACTCATGATATAGATTCCATTGAGTAAAACAAAAAATAGGTACAATTTAATTCAATAATAAAAAAAACATATAGCAATAGTAATTTGATAAATATTAAAAAAAAACCTAATGAAAGATTGGAAAAAGATAGATGAAAAAAAGTGGCTAAGCTAAGATTTCAGTCAATCAAATGTAAAAGAACAAAATAATAAAAAAAAAACTGACATGTGCCATCCTGAGAGAGCATGCCAAATATACAACCAAGATCTTAACATCGGAATATGTTAATAAAAAACAAAATTAAAAAAAAATTGAAGTCCAATTCCAAACAAATTCAACATAAAGGCATGAAATTGAGAAAAGAAAAGGAAACCATCAAAAGGATAAAAAAAAAACCCAACAAATCAAGAAAGCCAATCAAAATTTGCAACTTGGATCATGTGAATGAGATAACTTAATAAAAAAACAAACCACAAAAGATCATGAAGCTCAATTCCAAAAAAAACAACGATGAAGAATGGAATGGAAAAAATATTAAGCTTTTAAAAATGATCATTAAAAAATATAAGTCAACCGAAGCTAACTTGCCAAACATATAGTTTAAGTGATGGCACCGAGATAAACATATTGAAAGGAAATCAAAGAACATGACGAAGCTCAATATCCTAACCAAGATAGGTGGCTTATGCTAAAATGCGAGCATGTCAAAAAAATTTCTAACATAAAAAAATCCAACTCGGTTGTGGTATCAGGATAACTTCATCAAAATTAAATTCAATAAAACAATGAAGCTCAATTATTGATGAACCAAATGTTGAAGAGCGAAAATAATAAAAGAAATTTAATTTTTTTAAAAAATCCGAGTCTACTCAGGTTAATCTGCTAATCCCATGAACATGGGAGAAAAACATATTAGCTAGGACTGATATAATCTAATAAAAATGAAAGGAAAAAAAAGCGCAAAGACCACTTCTCAATAAATCAAATGTTGAAGAATGAAATTAAAAAATATATATATTTTTAAAAAAGAAAAAGAAACAAAAATTAACCCTTGTCAACCTTCAAAATTGGTGACCCCCGTCATGAACCCGAGACTAACCCCTGAAAAAGCAAACCCTAAACAAGTATAAAGCAAAATCTTAAACTAGCAAAATGCTATAGGATGAAATTGAAAAAACAAGCAATGAAAAAAAAATTAAAAAAAAATGCTTAGAGATAACATTGAAAACAAAATTCAATTATGAAAATGAAAAAAAAAGAGTAAACAACAATAAAAAAATAAAGATCAAATTTGATATAAAAATCAAATAAACCAATCGATGAGGGATGAGATTTAAAAGAAAAAAAATAAAAACAACAAAACAAATAGGAATCAAAATAATAATGATCAAATTGGATAAAAAAAATCAAATTACATCAAATTATAAGGAATCAAATTGAAGAGAAAAAAATAAAAAAATAAAAAAATAAAAACAACAAAACAAATAGGAATAAGTGAATAAAAACCAAATTGGATATAAGAAACAAAAGGCAAGACACCCTTGAAATTTTCCAATAAAAAAAGAGAGAAAATGGGAGGAAAAGAAAAATATTCATTGGAGCCTAACAGTTCTACCATGAACACGTATCTAGCCACCAAAAAAAGAATTAAGAACTTTTCTAACGCTGCCACTGAAGGCAACATTTGACCGTCAATTGAAGCCAACCCATCCACTCGCAGGCGCCTGTAGCAACATACCAACCATCTTTTTTTAGAAATAATATTTTTTAATTTGAAAAAAATTAAAATAGCCCTAACCAAAACTGACAACAAAAATAAAAAAAAGATAGAAGAAAATCAAAGCAACCTGACCAACCCTTAAAAAAAATTAAAAGCCAAGGGTAAATATATAATATATCATTTGACTGTTTTAAAAAATTGGAAAAGTCAAAACTCCATAACAATTTAATTAATTTTGTTTTTAATAACATTAAAGTCTTTTTATTGTTAAGTACTTGGTAAATATAATAATCACAAATATATCTTTTTTTTTAAGTCTTTTTTGTTAGGTACTTGGTAAATAAAAAAATGACAAATATATCTTAGTAAAAGATCATCTTGCCCAGCCTTGAAAATTTACAAGTAGAAAATCAGCTTTACACTGTTATAATGAATAGTATGAGAGGTACAATTAATGGGGTGACAGATAATCTAGCAAAGCAGTCTTATAATGAACTTGAGCTTGTGGCTTGACTGTAATATGATTTCTTGACATTTTGCCACATCATTGTGGCTATTTTATTATTCTAATCTACTATATCAATTATTAAAAAAAAAAAAAAAAACGAAAAACCGCTGCCTAACATCTTTTCAACATATTTATTAAAACCAAGCTAAGTTTGGAGGTAATATGTTGATGCAAGATATTCCTGTTTGTTTTGTGTTTTAAATTTTTTTTAAAAAAAGTTTGAATTTTATTTATTTTTTCTTTGTTTAAATTAATATTTTTTTGGTGTTTTTAGATTATTTTGATGCGCTGATATCAAAAATAATTTTAAAAAAATAAAAAATATATTATTTTGATACATTTCTGAGTGAAAAACACTTTAAAAAACAATTGCAACCACACTCTCAAACACGCTATTCAAACTGAGTTTACTCTTAAATTGTTTAAGGAATTAATCTAATTAAATATGAGTAACCCAATTAGTTAGCTAATGACCCAGGTGACTCAACCAAAATCTTAATGAGGCTTGTAAAAAAAAAAAATTTCAAAACAATATTTCAGTTATTTCTTTTTTAGTTTTTAATCAAAATACCATATCATTTCATTAAGAAATTAATAGACTCGACCAACTCATATACTTGTAATTTGATCTGTTTAACTCATAACCCATCCCATGTTCTAGCCTGTTCTTGTAATTGTGCTTCTCACTCATAATGGTATCAATATTGTATTTTAGGTAGTGTTTGAGAAAACAGTTTAAATATTGTTGGGCAAAAAAATTATTATTTTTGTTTAAAATAAATTTTTTTTATTTTTAAATCATTTTAATGTATTAATATTAAAAATAATTTTTTAAAAAAATATTATTATTTTATTATATTTTCAAATAAAAGACAATTATTACAAATAATATATACTAAAAGCTAGCTTAGTTAGTACAGGAGTGTGCATAGTAATTAATATGTTCATGTGGCTCAACGTGGTTGATGCCATTAATAGAAAATTATTCCAAGGTGGTTGGTTTTCACAGCAAGTTTTCATTATTTTTAAAATCTCATCTTTCCAATGTTGATCGATCTGTGGCTTGAAACGAAAGGAATGATTTCACTGCTGTCATTCATGAGCGAGCAGTGTCGTCATCGCTATCACATCTCCACCATGATGAAAGCTCGAGGTTAGTTATTGCAGGGTCGTATACGGTACAGCCTACAGCTTCTGTCGATTCTATTCCATTCCTATCGCAGTCAGGAAATATGCTAACCCTGTAACCTACAAATAGACATGCTTGACTTCGACAGTACTGCCGTCCGGATTCAGCCCTAAGCCTGTGCTTGACTTCGACACTGCCGTCCGGATTCAGCCCCGGAAAAACCACAGCTCTTACAGTGACGTTATTACCAGCTGTTCCTATTTCCTTTTTTCAAACTTCGTATTAGTAAAACATCACATCCACACTGTGTTTTTGCATGTCAAGCCTTAAAACTACGTCAGTGTGATGATATTTCAGGTTGGAGAAAAATAGGGCTCAAGTGAGGGGTTGCACTCCAATCAAATTTATTTTTTGTTTATTTTTATATTTTAGAAGTATTTTTTTAAAAAATTAATTTTTTAATATTTTTTTATCATTTTAATATACTAATATTAAAAATAAATTAAAAAATAATATATTATTTTAATATATTTTCAACAAAAAAAAAAAAACTACCACATTGAGTATTGCTTCTAAGAAATGATTTAGACTTTATTGATGTGACTCCTGTAAAGGATATTATCTGCTCCGGCGGGAAAGCTCGATGGTTTTTCCAGGGGAGTCAAATTTAACATAATACTTCTTAACCTTTTTTACACAAAAATATAGTATGTCAAATAAAGTACATGATTAGTTCAAAAACAATACCAAGCTTGTATATTTTAATAAAAAAAATTGAATGCGAAGTAATTCTTTTTATTAATATATCAAATTAGTGGGCATATAATTAATTTTTTATATAGATAATAAATATAAAAAGAAGAGATTGACCAATTATTTAAAATATAAGACTTGCACTCAAATTATTTAGATTTTTTAAAATATCGTCAATCATATATAAAATAAAATTTCAAAATAAACATATATTTTTAAAATATAAAATTATATTTTAAAATAAATAAACTTAAAATCTTACCAATTAAATTAAGATTATATTGATGAATATTTTATTTGTATTGGATACGAGCCGCTTCAAGTTCAGATGGTCATCTTTCATGGACAGATGTGGTTCAATTCGAGCCTTTTTTGAATTGGGTGGAATCATCCACTTCTGGTTTCATTTTTCCTTTGAGATATACGTTGATCTCTGGTGTGAAATGAAAGGAATGACTTCACTGGTATCATGTATTCCAGAGCATGAGATCACTATCTCATCTTCACGTACGTTGTACATGTTTTTTAAAATATTTTATAAATTATTTTATAATATCTTTTAATTGTTTTAATATATTTTTTATTAAAAATAAAAAAATACTTTGAATCTCATTACTAAATAACAAATATACTAAAACGCATGTAGATTTCACCGTGGCCATAGATTCAATTCATTATTCACTATAATAGTGGACTGACGTCTATGACCTGACATAAAAAATGTATGCCTGCCTTTGATTCAGGGGTATTTTGATATTTTCACACAAGCATTTATTATTATTGATTTGTGTGAGGGTATTTTTATCTATGCATTATTTTTATGAACAGTAAAATAAAAAAAATACCCCCAAGAGTAAAAAAAAAACATTTATACCAGGTAGGAGTATATTGGCATTTTTTGTTTTTTTATATATAGTTGAATTACAAATATACCCTTGGATCCAAGAAATTTAATGCATTGGGGTCAGGGGTATTAGAGTCTTTTGGCTCTAGTATTTTTGTTAATTGTTAGTTTGCATGAGGGTAGTGCAATAATTTATCATTAAAAATATATTTTTAATTAGAAAAAGCTGTTGTGCACGCTCCAGCAAGTGAGAAACGTCGTGTCTTTCGAGAGGCTCGTGTGGCATCTCTTAGTGGTAAAAAATGGTATTCCACCGTATAGTCCAATTCTCTGTCGTCTCCTCTTCCATCATAGGCAGCATATGTAGTCCAAGTTTTCCTGGTTTATCGTCGATGACCCTTTTTTTCCCCCCTTCATTTCTCTTTCCTGCCCCGATAAATACATTATTGTCTTTGGTGTTATTGGTATTTCAGATTCAATCCTTTTAGTTTTGATTTATATATATTTTTTTTCATTTTTCTTTTTGTTAAAGTTTTATTTGTTTTCAATTTGACCATTGGTTTGTAATTTGTATATATAATAATTTTCAATTCGATCCTCCTGCTTTTAATTTTGTATTTTTGCTCCTTTGCTCTTTTTGACAAAGTTTGTATGGCTTTTGATTTTATCATTCAAATCAATTTTATGATTTTGGTTTTTCAATAATAATAATAATAATAATAGTGATTTTAATTTGATCCAAAATTTTTATAGTTTTCAATTATGTCCTACAAATCAAGTTCATGGTTTTTATTTTTTCAATAATAATAATAATAATAATAATAATAATAATAATAATAATTAGTGATGATGATGATAATGATAAACCCCAGATAAAATTTTCTAGGATTTGTAAATATTAAAATTTTGGTTTGGAAAGAAAATGGGTAAAATTAAATTAACTGAGGAGTTGTCATGTTAATAATAACATGGATAAAAAAAATATGTTGAATTTAAAGTTATCAAGTTGACGAGACAGAATACCCGATAAAAAAAAAACTAGATTATTAAAAGGAGGGGCATTGTTGTCTTTAAAGGCTAAAAGATAAGAATATAATTACTCTTGGCTTCCTAAGGAAGCCAAGAGTTGCTGATTGAATAGAGAATGAGAGAGGAAGGGATTTTTTTTCAAAATTCCTTCAATAATCTACCTAAACTCGTACATTTACACTAAAAATTAAGGGGTAAGAAGGGATTAGGAGGATATTAGGCTTAGAAAAATGAAGAAAACTTAGTGGGATTTGTAATGGAAGGTGGTGGTGTTGGGAGGAGAAATTAGGAGGGATAGAAAAACTTGTTTCGAACATTTTCTTTTCTTTAAATTCTTGTGCTTAAGAGGTGAAAAGCTTTAAATTAAGCTTTAATTATATGTATGTTATGTGCAAAGTACATTTTTTTTTATTAAAGAATGCATTATGGAATATGTGTTTGAATGAATGGTTGAATCAATGCTAATGATGGGTTATGATCTAATTTGGGAAAATTTTGAAAATAAACTTATCTCCATCACTTACTAGGTTTCCACCTAAGGGAAATAAATTGGGAAATGAATTTGCTTGATGAAATTATTAGGGGAAGTGTATTTAGAAATGATATGTGTTGTATTAGAAAGTTGAATAATTAGTAAAATCCCTAAAATTAAAATTTAGAGTCATTTTCCTTTACCATAAGGTTTCGACCAAGAGTAGAAATTAAATGGAAGGGGACCATAATTTGTTAGATTTTATTTTATTTGAGTTTGCGAGAATAAAATGAATTAAGAGTAGTATGAGAAAAATTTAAAAGTCCTATTATGGACAAATAATGGAAGGAAGGTCAAACTAGATTTTTCTACGAAACTGTTTCGATTTGCTACTGTTAAGGGTGATTTCGGGTGGGTATATGGCATAACCGGGTATTACTTCCTCATGGAAGTTGTAGCCTTACATCTTACCTTTTTGAAAAGGTCAACCATATCCAAAACATAGTTCTATAACTTTAGATATAATTAAAATACCTAACCGTGTTTTTTGGGGGTCTGGTAGAATAATCCAGCCAAGATTTTATAACTTTCTAATGCTGTTTAAAATCATTGTTAAAGAATAATTTTAATGTGGAAAATAAAAGAATGGTATAGACATAAAGAAAATGAATATATTTATATGGACATGTGGAATCCTGAAAAGTTTTCTTGTTATTGTTTGAACGAGAATAGAATTTTGATATGGTTGATCGTTATATTTCTGATAATAATTGTAACCATAATACAACAAGGAAAGCTGTCGGGTTTTAAAGCCAATCAAGAGCGATAACAAGCACATACGCCAAGTAGGAGTTAATCTCATGCTCATATTTTTCTGTATATGCACTTTTAAATATTAGTCAATGTTAAATTCTAGAAGTGCTATATATGTCTATGTTGAGAATGATAAATTAAAATTGACAATTATCTGAAGTGGTATTGGAAGGGTCAATGAATCTGATGACCGAGACTGAAATTGACTAGTACTTCGAGTGGTACTAGAGGCGTCAGTGAATCTGACAACCAAAACTGAAATTGATTAGTATCTTGGATAATACAAGAGGCGTCAAAGAATTTGATGACCGTGATTAAATAAAATCGACTAGTACCTAGATGGTGCTAGAAGCATCAGGATGTCTGATGACTGAGATAATATGTTATTTAAAATTTAAATGAAAACAATGGTAAATAGAAATATTGTGTAAACGGGATAATCTTAAGGTATCTAATTAGATAAATAATTTATTTTCATGATATGTTAATTATTACACAAAAGAAAATGAAAAATAATAAGAATGATAATTAAGGAGATATAGTTTCTTCTTATTATAATGTTTATTAAATAATATTTTATCATTAAATAATTAAATTTTGATTTCAGGATCTTCTCACGTTTGTGCCAAGCAGTAGATTATTTTTGTGTTTAGTAGCTACTAAGATTGTAACAGGAACTTTTGTAAACTTTCCATGTATTATAATTTTAAAAATGTTGCATTAAAGTGTATTTGAAATTTGAGTTTAAAAAACATGTAATATTTTAGTTTCATAACCAATTAGTAATATTACATCATAATTAATACTTACTTTTATCTAGGCCGAGGATGTAAAAGTGAATTTAAGTTCGAATGGATTGGTTGAATGAACATAAAGCTTAAATGAATTTATTTTATTAGTAGTTATAAAAATAAAAATAGTATAAAAAATAATGATGTTGTTGATAATAATAATAATAGTTGTGAATGTAGTGGTGGTGGTGGTAATAGTAACAAGAATATTAAATATTTATTATTATGTATTAATTTAATTTTAATAAATATTTTTACATATTTGTTATGAAAAATATTTTATATTATTTTTTAATCTCACTTGAATACTTAAAAATCTTTTTTCTTTTTAAATAATCCGGCAGCGAAACACGATTACCAAGGCCAATATACATTAAAATTGATTTGATACAGAAGCTCTCGAGGTTAGTTATTGCAGGGTCGTATACGGTACAAACTATTCTGTCGATTCTATTCCATTCCTATCACAGTCAGTAGATATGCTAAGCCCGTCACCTACAAATAGTCATGCTTGACTTTGACACTGCCGTCCGAACTTAGCCCCGAAAATATCACATCTATTTGTAAAATATCTCTCTCTCACAGTGATGTAATTACCAGCTGTTTCTTACTTTTTTTTTCTTTTTTCGAACTTCATATTTGTAAAATATCACATCTGCTCTGTCTTTTTGCATGTCAAGCCTTGAACTTGCGTCTGTGTTGATGAGATTTCAGGCTGTTGAAAAATAGGGCTCAAATGGGTTTGCACTTCATCAAATTTATTTCTTTATTCTTTTCTCACTTATTACACTGAAGCACTTCGATTGGGCTCCGTTTGTTCTTTAATATGGTATTGTTACTGTCTATCATATCCATACATTTATAAAAAACATTCTCTAATGACCCATATAACAAAACAAAATTATTTATTTATTTTTATTTTTTAATTTCTTTTTTTATAGCAACGTAACATGATCGTGAACTCTTTATCCAATAGAATACCTAAAAGTATTCGGTTGTCTTCATTTCCCATTATTATCATTTAAACCTTTAAATAACTTACCATTCCAGTCATCAGATACCCTGGTGGATTTAGCACTACCCAGGCAGTAGTCAGTTTTAATCTCGGTCGTTAGGTGCATTGACGCCTCTATTACTACTCATCATAGTTTTGAAACCCGACCCGGTCAAGTGATCGAGTCACGTGTTAGATGGGTTGACCTGGGTTAACCCAGGTCAACCCAAAAAAAAAGGGTTCCTAGTTGAATTAAATCCTTCTTCATGCTTGCAAAGTGCATCTCCATAGCTCCCAGTCAGATCCATAGTTTTTCCTGGTCTTTCATCTGTCTTCGTCTGAGAAGAAAGATACTCACGCAAAACCAGCAGCAACCTAGCCCTTTTCTTGCTAAGATGGGGTCGCTGTTTTCCCAGTGCGCGGAGCCCCAGGTGTTAGTGGTTTATCATTGGGTCAATAATACTAATCCCTCTTTTTATGCTCCTAGGGCGGGAAGAAGAAAAGAAAACGCGAAGCAATTTGCACTTGTCTCAATCAAGATGAGCTGCAAGACTTCCTTCATTTCCTAATCGTTCGATCCTTAGCATCTCGGGTGCCAACAAATGCCTTTGCTTTCGCTTGATTCGAATCATCTCCGTCGAGCCTCTCTGGACTAAGGGGCGAAGTGGCTCGACGTCAGGAGAGGGGTATAAGGCTAGAGGCCACAGAAAACAGAGAGTGAAAGAAGGAGATTCAAACCTTTTTCATAGAGAAACAACAACGATCAATAGTCAGGCCACAAAAATTGTAACTGATATTGCTTCATTCTTCTTCACTCTTCAGTCTTCAGCGTTTTGGCATTTTAAAATGCCAAAACGACGTCGTTTAATGATTGTTAATATAAAAAAATTTGACCGGGTCTCACCCAGGTTCGACCGGGTGGACCGGGTCCCGGGTCGACTCGCCGGGTCGACCGGGTTTCTCCAGGCCAATTCCCAAGCGGGTTTTTGCCTCCACCCGGACCAGTCCCAGGCCTGGGTCGACCCACCGGGTTTTAAAACTCTGCTACTCATGGATACTAGTCAAATTTAATCTCAGTCGTCAGATTCACTTATAACTCTAGTACCACTCAAGGTACTAGTCAAATTCAATTCATTTTTGCTTTTATTTTTCCAACATCATCCTCGACTTAGATATACGCAAATACATCAAGAATTTATTGCCAACTAACATTCAAAAATATAATATAAAAATATGGAGGGGGAGGATAACACATGTTGGTGCCTATACTTGTGTTATTGCTCATGATTGTTTCTCTGATATGACAACTTCCACCATTATGATTACGATTATTATTAAAAATGTAACCATCAATCACATTTTAATTCCTTTCTCGTTAAAATATTAACAAGGAAAACTTTCAAAATTACACACACACACACACACACATTTCCTTTATGTTCATAATTATTCTTAGTTTTCATATTAAGATTATCTATTAACAACAATTCCAAGCAATAATAGAAAATTGTAAAATCTTGATTGATTTAGTCTATCAAACCCCGAATACTGTTTGGTATTTTAATTATATTTAGAGTTGTAGAACAACATTTTAGGTGTGGTTGGTCTTTTCGAAAAGCTAATACATAAGGTTACAACTTTCATGAGTAAGCAACACCCAATTATGCTATTTATCCACCAAAAATTATCCACAACAATAGCATACCCAATAAGCTCGGTAGAAACCTAGTTTAACCTTCCTTCTATTATTTGTCCATAATAGGAGTTTTATAACTTCAAATTATATAATGTCAGTTTCTTTTGAACAATTTTTATGCATAAACATATTTCAAACTTCCTCATTTAGTTGTCCTAACTCCTTCTACAACTCAAGTGATGAATTGTCAAAATTTCAGCTTACATGTCTAGTACATTTTCATGTGTTCTTTCACCATTTAAGTAACCACTTTCTTCTTACATATATCGTAACATTATTTGTAAACAAATCTCCTATAATCACCTTGCTCCTCTCCATACTTTTATTGAAATGACCTATTATAGAAGAAAAATATAATTCATTTAATTTTCTCACAAGCTCAATTCTTGCGAACTCAATTCAAACAAGAATTTAACAACTTACGATCCCCTCCCCTTTAAATTCTTTTCTTGGCCGAAACCTTTTGACCAAGGAAAGTGACTTTTAAATTCTCATTTTTAGGAATTTACTTATTATTCAACTTTCTAATACAACACACATCATCTTTAAATATAATTTCCCTGATAATTTCATCAAACAAACTCATTTTTTAAATTCTTTCCCCATGGTCGAACCCTAGCAAGTGATGAGAATAGGTTTTCTTTTCAATTTTCTCCGAACTAGATCATCATCCAAGAATCATGTATCTAAGCATTATTCAAACATTACATTAAACATTTAATTAACTATTCATTCAAATCCACATTCCATAATGCATTTTCTAATAAAAATGTATCATCACATAACATACATACAATTAAAGCTTAGATTAACAAAAAAAATTGAAGGAAAAAAAGAATTGAAAACAAGTTTTCCTTCCCTCCTATTTTTTCCTCCCAAACCTGCCACTTTCCATGTCAAATTCCTCAAGAATTTATTTGTTTTTGCTAGCTTAATCTCCTCCTAAGCTCTTCTTATCCCTTTAATTTTAGTATGGAGGTTTGAATTTAGGTAGAATATTGAAGAAAACATAAAAAAAATCTCTTCCTCTCTTCTTCTTTAAGAAGCCGACCACTATTAGCTTCCAAAGAAAGCCAATAGTGTTCATGTACTCGTCTTTTTATCCTTGTGGACAACAAAGCCAATCCCTTTAATAATCTTGTATTTTTTGTTTAATATCCTGTCTCATCAACAAAGAAATATGTTTACACCTCATCCCATATAACTTAGGTCATACAATCCAACCTTATTTTTTTAAAAAAATTAAAATTTTATTTTTATCTTCAATTTTTTTTAATATTTTTACAATGTTTTGATGTCTTAATTTTAAAAATAAATATCAAATAAAAAATTATTTAATATATTTCTAAACAAATAATATTTTAAAAAATAATATTTAGCACAGTATAATTGTAACAATCACGTAACAACTAAGATCAAACTTCGACCAACTTCTGAATATTTACACGAGTAGGAGACAAGTACCCTTCTTCGAGGATCAAAATGGTTAAACAATTTTAAAAAAAAATTATACAATCCAGATTTTATTTTTACTGTCCTTGATGAGGCATCGAAGAGAAGTATTTGTCTAGACAATCAAGAAACAGATAAAGAGGATAAATGCACTAGTTCAACACATATAATTTGCATTAACATAGGAGTTCATAACTCCATATAAACAGAGATCATGCATTGATCATCCTTCCAAAAATAACAGCAGTGCAGGTAAAACATTTTTTCTTAGATAGACAAAAGGCTGTATCAGTCTAGATACAGAGCAGATGCAAAAGATCTATTGTTGGCCTAAACATAATAAGTTACTAGTGCTAAAGCTATAGTTTTTGCTTGGTGCAGTCACGGTGTTCTTGGCTTCTCGGGGCTACCGCCATTGTGATGCAAAGGATCTGGGCCAGAAGGCGCTGCCCTTAACTCTCGAATCTCCAACTTCTCTCCATTTCCAGTGCTGCCTGTTGGTCCACGCAAACCACCCGTCAAGACAACCAACACCTGGTCCCATGGAAAGTAAACAATAATATTGTATATAGTTAGCTCAAATAACAATACTAACACAACAGAGAAGCCCTTAAACAAGAATTACGAAGGAAAGCCACATAGAAATATAAAAAGCAAAGCAAACCTTTCTGCTTTTGACATCCACAGGAGATACCGCCTCAGCATAAAAGCACCTCTGACCAGTACTGCATCCTGCTAAACAGGCAAGAAAACACTTTCAGCTGCTTATTGGAGCTAGCTCATGCATTAGTTTTACTTAACAATTAACATGGCCCAATTCTTACTAAACAAACCATGCAATGAGAGAGATTGGGAGAGATTCAGACCATAAGATTCTTCCATGACCATGTAGAACAAGACTAGGACTAACATGAGAGAGTAAAACTTGGAAGGACATGCCATTTCTGTGGAAACCTTGGAAAAGTTTGGGGAAAGGAAACCTTTGAGAACCCAAACCCCACAGAGACAGGAAAGTTGGATGTGTATCTAAACCATCGAGAGTGAGACCCGATTTATAGAGTAGATAAATAAGAAGCTTTTCAAGTTGAAACTGATAACAAATGATGACCCATGCAGCCATTCTTGGAGAAATTATTAGGGAAGCCATTAAGATCCTCGCCCTATATATTCCATGATGGAAATTCGTCTGAGGGCGCCGTCTTCAATTACCGTCACTACCAACGTCACTGTGCTTATCACCTGCCAAACTAACAAATCAGAAATTACCATTTAGCTGTGAGAGTGGCAAGATTTTTTTTTTTTTTTTTGTAATTTCATGTTTGATTTTTATAATTGTTAATATAATAATCACTAAAAATTTATGTAGTTTTTAATTTTACAATCTGTAAAATTAATCAAGATGCACATAAATTGATATAAATACTTATATTAATAAAAAAAAAATTAACAAATCAGAAATGATCCGTTTGGTATAGTAGCTGTGATTATTTTTCTTAAATTAAAAAAATATTTTTTTATAATTGTGAATTTGAATTTAATTTTTAATATAAATTAATTTTATAACTTGAACAAAACTAAGAAATAATTAAATATTATTTTTATCTTTAGAGTATAAAGATATTATTATTGTCCTTGTGTTGTATGATGTTCTTATTGATACAGACTTCTTGATTATTATGACATAATTATTAGATTGGTTTTATTTCCGTTTTTAATTTGTAATATCACTCCATATTTTTATAAGTCAGTGGAAATAACCTTTTTCCATGATTTGATTTAAAAGAAACATAATTAGCTTATAAAATATCTTCTAATGATAAATATAATAATCTAAGATTTTTAAAAATAATCACCACTGCAAAAACTTAGAGAAAGAACAAATTAAAATTAAAAAAGAAATACCTTCTTGACCACCAAATCAATGATTTAAAGTTAATTTAAAAGTAGTCTTCTAGTATCAAAGGGTCGAAGCAACATGAAGTGAAGTAGAGACACGTAAGAAACTCTCTGGGCTACATCAAGAGATTCAACACTCATGACGCAAAGGGTGAGTAAATTAGGCCAAGGCCTAATCCACAGAGCGCCTGGATATCAAACTCCGACACTAATCCTGCTGTGATCAAAGTTAATGACGTGATTTTGTGCTTCCATTCTTGAAATTGGCTTCACTGTTACCTGGTGATGCAAATGGGGTTGCTCAAGAGACACTGTAGGTTACACGCTCTTGAATTGAGCCATAGAAGCTAATTCTTGTATAGCATCTGAAACTTTCTCTATGATTTCGACAACCAAAGCAGCTCCGGCCGCTGCTATTATATTCTTGTCTTGTCTTTTTATTTTTGTATTTTAAAAGTATTTTTTTAAAAAATAACATAATTTTTTAAGTATTTTTTTTTTAAAAAATTTAATAACTATGTACTTGAAAGTTAACCCATCTAAATTAACCTGAGCTTGAAAAAAGACTAGTTTGGTCGAATAACGATGCTCAGCATGCCCATTAACAACTCCCTAACGGAGATTAAATGCAGCTGATTCCATTGGACCAAATTCGGATGGTTTCCATTAAAGCCCAAACTCACAACCTGTTAGGATGCTACCATATTTTTTAGCCACAGGAAGCCACTTCCATCTTCCTTGTCACACTTAGGCCCATAAACAGTCCGTCGAGTATAAACATGGTGTATTTGTTTTATTTTATAATTAATAAGAGAAAGAAATTAAGGAAATAAACAACTCAAGATAATCAAAAAATTATTTCTATCATCTAATCAAAGAAAATTATCAAACATTTTATATAATTTATTTTATTTTATTTTATTATATGTTGTTATATAGCTATATAAGATATCTCTATAAATTGAATGTAAAATAAATATTAAAATCAGCAATCCATATCATTCATTTGAAACTTTTTTTCTCTCTTATTTTACTTTTATTCCAACCAAAATCATGGTAGAATCAACCAAAATCAGCAACAATATCTATCGTCTAAAAAAACAAAAGATAGACAATTGATCCCTAGAGGTAGCTAGGATTTGACCACACCCACATTTTATTTCTTATTCTTTGACTCTAAGATGATCAAATCCAAGAAATTATATTTTAAAAGAAATTGTTTAATAATCAAACGCCCTTAGAACATCCCCATTTACAGTTCTTTAAATTATTCAAGGGTAGGTTTCCAAGCCGACAAGCATAACTTCGACCTTTCCCATTCTTCAAAAAATGCTTGATCACGTACAATACAATGCCTTATCGTACGAACTTAAACTGAAAAAGAAAAATTAATTAATTAATTAATTATTCAAGGGTTCTGGACTAAACGTATGACATTCGTCACCTTTAAACATACTCCTGAGGAATCTTTCATTAAACTATTTGCTCGTTTTTTTTCAGTTTTTTTTAAAAATAATAGTTATCGTATTTATTTACTTTTGTTTATTTCTTTATGCATATAATACTCCATGATCTCATCCTGAAATGTGAAACTTCCAGCATATTCGAAAGAAGTTTGGTTTTCCAATATTTAATCAATGAAATCCACTTTATTTTTTATTTTTTTTATTTGATATTATAATAGTTTATATGGTTTCAGCTTGAATAAATAGATTCTAAAAAACTATAAATTATTATTATTTTTTTAAATCAAGATTATAAAACAAAGATTTTAATGAGACCCACGATGTGTGTTGAAATAAAATATTTTTAAAATTATAATTATAACAAAATACAATTTTAATCATACTACCAAAGTGAGCCCTTAGAGTGCAACTCTTGATAAGTTTATTACATGCACTATTTATCTTTCCTTCCTCTTTTTTGTATATTTTTGTTGTCTAAATTGAGTATTTAGTATCACGTACTATGAGTTAATCCTATTCACAACATGAATATGAAAGAAGAGAAGAAAATCATGCCCGGGCATGAAAAAGAGAAGAAAATCATATAATCCTATTCACAACATGAATATGAAATTCTACACATAACACTACTAGAAAATTAATAAATACAAACGGAAACCTCAATGAAAAAAATCTGTCGGTATATTACGATAATCTTTACTGATAGAATTTGTCATTCCTATATCCATCGATAAACAAAGACAGAAAAATTTCCGTGGTATATACTAAGGGAATGATGAAGGGTATTACAATAGGATTCAAAAAGACAAATCATATGGTAACGTGATATTTTTACCAACAGAATGATCGAATGAGTTATTGATACAATAATTCTTTTAGTAATGTCGTTGGTGATATTTAATTTACAACCTCATGATCGACCCTTCTCTCATCCTTCCTCATTTCTCCTTATTCCTTATGCATTTTTTTCTACAACAAACAACTACCCCTCTCCTCCCCAATCTCAACACAATTTAACCTCCAACAATAAATTTGGCCACCACAATACTTAGTTTGTCAACATCCGTATTCTGATTCAAATTTTATTTAGAATTCTCCACTTTAAATAAGCAAATCTACTTTTTTTTTTAACTCAATTTTAAAATTTTGATTTTTTTGCATATTCTTTTGTAGTATATTTATTTTGTTTGGGTGTTTAGTTGTTTTATAGTTTTTTCTCATACAAATTTGTTGTATGGATTTATGATTGGTACATGTTAGGATTTGTTTTTGATTTTGTAAAATTATATTTGTTTGTAAATTGATGAAACTTATGTCGAATTTTTGATTTAGGTGTTTTGTGATGAAATAAATAATGGCTTAAGTAATGAGTCCGTTTTATATTTTATCAATTTTATTGTCGAGTTGAAATTTTCAGTAAATGTGTAAATATTTAAATTTATGTACATAATTGATAATGAATAATTAAGAGTACTAATAAAATAGATAGAAGAAGTTTGAGCAAAATCAATATTTTTGCAAATTATTTAGTTAACATTGTTAAATAATACATGTTGTTATCATTATTTTATATATGTTTGATATAAATATTGGATGATCTTTCATTGATGTATAGAGATTCACCCCAAGGGTTACAGATGATGAATTATTGTAATGAGGTTCACGATCTTATTAATTACACACTATATAATCTGAGAAATATTAGTGGAGAGGGTATTACATGTCCATGCAAAAGGTGTAAAAATAAAAAAGTTTCTCGATCTAGATGTTGTAACGATGCATCTTCTACAAAAAGGGTTCATGAAAAAATACCTGTGTTAGTATGCATATAGAGAACCATATATTCTTCACGATACTATAATAGAAATGATAATTGAGTCAACTTCTAATTCTAGCAACGTGCATGGAGTTGTAGATGACAATAGTAATCCTTATATGAATATGGTTATGGATGCGATGGAAATAAATCAGTGTCATGCCGATCAATGTCTAATGGTAGATGAAAAACCTAATGCAAACACAACTATGTTTTTTTATCTTTTGAAAGATTTTCACGAACCATTATGAGATTATTGTACAAATCATGGTAAATTATCAGTCGTTGTACAAGTGTTTAAAATCAAATCATATCATAGGTTGAGTGAGGCCAGTTATAACAAAGTTGTTGAATGAGCGGGAAACATTTTATCTGAAGGGAACAAACTGAAAGATAACTTTTATGTTGCTAAATCCATGATGAAACCCTTCGGTCTAAGATATTCTAAAATTAACATGTGTCTAAACTTCTGCATGTTGTACTGTCTTGAAAATACAGAGTTGACCAAGTTCAAAACATGTGGGCTTTCTCATTATAAACTCATGACTGGCGAGGGAAAGACTCTTATCGCACACATAAAACTTAGATACTTCTCAGTCACACCTAGAGTATAGAGGTTATTCATGTTACCAGAAACTACTGAGCATATGACATGACATCAGTCACATGATGCAGTGGATGGAGTGATGGTGCACCCTTTTAATAGTGAAGAGTAGAAACACTTTAATAATGTGCATCCTCAGTTTTTAATGAAGACAAGAAATGTGTGTCTTGGGTCATGTATATACGAATTCAATCCATTATGGTTATTTGCTGCTCCTTACTCTTGTTGTCCGGCAATACTCATATTTACAACTTGCCACCGGGGATGTGTATGAGGCCGAAGTTCATGTTTTTATCTATGGTCATACATGGTTCTAATAGTCCAAGTTGGAATATAGATGTTTGTCTTTGACCATTGATTGATAAATTTAAGCACTTATGGTCATTTGGGGCTTTGACTTATGATGTATCGAGGAAATTTTTTTTAATGAAGATAGCTTTGATGTGACCATTAATGATTTTCCAACTTGTGAAATGGTTTCTAGTTGGAGCATATATAGAAAACTAGCATGTTCATGTTGTATGAAAAATAATAAGGCATTCACGCTAACAAATATAGGTAAAACATCTTTTTTTTTACTGCTACTAATGGTTCTTGCCAACGGATCACAAGTTTAGAAAGAACAAAAAGGACTTCTTTATTGGCAGAGTTGAAAAGGTTGTTGCATTGCCGCTTCTTTCAGGTGAAGAATTCTATAACATGGTGTCAGAGTACGATGGCATTGTGTTTAGTTTTCAATTCGGTAAGCAAACGTTTCCTGGTTTTGGTTTGACTCAAAATTTGGTAAAGAAAAGTATTTTCTGTGAGCTTTCTTATTGGAAGACCAATCTTATCCGCTATAACCTTGATATCATGCACATGGAAAATAATATGTTTGAGAACATTTTCAACACGGTTACGGATGTGAAGGGGAAGAGGAAGGACAAACATCAAGGCTAGAGTAGATACAACTTTCTTTTGTGTTTTCCTGGTGGACATGCCTCAAACATATCAAGGTTGATGAATTTGAAGATTGTATATTGTATGGAATAAAGATTCATGATTGCCACGTGTTTATGCAAACACTCGTTCCATTAACTTACCAGGATTTATTGGTAAAGGAGATATGAGATGCACTTAAGAAGATTAGTCACGTCTTTAGAGATTTATGCTCCAACAAGTTGCAGACATAACTTATGGAGAGATTTGAAATGAATATCGTCAAGACAATATGTAAACTTGAGATGATATTCCCTCCATCGTTTTTTGACTTCATGGAGCATTTACCCATATTTTTACCGTTTGAGGCAAAAGTTGGATACCTGGTCCAATATAGATGGATGTAGCCATTCAAGATGTTAGGGTTTACACATGCATCTTAATTAAAATTTTATTGTCTTTCTTTGCATATTTTAAAACACTCATTTAATTCCATGCAGGTACTTGTTCAACCTTAAGAGAAAAGTAAAAAAACAAGGCACATGTTGAGATTTCCATATGCAAGGCCTATTGATTAGTACTTAAAAGTGCATTTTTATCAAGGTTTTATATCATCATTTTGCACTTGAAGTATTAATAACTCCTTAACTAGAGCATCTTTTATAATAACATGTCTAATAATAAAAGATACCTTTAATTTATGATAAATATTTATCTTAAATGCAGGCCTATCACATAAATCAAAGGATCGATTGATGAGTTTAACTACTGAAATTGATTTAATTTATGATAAATGTTTATCTTAAATGCAGGCCTATCACATAAATCAAAGGATTGATTGATGAGTTTAACTACTGAAATTGAGAAGACAAAGAGAGGGCTAAGCTTAGAAAAGAGATGCTGGTTCAGTCCAAACTGGAACACCATTCAGTTATTGGATCATAACTAGAGCTGTAGAACTTGGATTTAGGTCTGATTTACATGTGGAAAGCTAAGACATAGGCCTAAAACTTTCATGAAGAGTCTAAGATTTAAAAGTGCCATTTTCGAGTTCAAATGGTAGCAACAACGAAGAAGTCAGAATCTGTCCTATAACCTGGACACTATTTAGTGTTCAGCCCATATCTCGAGTTCTAGAAGTTCAAATGCGCTGATTTTTATTTTCTTGGAAAGTGAAGATAATTTCCTAGAACTTTCATGAAAACTATCTGTTCAAATTCTGATGTTATCAATGACGTTTTGTTCAGACAAGAAGATAAGGATTGTCACCAAGTCAAGATGTGGCCAGTCATCAAATCAATAGTTCTGAATTTTGGCCTATAAAAGGAGGCATTTGCCATGCATTTAGGCATCTTGGTGTTCAGATCAAGATCACTCTATCTCTTTGTATTTTGTAATGTTCAAGTTTTATTTTATGTTATATTAATCTTTTGTTTATGCTTTTCATTTCCTTTACTATACTTAGTTAACTTATATCATGTTTATGTTCTTATATTGTTTATTTATGTTTTTCTTCTTCATGATGTTTAGCTAAGTTAATTATGTCAAGGTGAAAAGGTTACACTAATGGTGTAAAAATAAGTATAGCATAAACTCAACATGGACTTTAATGTTTGATACTAACATGTTTTGTATTTATTATCTTACTCACTCTTAATACATTGCTTGTTAAATGGTTAATCTAGATTTGTGTTGAACAACCATTGGTACAATACTTGGCACTTTCATAGCCCAACTGTATGGTATAACCGACACCTGTGCTATGAAAGGAACTTTATTTGTTGTTAACATAAGTTATCACCATGAATACCTGATAATATTTACAAGTATTGGCATTACTCGAATAAGATAATTAATGTAATCATGTTAATAATTTATAATCCGATTGGAACCTCCTTTGTATGTGGTTTCCAGTCAAGTAATAAAAAGAGTTTATACTATACTTGATTGAAATACCATTAATGGATCCTCTAACCTTGACAATTATTTTATCATTGTTTAATCCTTACATCAATATCACATCTCAAAAGTTCTCTTCAACTCCTTTTCATTTATTGTTTATAATTTTATATAGTTCACCTCCCCGTGGTTTGACCCCGGTCTTGTCGGGTTATTTATTACTTCGACACTCCTACATTTGGGAGAAGACATCAACTCTTTGATCGTGTCAAGTTTTTGGCATCGTTGCCGGGGAAGGTAAATTACTATATAAATTATATATTTTATTTTATTGTCTTTTCTTTTCTTTCCTTTTATCTAACTTTTGTTTCTTTTTGTTTCTTTTTTGTTTCTTTCATTTTATTCTCTTCCTACACGTGCATAAGAGTTTGGTCACGTAGATTAAGTGGTAGATTTTGTAGGGTGTCCTCATCATTTTCAGAAAATATGGCCGAAGAAGATAACCAGTCGATTCATAATGAGAATAATGAGAATAATTGAGTTAGAACACTTATAGACCACATGAATCCTACAAGAACAAGTGCACCCTCATGTATAGTTTTCCCTCTTGATGCATCTCACTTCAATTTTAAGCCAGACATTATTCAACTTTTACCTTCTTTTCATGGCTTAGATCTAGAAAATCCATGCTTGCATTTGAGAGAATTTGAAGAAGTTTGTAACACTTATAATGACTCAAATTGTAGCATGAACACTATTAGATTAAAGCTTTTTCCTTTTTTCATTGAAAGATAAAGCTAAAATATGGCTACAAAATTTGAGACCAGGATCCATTCGTGCTTGGGATGAAATGCAACAATAATTTTTAAAGAAGTTTTTTCCGTCTTATAGAACAAACTCTTTCAAAAGACAAATCACCACTTTCACTCAAAAACCAGGAGAAACATTTTACCAATGTTGGGATAGGTATCGAGACTTGCTTAATAGTTGCCCTCATCATGATTTTGAAACATGGAGATTGGATTCATATTTTTATGAAGGGTTAACACCTAAAGATAGACAAATGGTGGAATTGATGTGCAATGGAACTTTTGAAGATAAAGACCCTAATGAAGCAATGGAGTACTTAGACTTGCTAGCTGAAAATGCTCAAAATTAGGACACTATAGGCACTTATGAGGCACCAAGTAAAACTCAACCTCATACATCTAGTGGATGAATGTACAACCTTAGGGAAGATCATGACCTCAAAGCCAAGTTTGCATCTTTAGCTAGAAAAGTCGAGGCACTAGAATTGAAAAAGAGTGGTCAATTAAAATCTGTTCAACATATTGTGTGTCAAATCTATGAAACCAATGAACACTCAACCGTTGACTGTCCAACTTTGCCTTCTTTCAAGGAATGCCTTAATGAATAAGCCCATGCTTTAAACAGTTTCCAAAGGCCCAATCATAACCCATACTCGCAAACATACAACCATAGTTGGAGAAATCACCCAAATTTTAGTTGGAAGAGTGATAACAATAATGCACAAACTTCACAGTCACCGTTTCAAGCACACCATAATTTCTAAAATTCTCATAGATATGCACCTCCTTATGCTCCACCTCCTAGAAGAAATCATGAGGAAACATTGCATGCATTTATTGAAAAGCAGGAGACAATCAACACTCAAAATGCTCAAACCATGGCAGATCTAAAAGATGCTCTTGCAAAATTCACATCTGCTCTTAGTTTTCAAGAGAAAGGTAAGTTTCCATCTCAACCATAACAAAATCCCAAAGGATAATACAATTCAAGTGCAAGTAGTTCCGGAAGCCAACACATGGATTAAGTCAAATCAGTCATTACTCTTCGTAATGATAAGGTTATTGAAAAACCCATTCTTGAACCTTGTGAGAAAGAAGATGAGTTAGTTTCTAAGGGTAAGGAAAGGGTTGAACCTGAACATTGCAAAGAAAAGACTGATTCAGCACCAGTACTTTCATTTCCTCATGCCATGACCAAACAAAGGAAAGTCAATTACAATTCTGAAATCTTTGAAACTTTCAAACATGTAAGGATCAATATACTTTTATTGGATGCTATTAAACAAGTACCTTATTATGCTAAATTTTTGAAAGACTTGTGTACTGTGAAGAGAAAACTGAATGTGAAAAAGAAATCCTTTTTAGCAGAACAAGTAAGTGCTATTCTTCAAAACAATAATGCTTTGAAATATAAAGACCCTGGTTGTCCTACAATTTCATGCTTTATTGGAGAACATAAAATTGAAAAAGCTTTACTTGATCTTGTAGCTAGTGTGAATTTACTTTCATATTCGACTTTTCAAAGTCTCAATCTAGGCGAGTTAAAACCAACTTCGGTAACTCTTTTACTTGCTGATAGATTTGTAAAAGTGCATAGAGGAATAGCTGAAGATGTGTTAGTACAAGTTGATAAATTCATTTATCCTGTAGATTTTATTGTCTTGGATACACAACCTGTTGAAGCATGTATTTTAATTCCTGTTATTTTAGGATGTCCATTTCTTGCAACTTCTAATGCATGGAATGGACTGATAAACTTATCATTTGGAAACATGACATTGGAGATGAATATTTTCAACATTTGCAAGCAACCTGTAGATGATAATGATTTACAGGAAGTGAACTTTATTGAAAAATTAGTTCATGATCAATTTCAAACCGCTTCCAGTGAAATTGAGATTGATGAATCTGACAATTTGCAAATGGTCTAATTTCAGGAAGAATCAATGGTAAGTAATTGGAGACCACAAATTGAAGAATTGCCACCACGATCAATTGAGTCCGTACCTTCAAGTATTCAACCACCAAAACCTGATTTGAAGTCATTACCATTCAATCTCAAATGCTCATTTTTAAGAGAAAATAAAACTTTTCTGGTAATAGTTTCTTCCAAACTTAATGCACATCAAGAAGGTAAGTTATTACAAACTCTGAAAATGCACAAAAATGCATTATGATGGACCATAGCTGACATAAAAAGAATTAGTCCTTTGATTTGCACACATAAGACTTATTTAGAGGAAAATGCTAAACCCTCTAGAGAAATGCAACGAAGGCTTAATCCTAATATGAAAGAAGTAGTGAAAAATGAAGTTATTAAGCTTCTAGATAATGTAATCATTTATCCTATTTCTGACAGCAAATGGGTAAGTCCTACCCAAGTTGTACCTAAAAGTCTAGAGTCATTGTGATAACAAATGAGAAAAATAAGTTAATTCTAACTAGGACTATTACTGGTTGGCGTATGTGCATTGACTATAGGAAACGTAATTCAATGACTAGAAAAGATCATTTTCCTTTACCTTTCATGGATCAAATCCTAGAAAGAGTTGTAGGTCATGAATTTTATTGTTTCCTAGATGGCTATTCAGATTACAACCAAATTGAAATTGCATTGGAAGATCAAGAGAAGACTACTTTCACATGTCCATTTGGTACTTTTGCATATCGAAGGATGCCTTTTGGATTATGTAATGCACCAGCCATGTTTCAAAGATGCATGTTTAGCATATTCAGTGATATGGTTGAACGTTTTCTTGAGATTTTTATGGATGATTTTTCTATTTTTGGTGATTCATTTGATGATTGTTTAACTAACTTGGAAAAAGTTTTGAACTTGTGTGAAGAGAAGAATCTTGTGCTGAATTGGGAAAAATGTCATTTTATGGTAACAAACGACATTGTACTTGGTCACATTGTTTCATCAATAGGAATTGAGGTTGACAAATCTAAAATCGAGTTAATTGCCAACTTACCAACACCAAAATCTGTTAAAGATGTTAGATCATTTTTAGGACATGCTGGTTTTTATAGAAGGTTTATCAAAGATTTTAGTGTAATATTTAAGCCATTGAGTAACCTTCTAACAAAGGATAATATTTTTGAATGGACTGAACATTGTGAGGAAGCCTTTGTTAAACTTAAAAACTTACTTATTTCTGCTCTTGTCATTCAACCTCCTGATTGGTCATTACCTTTTGAAATAATGTGTGACGCTAGTGATTATGCCGTGAGTGCTGTCTTGGGACAAAAAAAGATAAGAAACCGTATGTGATTTACTATGCACGTTAAACTTTAAATAGCGCTCAAATGAATTACACTACCACTGAAAAAGAATTACTTGCAGTAGTATTTGCATGTGAAAAATTCAGATCTTATCTTGTTAGCTCACCTGTTGTTGTTTTTAGTGATCATGCAACATTGAAATATCTTCATCCTAAGAAGGTTTCTAAGGCTAGATTGGTGCGGTGGATTTTGTTACTTCAAGAATTTGATATCACAATTAAGGACAAGAAAGGCATTGAAAATGTTGTCGCGGATCATTTGTCAAGATTGACAATAGATTCCATATCTGACATCATACAAATCAATGATTACTTTCTTGACGAATCTTTACTTTCTGTATCTACAATGCCTTGGTTTGCTAATATTGTCAATTTTCTTATTTCAGGACATTTGCCAACTCATTGGAGTACCCAAGACAAAAGAAAGTTCTTGAATGAAGTGAAGAATTTTTATTAGGATAACCCTTATTTATTCAAATATTATCCAGATCAAATATTTCGAAGATGCATTCTTGACAATGAGGTAAGTAGTGTCATTAAATTTTGTTATTCTGAGGCATGTGGGGGTCATTTCTCATCAAGAAAGACAACTGCAAAAATCTTACAAAGTGGATTTTACTGGCCCACCATGATCAAGGACTCATATGCATTTTGCAAGACTTGTGAAAATTGTCAAAAGTTAGGATCTATTTCAAAACGTCACATGATGCCTTTAAATCCTATTCTTGTCCTTAAGATATTTGAGTATCGGGATATAGATTTCATGGGTCCATTTCCTCCATCATTTGGTTTCTTGTACATATTAGTCGCAGTAGATTATGTTTCAAAATGGATAGAGGCAATTCCAAGTCGAAACAATGATCACAAAACAGTGATAAAGTTTTTGAAAGAAAATATTTTGAGTCGATTTGGAATCCCTCGAGCCATGATAAGTGATGGTGGAACACATTTATGCAACAAGCCATTTGAGTCTTTAATGAAGAAATATGGAATCACACACAAAGTTGCCACCCCTTATCACCCTCAGACAAGTAGATAGGTAGAACTTGCTAATAGGGAGATCAAACAAATCTTGGAAAAAACATTGCACCCTAATAGGAAGGACTAGTATTTAAGACTTAATGATGCTCTTTGGGCTTATCGTACTGTTTTTAAAACATCATTAGGTATGTCACCTTATAGGTTGGTTTATGAAAAACCTTGTCACTTGCCTGTGGAACTTGAACACAAAGCTTATTGGTCTATTAAAGCTTTTAATTCAAACCTTTATGATGCTAGCCAGTTGCGTAAGTTACAAATAAATGAGCTTGAGGAAATAAAAAAAGTGATGCATATGAGAATTCAAAAATTCATAAAGCAAGAATCAAAGAGTTTTATGACAAGAGAATCTTGAGAAAAACATTTGATGTTGGTCAAAAAGTTTTGCTTTATAATTCTCGACTCCATTTATTTACTGGAAAGCTAAAATCAAGATGGAGCGGTCCATTTATTGTGAAACATGTGTATCCTTATGGGGCCTTTGATATTTAGAATCCAAAGAATGGTAATGTTTTTAAGGTAAATGGACATCGTTTGAAAGCTTACTCTGATAATTTTTCTAGTGAAATGAATCCATTGGTTTGAATGATCATGTATATAAAGGTTGATTATTTTGTTTTTCTCACATTGTTTTTGTGTTTCTTTTTAGTGTGACTCTTGTTTTCCTAGTCTTTCTCCAACCCCGGTCAAATGGTGGATAACGGTACTCTGTGACTCTTAAATCGGTTCTTTTAGTTTCCCATGATAACTGATATATGTGTATATATTTGTTCAATACCTTGTTCCTTCTCTTTTCTTTGAATCTCTTTTCCACTTCTCATCTAAAAAAATGGACACCACTCTTGAAAAACTAAAAAAGTATTTTCCCGCTTTGCCTCCAAATGCGATTGTAAAAATTTACCGTGCTAGGTGTGAAAGATTAAGGTTGTTAATGAACCATGGAATTCTTGAAGATATTCATTGGATGATTAAAGCAAAGGTCCGATTATCAGGTGAGTCTTCCAATTCTTTTATTTCATACATGCCTGGGACGGGTAAAAGCACTTTTGCAAAGAAACATCATGCAAAACGACTGAAAGTCTGTCACCGATGTGCCAGATGAACTTGTAATACACAATGTCATTCTTTAGGAATGGTATCTATAAACCGTGAAGATAACATACAATTCATTAAGGATGAACTGAGTAAGGAGTCTTTAGATAATCTTCTATTAACTTTTGAGACACATCCTAGTGGAGATGTGCATCGTGCAATTCATGATTTATGATCCCATTTCATAAAGAACATGATCGACTTAGTCCTAGGAATCTGATTAAAAAAGTCCATGTTTGTCAGTTTTTAAAAAAACTGGATGAGAATCTTATCCCCGACCCATAGAGGGCGTTTAAGCCGTTCTTGGACGTAAAACCAAGGGAAGATGTGAGCCACAATCACAACTACTTGTACATACACATGTTAAAATAATAAATAAATAAATAAATGAATAGAGAGAGAGAGAGAGAGAGAGAGAGAGAGAGACTCCAGCTGGCCTACGTATAGGTGGTATGATTGCATTTTCAATTTCTCATCTATAAAATATTCTCTTCCTTCCCTTTATTTCTACTCAACCCATACATTCAATAGACATAAAAGTGTGTAGAAATGGCAGGTTCCTCAAGTCATCAAATAAGAAATATTTGTGTTTTTGGTGGATCTAGTCATGGGAAAGAAAAAGAGTTTTTATAATCAACAAATCATCTTGGTCAGGTACTAGCTGAGAGAAAGATTCATTTAGTGTATGGAGGAGGTAGCTTTGGGTTAATGAGAGGTGTGTTAATAGCTACATTTTTAGGAGGCAGTCAAGTTTTGGGGGTCGTTCCCAAAGCTTTAGCAGAAGGGGACATCATTGGAAAATCAATTGGAGAGGAACTATAGTTCTCCATAATATCTGATCGAATGAATACAATATTTAACCATGCTGACACCTTCATTGCCTTACCAGGTGGTCTGGGCACATTGGAAGAGATCTTTCATATTTTCTCTTGGGCCCAACTGCACATTCACTATAAACCCATAGGTTTGTTAAATGTTAACGGTTTTGATGATAATTTGTTGTCTTTTCTTGATCATGCCGTGGAACAGAAATTTCTAACATCTTCGGCATGACAAATCATAGCCTCTGCTGCTACTGCTGAACAATTGATTGACCAACTACAATCTTTCATCCCTGTATTTGATCCCTCCATGAGTCGCATAAATTGGTCAACTATGGAAAGCTGCAAAAAGCTTAGATTGGATTTAAGCCTTCGTTTGTGAAACCTTATGTCTTTTGGTTTTATTAATAGCATATTATTTTGTTTTGTTATTTCTTATATTTGTTTAAGTGTGTTTTAGGTTTGTCAGTGTTCACTGTTTCAGGTGATATCTTCTATACTCTATCTTTCTACCTTAGGACATTGAGGACAATGTCTCGTTTTGGTTGGAGGGAGAGGGTAGTAGTTAACATTAAAAAAAAAACCTAACTTACTAACTGTTTTTTGCTATTATTAAAACCATTTGACAAAACTGATATTAGGATGACAAAGTAAGGATGGATTTTATTGACTCTTGAGACGCATCTTAGTAAATATTCTTATCAAGGTCTATCAGAATACTTCTTGAAATATTCAGGTTTACAAACTCTCGCATTGTTACCACTTGATTCTGCTCATATACTCATTTAACAAGTATTGTTAAACCTTCATTTTCACACACACACACTTTAACATATGATTGTGGGTTGCACATTGGATTATTACATTATTTATGTTCTTTTGTTAAAGGTAACAACTAAGAGAAAGGGATAATATATAATTTGCAAAAAAAAAAAAATTGATAATATTGATGATAATAAAAATGTAGATAAATTTGGTTTCGTAGTCTCTCTAACCTAAGCAATTAAGCCCGAAGAAGGGGTGTTTTAACACCTAATACCCTAAAGTCAACTGACTTGGGAGCTATTGGCCAGTGCTTGTTACATGGGTTAAGGAGAAAAGCTTAAGGGAATCAAACATTGCACTATCTACGTATCAGTATTTGCAACCCGAGTTACTAAGCTCGTAGGGGTGTCTTAACACCTAATGCCCTAAGACCAACTGGTCTAGGAGTCATTAGCCGAATGCTCGTTACCTGGGTTAAAGATGCATTGTGTTTTACGTTATATGTATATATATTAAAAAAAAAGAAAAAAAGAAAAAAAGATAATAATCCCAACCTAAGAAAGTTAACCTTAAACATTAGAACAAAATTTTATTTTCTTCCAAGTAAAGCCCTATAACTATGTGTTGATATATTGAGCACAAAAGAAAAGTTTATTAATATCTTGTTTAAGAAGTATGAAGCAGAAATATAAATTTAATGAGAGTTTGTTTATTTGTATAGATTAATGGAAGTTGAATGATGAATGCCTTGCTTTGTGGAACTTGCAAATTGTTTTTCTATTTTAACGCTTTAATTACTAGGAACTAGTAATAAGCTGGTTTGGGGGTGTGATTAGTACTTAAAAGTACACTTTTAACAAGGTTTTATATCATCATTTTGCACTTGAAGTATCAATAACTCCTTAACTAGAGCATGTTTTATAATAACATGTCAAATAATATAAGATACCTTTAATTTATGATAAATGTTTATCTTAAATGCAGGCCTATCACATAAATTAAAAGATTGATTGATGAGTTTAACTACTGAAATTGAGAAGACAAAGAGAGGGCTAAACTTAGAAAAGAGATGCTGGTTCAGTCCAAACTGGAACACCATTCGGTTATTGGATCATAAATGAAGCTTTAGAACTTGGATTTAAGTCTGGTTTATATGTATGGAAAGCTAAGACATAGGCCTAAAACTTTCATGATAGTCCAAGATTTAAAAGTGCCATTTTCGAGTTCAAATGGTAGCAACAACGGAGAAGTCAGAATCTGTCCTACAACCCAGACACTGTTCAGTGTTCAGTCCATATCTCGAGTTCTAGAAGTCCAAATATACCGATTTTTGTTTTGTTGGAAAGCTGAGACAATTTCCCAGAACTTTCATGAAGACTATCTGTTCCAATTCTGATGTTATCAATGACGTTTTGTTCAGACAAGAAGATAAGGATTGTCACCAAGTCAAGATATGGCCACCCACTCAACAATTAGTCATCAAATCAATAGTTCCGAATTTTGGCCTATAAAAGAAGGCATTTGCCATGCATTTAGGCATCTTGGTGTTCAGATCAAGATCACTCTATCTCTTTGTATTTTGTAATGTTCAAGTTTTATTTTATGTTATATTAATCTCTTGTTTATGCTTTTCATTTCCTTTACTATACTTAGTTAACTTATATCATGTTTATGTTCTTATATTGTTTATTTATGTTTTTCTTCTTCATGATGTTTAGCTAAGTTAATTATATCAAGGTGAAAAGGTTACACTAATGATGTAAGAATAAGTATAGTATAAACTCAACATGGACTTTAATGTTTGATACTAACATGTTTTGTATTTATTATCTTACCCACTCTTAATACATTGCTTGTTAAATGGTTAATCTAGATTTGTGTTGAACAACCATTGGTACAATACTTGACACTTTCATAGCCCAATTATATGATATAACCGACACCTGTGCTATGAAAGAAACTTGATTTGTTGTTAACATAAGTTATCACCATGAATACCTGATAATATTTACAAGTATTGGCATTACTCGAATAAGATAATTAATGAAATCATGTTAATAATTTATAATCTGATTGGAACCTCCTTTATATGTGGTTTCCAGTCAAGTAATAAAAAGAGTTTATACTATACTTGTTTGAAATACCATTAGTGGATCCTCTAACCTTGACAGTTATTTTATCCTTATTTAATCCTTACATCAATATCACATCTCAAAAGTTCTCTTCAACTCATTTTCATTTATTGTTTATAATTTTATATAGTTCACCTCCCCGTGGTTTGACCCCGATCTTGCGGGCTTATTTATTACTTCGACACTCCTATACTTGGTAGAAGACATCAACTCTTTGATCGTGTCACCAATATTGTTGAAGAGATCTCAATATTTATCTTGTACTATTTTGAGTTTCAATTGAGAACAAGAATCAACTATATTCCAAGACATGAAGATGGTGGGGAAGTGCTTTTGAGTAAAAACTTGTCTTTCATCATTTTTCTTTTTATTTTTCAGGTTTATTAATAAATTTTTTTTTCTTGGTTTTTTAAATTAAAACCTGAAATAAAGCACTCCATTAAGGTAAAAAAAATTCATTCCTTTTTCTTCCTTTCTTGTGTTTTTTTCATTATTTTTGTTTTTTTTGTCATTATTTTTGTTCAATTTTGTGTTCTTGGTAATTTTATGAATTAATAAATTACATGAATTTTAGTTGTTATTGAAATAATTTTTGCATTATTTTGTTGAATTTTAGTTATTTTTTCAATTTTGTTGTTCAATTTCAATTAAATGTGTAAGATTAATTTTATTTATTATTTTGTATTTATTCCATTTAGAATAAATGTTTGTAAATTTAGGATTAAAAATATTATTACTTCGAAATAATTGTGTTTAATTTTAGTTGTTATTGTAATAAGTTTTTCATTATTTTGTTGAATTTTAGTTGTTGTTTTTTTTTAATTTTATTGTTCAATTTCAATTAAATGTGTAGGATTAATTTTAATTATTATTTTGAATTATTTTAAATTTAGAATGATTTGTTGTAAATTGATGATTAAAAATATTATCACATAGAAAAAACAATCTCTACAAAATTGAATTATGCTAAATTGTTAGAAGAAATTTAATAAAATCAACTGGTTTGTGGCATATATGTTATGTTTTTGGAGGTTTAAAATTTTTGGGTAGTCTCTCGTATATGAGAGATGCTGCCTATTTGTTTTTTTTTAAATAGGAATCGTTTAATTTCTTTTATCTATTAATTTGTGTAGATGCCTAGGAGAAAGTCTATTGCATATTACGAGGACAAGATCGCTGCTAGTTCTTTTTGCAGCGATACTGATAACCATGAGTTATTATGTGTCAACTAAGAACAAGCATCTGAGGCACAAACATCGACTCAGGACGCAAGTTCGTCGAGTGCGATGCCGCAACATCGATGGAGGTTCCCTTTACAATAAGATCTATTTATCCACAAGTACGAGGCCTAATTGAAGGATGACCTTTTAATGTAAATTTGTTTTGCTTTCACAATGACATGTTTAATAATTTTTGAAAAACTAGTATCATTTAATAAATGTGATTTTAGGTTTACAAATATTGAGACTGCTAGAACAATAACATGCTGAATGGAAATTCCACTCAGGATACCGTAGGTCGATGCGTGGTTCTCAAGGTTCAAGGTTGGTATTAACTTAAATATTTTTTTATGTTAATTTGGACCGTTTATTGAAATTACTGAAATTTTCCTTTTATAAATTTTTACTTCAAGGGAAATTTTGAATGAGAGAGAGCTAATAATAATATTGTGAGGAGGGATTGAGAGAATCACATTGCAATTAGGTAAGATCGAATTCAAGATAATTTTTTTATTCCAAATATTAAAATTTTATTTTTTATTTACTAACAAATAATTAATTTGTACCATATAGGTTGCATGATTTTTGGTACGAGGCGCAAAAGAAAACAAAAAAATATGCAAAAGAAAGAGAGCATTCACGTGCACCCCCTAATTGGCTCCACGATCTTGGCGATGACCAGCCTTCACCTCTATTTTAGATTTATTATATTTGAACGAACAAATATTTAAATTTGTAATAAATATTTGATTTTTATATTGATTTATTTTATTTTAATTATTTTTCTACTTTTGTTCATATATATATATATTACTGATAGGGTCATTGGCGACACAACTCCATCGCTATATTCCAGAGAATTGAAAAAAAATTACTGCAAATGCCACTAATACTAATAGGGTTACCGACGGAACTAGAGCGTCAATATATTTCAGAGAGTTGTTAAAGAATTACTGCAAATATCACTACTACTGTTCATGCACCGATGGAATTACATATGGTATTTTGTTGATGATATGTTATATTTACCGATGGATATACCAACGAAATAAAACAGATAATTTTTTTTGACATGTTTTGTCCATTTGTAAATCCATTGATATATTTATTACCGACGGACTCATCGACAATCCATAAATTACCGATGAGTGTTTTTCCGACGGATTGTTTCTGTTCGTGAGTCTATCGTTAACATACATACCAACAGACTACTACTGTAAATACCAACATAAAATTTCGTTGATAAAACTGCTAAATCTAGCAGTGAAAAGTAAGCCCCAACACCTCCTTCTCAATTCAAATCTCCAAGCTATCAACTAGTCAATTCACTGTTTTTGTTTCTTGTAGCTGGGGAAGGTTTAATTGCTATGTCATGAGATTTTCCAAATCTTATTAGTAAACTATGGAACTTCAAAGCAACCAGTCCGAGCTTCCTATGTTACTTACCCCGACATGATTTTGAAAAGCAACCATCGCCTTTAATTTTGTCCTACACTGCTCGTGATAGATTCAAGTATAACGGCACCAAATTAAATAAGTGGAAACAAAATGGTCAGACAATGGTAGAGATCTAAGTGGAATGACAACATGCTTTTAATAAAAGAGTGACGCCAAGGCAAAAAGATAAAACAAATTACTTATTTTATGGTGCTCTCAACATAGTGTAATTAATGAACTGATCAATATTAAACACTAAATTCTGCATATAGTCCACACTATGAATATTAATATGCTGTTGATTTAAGTAAATTTGGAGATGCTGATGCATGTTTCTTTCTTTGAAACCAACAGAAAGCATGAAAGCTGTCCTAAGTAGCCTTTCATAATTAAATATTTCTTGACAAGTACAAGAAATCAAAGCCTAGCAAAGATGGTGGAGCTACTAAGGTAAGTTGTATTATTTATTAAGTTATACATGCTCCTACAAATCTTTGAAAAGTTGGTTCTAATTTCTCAACCCTATGGTGCATCAAACGAAGAACATTATTTATTTATTTAGCAACCAAATGGAGGTCCTAGAGGAAAACAACTCAAATCCCACCTTTTGTTTTTTTGCCTTTCGCTGCTTACCACTTGTTCATTTTGTGTGGTTAGTGTGAATCCTACAGGAACCTTTTATTCTAAGTTAACGTTTTTGGCAATTTCCATGCTATACGTCTTCATTTCTTCTCCATAGTATTCTATATAAGAAGGTATTTCTCTCTCGTAAAACCAGTTGATAGTTTTCTGTGGACAGATTAAGAGATAAATTGAATCACATTACAGTAGTAGTTCATGGAGAAGTTTTAAACCTTGTTAGCACACCTTTCTTCTCGTATGGGTATGGATTTTGAAATGCCATGTTACAGTAGTTGTCTACGCTCTGCTATGGGTATGGATTTTGAAATGCCAGTAACATCTATGTGGCATAATCTCATGATGGACAAACCTAACCTAGTGGAAGTCTGATATGAATAAAAAAAAAAAATCTAGAAAACAAAGATCTAAAGCGATGTTGTTTTCATGGGCGCAAAAAATTTAGCAACTCCATAGAAATTGTTTCTACAATGTCATTGCGAACAACAACGATCAATCTTTAAATCTTATGACCTAATTATTAATTATAGGCTGAGTATCAAATTAACTACGTGGGAATTGTCATGAAGTGACAAAATTGATTTGACAAGCTAAAAATAACATAGTCGACCAATAAAAATATAAAATGATTTTAAAAAAAATCAATATGACATATTTTTTATTTATTTTGATACACATATATAACAAATCACCCTCATTTTAATGCAAAAATCACAACTCAAGTTATGGGTATGAATACGATCACAATGCGCCAACCCGGTTGATCAATTGTCCCAACCTTTATTCTATCCCTTGATAGGCCTTTATTGGACTTGGGTCGGATAGAATCCAGGCTTAAATTTAAGAGTTAATTAGGAACAAAATTGAAAGAAAAAGGTTTGGATTCACGTGAGATGAAATTCAGATGAAATTCAGGAACCAAAGTAAAATAATAGTAAAAAAAGAGTTGTATGGCGCATCTCAAACACGCACCAGGATGTGAACCTTGTTACGACACGTGTGCGGTCCTCCCATCTTTAAAAGTGGTCTTTTTTGGTGTATCTGAAAGCATCCTAACTTGTTCTTTCATTCTAGCTAGGGCGTGTTAATTAATTTGTTGGCCGATGTTTGGTTTCTTTTCTTTCTTTTTGTCTCTTCTCCCTATAAAATATACAGCTTTTTTGTTCTTCTTTCCTTTGAGGGACTGTTTTTTTTTTATTTTAAAAATGATCAATTATAATCTCTTGATTTTTGATCTCTTGAAAAACAAAAAAAAAACCCAACAATATTTCACAAATTCAAGCCCAAGAAAAATAGCAAATGGTGTTTATTTCCCCTTGAAACTAATATCAAGCTCTTAGAAAAAAATCATTAATTTCAATCATAAATATAATAAATATGGAAGGATAAAACCGAGGAAATAGTTTCAGGGCAAAAAAAAATAAATGGCATTGTGCGAATCCACATCGCTAATAAGTCTATTGGGATAGTTGTTGCAACAATGATTGACCCTTTTGCTTTAGTTTTTCTTAATAAATACTAGTTGAAACCTTGTTTTCAATCAATGTTAAATTGACCTGATTTCCTTCCTTGATCTAATCATTGCTTAGTAAAAATTCCAAAATTTCTTGATTAGTTTGGACATACATGTTAATTTTACATAATATTCTCATATCATATAATGTAATACACCCATCTTATTTAATTAGTTTTTTGTTTACATTATGTGAATTTATTTAACAAAAATCTATAAGAAGTAAATTGTGTATCACTTTTCTATAATTAAAATAGTCTTTTGACTAGATTTAATGACTTAACATTCATGAGTTTAAATTTTACCATTCTTATTTTATGTACAAGATAATGGTGTATTTTTGTAAGTTTCTACCTCAAAAAGTTGTTACTTAAAAATATTTGTTAGATATTTATATAAAGCATAAATAGTTAAAAGTGAAGAACTTTATAAAAAAATTAAAATACATTTCCTACTAGAATTTAAAAGGGACCATTGCTCAACATAGCCTTGGACTTACAAAATGCTCATGTACATGAAGATGATTGTCACACCGTGATGAATGTGAGATTCTTGAAAGTTGAAGGGGGGAAAACAAAAATAAATTGACTCGCCACTTAATAATTAAAGAAAATTAGAAATTTTAAAATAAATATTAATTCCAGAAATTTAAGTACGAGGTTGAATATGCTTAGGGAAGATAGACACCACCATTACCATATCATTTCAAATGAAAGGTTACCTTTGCTATGTATTTTCCTAAAATTACTTTATGTCTGTTATTAACTGTATATTCTTACTTTTGAGCTTATATTTTATGATATTTATTTTGTAAAAGGGATGTTGAAAAATCTAATGTTAATCCCTAAAAAAAAGATTTTATCGGTGTGGGAATTTCAAAGAAAGGTTTTGACGTTAATCACTAAAAATAGAAGACTTGATTGATTTTGGAGTTTTAATTTAAAAAATTTATGTTAATCCCTAAAAATAGAATATTTCATTGAAAAAGAAGTTTTAACAAAATTCTAACGTTAATCCCTAAAAATAGAAGATTTTATTGAAGTAGAAATTTTAATAAAACTTTGTGATGTTAATCTCTAAACTTAGGAGATTTCATTGACTTTGGAATTTTAATGAAAAAATCTTGGTGTTAATCCCTAAAATAGGAGATTTCATTGATTTTTGGAATTTTAATGAAAAAATCTTGACGTTAATCCCTAAAATAAAAGATTTTATCACTTCAAAAAAAAAAAAAAAACTTTGATTTCTTTAAAAACAACACTAGATTAGACTAATTTTAGGTTTTTGAAATGGTTTTGGAATGTTGGCCCATAAGAGCTGTTTTAATGTAAGCCAAATCACAATGAGTTTTATAATTAAGATATAAAACACAATATGAAAACAAGCAATTTGATAAAAAAAAATTTCTTTTCTCTTTTCTTTGTTTAGAAATAAGGATATGAAAACGAAAAATGAAAATATCAGAATGACACAATAATTAACAAACTTGCATGAATATTAAATAGATGTAAGATTTGTTTTTGAGAGACTTAGCCAAAATGCATGGAATTTTAAATATTTTTTTTAGCATGAACATAAAGACAAGGATAACTACAACAAGCATAAGAAGAAAAACCTAGGATAACAATTTAATCCTAAGAATAAAAGATCACAAGTCTTATATTATTTATATGCATCATCCAAATAAACAAAACACATATCTCATGATTTTTTCTCATAATTAAGAAGCATGCAACACTTGAGCTGGAGTTTTGTCCATGAATCATCATCTAAAAACAAAGCACATTTCAAAACCCTAATCTTATAATTTCATGTCTAGGTTACAAGCAAACCTAAAAACACAAGTTTTGGTTAACCTTTCATGCATTTGTTTTTAAATCAATATCATCACATTTATTCTTCTATTTTGTTTTTAATTTTTAAGATAAGAAACATGCAAAACCTAAATGACACACAAACAAACCCTAAAAAAAAGTGAGTTGTAACTTACATTAAGGATGGTTTCAATAGAGTAGGGAGGAATTGTGGAGGCTCCTAGTGGCTGTCATAGGCATTAGTATTTGAGAGGTATTTTCAGTAACTTTCTCTCTCTAGACTAGGGTTTTCTCTTTCTCTTAGGTTTGTGTTTCTTTTTCTCTGTTTTTTCATCATTTTCTTCCTATCTTCCTCCTTTCTTTTATTGGAACTCTGTGGTTTAAAATGAATTAGTTTAGTGATCCAGAAACCAACCTTTCCCTCTATACCATATTCATATTTTTGGTGTTTTGGTATGGTTTTCCTTTCTTTTTCTTTATTTTCTTTCTTTCCTCATTGCTTTTTTGATTTTAGACAAGTTGCTTTAAACTCAAACCTCCCTTACCCACTATCTCTCTTTCAAAGTCAAATTTTCTCTCTCAAGACTTCTCTTTTATTTCTTACCATGCTCCTCTATTTATAGGTATGGAGGAAGGTCTTAGAACCTTTGTAGGTGGAACAAATATGTTTGTTGATTTTCATGGGTTAATCTTGGCTATCTAGCATTTTTGTACAACATGCTTGGGTGGGCAACATGCTTGGGTGGGCTACTTTAGCACACGTTTTCTGTCACCACAAAGAGGCAATGCAACAGGTCTTTAACTAAAGATGAAGTACAAGTGCCAAGGGAAATGACATGTCTCTTGGTATTTAATGTTTTAATTTTAGCATGAGAGAGAGAGAGAGAGAGAGAGAGAGAGAAATAATGGTCCAAAGTAGCTCTGAAAACCTACCAAAAGGAGAACAAAAGAGAAAATAAAACCATACATGTGTGAGGGTTTGAAGGCAATCCCTTCCATGCAAAACAACATCATTATGGCACCTTAAATTCATTCTTTTGGTAACAAATGATGTTATGCACCGTTTCACTTAAGTTTTTTTTTTGGTCCTTTTTTTGTTTACAATTTAGTTCTCATACTTCTAATTCCTTCATATTCAATCAATTTGGGTTGATTTTCTAAGATTTCTTTCAAATAAACCCTTGATGACATTCAAAACTATCCTTCAATATTGGCGCCTTTTAAAATTCAGTACTTGGATTTTTAATTTGTTCATTTTTAGACAAAAAATCTTAATATTTCTTTAATTACACCCCTAATTAAATGAGTGGAATCCCCAAATTCTAGTGTCTATTCTATTTTAGTCCTTGATCCTTTAATTCTTCCAATATTGGTCAAATTGACTGTAAACTTAATTTTTATTTTCTCTTCAATTACACCATTAATTGAATTAATAGGTTCTTTAGATTTCAATGTCTTTTCTATTTTGGTCACTGGTCCTCTAATTCTTCTAATTTTAAGCAAATTGACTTCAAATTTCAATTTTATCTTAAAGTAAGTCCTTAATAGAATTAATTGGAATTCCAAACTTTTCCATTTCTTTCATTTTGGTCTTTGGCTTGCAAATTTAGCTATTTTTGGCCTTAATTCCAATTTTCTCCTCAATTAGGCTCTCAATTTAATTAATTGGACTTCTAAACTTTGCTATCTTTTCCATTTTGATCAGTGGTCTTCCAATTCTTTTGATTATGATCGATTTAATCTTTTTTTTCTATTTTTTTTTCAATTAAATCCCAAATTGCATGCATGCATAATTTTTTAACCAAACTATAATTTAAATTCTTGCCCATTTGCAACCCAAATTGTATTTTATTTTGGAAAAATTTTTCTTTGAAGATTCTTTTTGTTTGAAAATGGTTTTGAAGACATTTTTTCTTAAAATTGAGGGCGTCAAACTTTGGTATGACAATGATGATGATGGACTTTGTTGTTGACAATGAAACAATACTTACATAAATATATCTACAAATCTTGTCAAAACTTTGAGTTCTTGTTAGTCTTTCTTTTCGCCAAAATATCTTTCTTGAGGCTCTATGAGGGCAACCAAGGACAAATTCTTTCTATCAGCACATTAAATATCATATCGCTTCATATAGATTTAAACGAGTAAAAGTTGGATTATAAAACACATATAATATTGGAGTTTGGGAATCCTTTTGTGCATGTCAGAACCCCAATCAAAGATACGTCAGCACAACATGATGGATGAAGAACAGAGGAGCATCTTGAACTTGGTCACTTTACATGGATAATCTTGGCTTGCTCGAAGGTAGCTCATTGTTCTGCTAAGAATGAAAGTGATAAGAAGATTTTCAAGCAAATTGATAACTTTGCTTTGGGCTTAAGGTTGTTATTAATGGCTGATGTGCCATGTATTCTGTCTTTGCCAAAATGACAAGTAAATAAAAAATACAAGTTACCCAAAAATGGCTGAAAAGATTGATATTTTCCTTATCCTGAAAGAAGAGGGCAATTATTTTGTACCAAAAAAAGATGATACAAACTGGAATACAAGTTACCCCTATATTTGCACTCCCATACTTTGCTTGCTAGCCTTTGGTGCTGAAGAATTCTCACTTGGTGGGGAAGGCAGAGTTGATTCCCTGACATTGATGCCAACATCGGGGCAATTGACTATCTGAGCTGATTTTACACTCTGATTTTGTCCTGAATGCAACTTTTTTGGTGATAGAGTTGGCTCTACACTCTTAAATTGGGCTTTGGAAGCGAGTTCATATATGGATTCAGAAATTTTTTCAGTGTATGTGACCACGTCAATAAGTATTGAAGCTACTGTAACCCCTGGTATAACTTTCAGCAGGTCAATGTCTTCCCATATGCCTGATTTGAGTAAAGATTTGATATTTTTGGCAGCAGATTTTGCATTTTCAATGTGGGAATCTGCAGAAGATGGCTGCACCATTATTTTGATTGCCAATGCAAGTTCCTTAAGTGATTTTCCAGATTCTCTGCTCATTTTTGTGCATGCTTCCTGAATTATGTTACTAACTTCTGATGATGCCTGCAACAATAAGCAGCTAATATTTAGAGATAAGCATGTGATGAATCACCTGGGGCTTCTGAGCATATATGTTTCTAAATGGTACTCATTTTTTTTATTACTTAACCCATACATAAAGGCTTGAACTTTGCTAATTTTTGTGAGAATGGATCGCAACATATGATATGCCGAAGGCTTAAAGTAGCTTATCACATTGTATTTAGACATCAAAGATGAGATAGCTGCTAGGGAGCTAATTTCCTTTCTTATACCTGAATGTCAGCATTTAAGCATCCATTCAATGCTTGAATTCGGTAGGCACATTCTCGAGCCAGAGTCCCAACTTTCAGGTATAGTTTCCATGGATGTCGAAATGGGAACCGACCATGACATGGTTCCCATGCAGCAAAATTAGCCTGGAAGGCATGAAAAATATTATCAGAAAAAAAATCCAAGTAAATAGGTAAAGGAAGAGGAGCTTGGGGGTGGGGGGATGAGAGATATACACACACCAAGGATTCTTCACTATTTTTTGAATTGAGAACACTTTTGTATCCTTCCAAAAATTTCTTGTCGTCTTTGCTCTCTTCACCCCCTGTTCTTTTGAAGTATTCATCACCAAATCCTGTAAATTTTACGTTATCTGAGTAAGTTTTTGAGCATCTGCATGTTGAAATCTAGTTAAAAAGGAACAATTGAACCATCTAGTAGGTGACTCAGTGGTACGAGTTTGGGATCAAGGAGTTTGCTTTCCATGTAGTTTCAAGTTTGAGCCCTGTGGCTGCTAATATGATAGCCACTGGAGGCTTACATGGTCGTTAACTTCAGGGCCCGTGGGATTAGTCGAGGTGCGCGCAAGCTGGTCCGGACACTCACGTTAATAAAAAAAAAAAGAAAAAAAAAGGAACAATTGGAATGAGTGCATCCAATACTTGATTGGTACTCCGACTCAGTGCACTACTTTGTTGGGGACATACATACCTTCTAAGGAGTTGCCAAGCTTTTCAATGTTGAGAGCGATCAGATTGTGAAGATCTTCACCAGCCCACACAGGGAAAACCACAATAGAAACGATGACACAAGCAGCAGCACCTATGCTGACGGTTGATAATCTTTTATGTGCTAACTCTAATATTTGATCTTGTCGAAAACCAGATACCGTTATCATAGAGAAGGTCAAAATGAATATTAACATCCCATAATCATATCTTGCTTTAATTTTCGGAAAGAACCTTAAAAATGTTGATATAGTAGCTGCAATAAAAAAACAGAATATATAATTTTGAATATACGAGTACTTTTTTCCTTTTCTTTTAACGGTAAGGATCATATAATTATTTTGTGTGCATGCGCGGTTATAGATACCTTGTAGAAAGACAAGGAACAGAATTAGTATAGGTTGTCCAATATGTCCAGTGAGTTTTGCTAGGTGATGGGCTCCAATACTTAGTCCACCAGCCAGAAGTGTTGCCATTCCTCTATTCAATCCTTTTCCAAGAGTAGCCCCTGAAAATTTATTTGTCAAAAATCAAACCACAGTCAATATTATGACTCGAGTAGAGGTTTCACCATGAAAGGGGATTCTTGTTGTACTTTTAAAAAGGTCAGAGACTTACCCACGGAGAATTCAAAGACCAGGACAACAGTCATAACAGCCCATATGGCATCGACACCAAAAGTCTTAGACAGGCTTAAGTAGTAGAGTGTTGATACCAATGTAAGTGCTAATCCTACTTTTAGTGAATGAACAACTCTTCTTGGATCTTCTTGTCCAAGCTTCTTTATATTCCAAGCCATACCAACCATGTTAGCTTTGAACTTCACAGGCAAGGCCTTGAGCCACGAGCGTCCTTGAGTGAAAAACCCAGCTTTGTCACCGCTTCCAGACGCAACCTCCATGGCTGAATGAGTTAGGAAAAGTTCGCATGAACTGAGAAAGATCAAAGAGAGCGGAGAATAAAGAGAGTTGGCCAAGAAAGATGCTTGAGGAGGCACTCTACATGCTTCTAATTTTATAAGAAGAAAAGGGCATCTTTTTGGCACATAATATGCTATAGAAGTTTATGACCATGTTTTGATTTTTCCTTTATATATATACATGCACGTACAAATGAGATCTCACCTAAAAGGTTCCATAAGCTATTCAAAGAGCTATTTTTTAATCAAATTTTTTAATGTATCATAGCAAACGTTTGTCATAATATAAATATGAATAGCTCTACCAATCAATGTATCATAGCAAACTTTTTATATGTTTTCCTTTTCCCCTGGCCAAGGATTTGTAGAGCATATTCTTGTGATATCCATGAAATTATGATTGGAAATTATATGAAAAGAAAGAATAAGTGATGGTTGATGAAAAGATAGGCAAAGTTGCCGAAGGTGAAAAACAAAAAGAAAAGAAAAAGAAAAGAAAGAAAAGAAAAGAAAAGAAAAGGTGTTCCTTTATGTTCTTAAGATTTTATGTTGAAAGAGCTTGAAATCAAAAGAAGTTAAGCATTGATGTTTAAAGATGGAAAATTTATATGCTTTGATGGAATATCTCGTTTGAAATATCATTTTTCAGAATGCTCTACTTTCTTTGATTTGAACCTTTTCCTTTACTCTCTTTTACCTCACCTTAACCTTAGCCCCATTACAACAGGAAAATAAAACATTTTGATTCATGCATTACTTGTAATATGTTAGTAATGGAGATGAGATTGAAGAGCAAGCTTATGGTAGAACATATTCATTGATTAAATTTGAGAGATTTAAACATATAAGCCCTAAACACGTGAGTGGTGTAGTGTATATCAATGAGAGGACTTATCACTTTGGCATGACATAAATTTCATTTAAATCCCGACGATTAATTGAGTTTTGAAGTTTGCATGTAAATGAATTCATGAAAATTTATACTCTTTATCCTTCTTGATTGTATTCTTGTTTATAATCCATATATTCTTAGACATTGATAGAAGATTAAAAGATTAGTCATAGTGATTTGATTTAATTTAATTTCAATTTGATGTTACCCATCCTTTCTCGAAGACGAGCAAGAGCTAAGTGTGAGGGTATTTGATGCAACCATATTATTCGATAGTTTCACCCATATTTAACTAGTTTTCTGCCTATGTTTTATATATAAAATGACTTGATATTCTTTGTTTTATATTTTGAAGGCACTTTTGGATGAAAGGTGCAAAAAGAAGTAAATTGGAGGTAATTGACAGATTTGACCGTTAGTCAATGTTTTGTGCAGAGCGTGAGCTATAGAAATCAAAATGAAGTGATTCCAGTGAAATTAAAAAGCTAACATCCATACCTTTCTGGAAATATAAGGTAAGGAAATAAAATAAGGAAGAGCATGGAAATCGCAGCCTTCAAATTCAAATCTTACAATCTGTCAATATTGACCTTCGTCCATTCCAACTTCAATATCTGGAGCTACAGAAGTCCAATTGATTCAAAATCAATTGTTTTGAATTCCTGACTCAAATAAATATCAACGCTCTAAATTTCAGCCAAAAAAGATGTCATATGAGGGAGATATGATTTTTCAAAGATGACAAGTGAATTCTGCCAGCAAACAGGTTTCGTGAAGAAACGAGTCCAAATTACGTTCTGAAGCATCTAAAGCGACATCCAAGTTTTTATTTCAGCAATTTAGCTCCTGTAACTCAAAGATTGAATATTTCATGCAAAAAATTTTCTCTTTTTTTAGAAAAATAGTTATTGAAGTACTTAATTGTAAACTGTCTACTTAAGGGATGACTATTTTGTAAAATAGAGACTAGGGTTTCTAGGATATAAAAAGAATGAGAGAAGAGAAAGGGGGCAGCCAGCCAAGAGAAGAAAAACACCCCCCTCCTCTAATAAACCTGAAATCATGCATTCCTCCTTTTTTATTAGTTGTTCAATAAACATGCAAGGCTAAACTCGTTTTCTTGGTTGTAAGGACACGAAAACCTTCAGATTTCAAGAAATGTGAGATTTATTTTACCTTTTCTTTTCAGTTTATATGATGAATATGTTTGTTCTCCTATGCTTTTTTTTTCTATGATTGTTTATTTTAATTGCTAGAGCGGACTCTAAGTTATTATTATAGACAATCTATTGTTAAGTTTGATATCAAAACCGGAGTTGTGGTATATGAACTTGTGAAGCAACCGAGTTTAATAATTGTGGCAGATCTACGTTATTAATCTTAGGGAGAACATTCAATCAAATCAAACATAGACTACAGACAGTTATATTTTCTTGATTAATCAACTTATTTAGTTCTTAAGGCTGCCATTGAATTAAATTACTAGTGCGGACACTGTGGTTGTTTGATGGTTAGGGTTAGTTATACGGCGGATCCATTAACTAACCAATGTTAAGAAGAGATAAATATTCAGAATATAAATTGATGTTTCGTTTCCATGATCAGTTCTGATTTCTATAGGTGGATCTGTGCTTGCAACCAAAGTTTGTTCTCTTGATAATTTTCTGATTTTATTAAGTTTCGTTTGATAGTTTTCTATTTTCTTTTGCTTTAACCTAGATAACGTCCAACCCCCCCCCAAATTGCATATCATCTAGCATAAAAATCTTATTGAACCTTCCTTGTGGGATCGACCCCTTACTTGCTCTATACTATCTTGTGTGTTGTGCTTGAAGGTAGGGTAATTAATTTGTGACTGCGACATCGCAACAACTTCTTTGAAAATTGTTAATGAAATCATTACAATTACAATTCAAGAATTCTTTTTCCTACTTAAACTATTTTGCATCTTGAAAAAGGAATTGGATTTTGTACCTAGAATTGTACAGGGGTTTTCTCATGGAATACTCTAGTTAGACTCTCACCTCACTTTAGTCATATATTTAAAAAATTAGAGTTAATGCGAAGTTAATGTTCTGGGGTGTTTTAATATTTAGAAAAAAGTATTTTCTTTCTCCAATGATACATACTCTTCCTTCTTTAACTTTTATTTTATTATAGAAAACTTTGAAGAAAATGAAACAAATTGAAATATATTTTTAGTTCCTGAGGGCAAAATGATATTTAGAACTTGTTTCACAGTGTAACTCGCTCGCTGCATGTTTGTTGAAAATTTTTTTTTTAAATTGTTTAAAATTAAAGTTTTTGATGTTTTTGAATTTATGTGCTCATGTTAAAAAAAATTTAAAAATAAAAAAATATTATTTTTTTATATTATTAAACAAAAACATATTTTAAAAAATAGTTACTAATACATTATCAAATAGTACCGTAATCCTGCCCACCCGGAAAACAATATATTAGAATAAAATATTGCAAAAATACATCATTTTTATTTTGGTGTTACGACACCTATTGTAAGGAATAAGAATTCTGGTCGACCGCTATATATGACCACAAAGAATCACTAAGAAATGAAAAGAGATTTAAACTTAATAAACTTTTTTAAAAAATAATAAATAATTGAACTAGAAATTTATTAGCTAATGAAGGTAGCAACAAAACTTTCATATCCGTTTTCATTCCATTGTCACAAATCCTTAACACAACACAAAACAATACTTGAAAACAAACCTTGGAGTGACATTATCAACACTATGTAGGATCTATATATTGAGTTTTATCTGTTCAAAAATATAAATTTGGTTTAATGATAAGTAGTTGTTTAACATCCATCATGATATGTAGTCAATAATAATAGAGAAAAAAAAAGTTTGATTATTAGTTCTAATTTAAGACTTCTAAGTTTGAGTTTTTAAGTAAATTAAACCTGTTTTTATATGATAGATTTTCAAATAAAAGTTTTGAAGGTCATTCCTTCCCATCTTTAAACTTAGCATTTAAGTGATTTGTATGACATTAAAAAGAGAGAAAAAAATGTTTGGAACTATGGTAGATGTTGCTCTTTAAGATACTTTTTTCTTGAAAGTATAGCAAAATATTAATTTTTTTTATATTAACATATCAAAAACAAAATTGATTTTTTAAAAAAGCATTATCCAACCACAACACCAAACACTTGCAAAAGCATGAGCTAATTATCACCTCAAAAGTTAATGCGTATATTTATTAAAATAAATCAAGAATTAAATACTCTAATAAATGAGTGTATTAGAACCATATGATCAAGTTTTGATAAAAATAAATAAAAAATATATATTTGATAATTTTTACATGAATGTATTAAAAAAGAAACTAATATAAAGATCGCAAGCTACCACATAAAACTTCATAGAATCTAATTTCTAATTAATTATGTATTATAAAAGATATTCATCTAAATTTTTATATTTTTGACAAAAACAAATGTCAAAAGAAAATTAGTTTATTTAATAAAAAGCAACAAAAATTAAATAATATATTATGATACTATAATAACTTCAATTTCATTTTCATAGAATATTCATGACCATAAATATAAAAAAAGTCTACATCACATGTTAACATATAATAATTAACATTATAAAAAAGAAGAAGAAGCTAGAATCTGATTTTAAAATAAATGCCAAGCTGAATGATGTTTAGTGAAATAACATATTAAATTCAATTTATTTATTTCATAATAATTTATTTTGATTAAAATTTAAGAAGAAAAAGTAATTATGAAGAGCTATACAAAAAAGAGAATTTGTTTTTAATATTATAAAAAAATGTTATAAGATTAATTGAAAAAAATTAAAAATTTAATGTCATTTACTGGAATCATATCCTAAATATATTTCTAGTTATTTTATTTAAACAAATTATAAATAAAATATAAGAAAAAAATAAAAAGGGCTTCATTAAACAAAGAAAGGTAGGCTGGAATGGATCTGTAAGGCCAAGCCCACAAGTGTGGTCCTCTTTTTATTTTATTTTTTTGTTAATCAAGTGAATAATGTGTCGTCCTTCCAATTGTTTTCTCAAAAAAAAAAAAACATTGTCTATATAATTATTATTTTTTTCAAATATAACTGATGACGCATTGTCTACCAGCTGACTTTCCAACCACCTCAAGTTACCAGAAAATCAAGGTTTGACTTTTATAATATAAAAACCCTATTTTGACCCTTTTTTCAATTGAAAAAAACTTAAGAAACACCCTAAAGACATCAATAAACTCAAATCTATTCTTTAATTGACATTGAATTGGTTAGAAAAAGAAAAATTAATTTGAATCTTAAAAATCTCTTATGTCCCAATCTATTTTTTGTTTTTGGCAAGATGAAGGCTAAAAAAACATCTCAATGAAACTTATCTTGTAAAATGAAACATGTTATCAAAATCTTTTTTTATTTTTGGTGAAATGTGGCCAATCAACAAGTCTCTCTATCTTTAACCATTTTCCAACTACTTTTTTCTCTCATCTCTTAAACTTAGAAACTGAAAAATAAACAAAATAATATTTTAGATCAAAACTAAAATTCTAAAAACAAAAGGGACTTAATATGAGACGAAAAAGAGAGTAAAAAAGTACTTTTTTTGCATGAATTTGAAATTGGCCAAGCAATTTTATTATGTTTTTCAGTTTGGTCTCTTTTATTTTGATTGTGCCTCTCTACTATAAATCCAAATTGTATTTTACGAAATTAGTCTCCAACAAATTTTTTAAATCTAATAAGAACCTATAAATATCTATAACATATAAGGATAAAGACCATAAACTCTCAAAATATACAAATTAAATTAGTTCACAAGGATGCAATTACAAAAAAGAGTTTAATGACCATAACAAAAAATAATAATTTAGTCTCTATTGTAATCCATAATAAAATTTAAAAGCATGTATAGTGATAAAATCTATGGTAAAACAACCAACGTTTTTAGTTTTCCTTGAAATTATAATTATAATTGTAATACTTTAGGCTTTATGTTAGACTTTCTCCATCGTTGCAAAGAGTTTTTCTCTATACACATGCTTTCTTTATATATAGTCCTATTTTTCGAATGTTTAAATTTTTTAATTGAATAGTCATTTTTTCTATTTAAATCACTACCAGAAAACCGGAGAAAACCAACGGAATTACCGACGGAAAAATAATTACCGACGGACATAATTCCGTCTCAAAATCTGTCGGTATATACCGACTGTTTCGCCGACGGGGTATACAGTTTGTCTGGAAATATGCAACGGCGTGGTGACGTCAGACGATTTTACCGATGGAATTACCGAGGGATTCAAACTGAGATAGCTGTACAGTGACGTGACACTTTCAACGACGGAATCACCAATGGAATCACCGACGGAATTATTCCGTCGGTGATTCCATCGGTAAAAGCCATTATATACCAACCCATCTACCGACACTCTCTTCCTCTGTTTCTCCTTCTTCTTCTTTCTCATCCCACCTCTCCCCTCCCAAACTATAGCCAACCACCCATCCCAACTCTCCACTATTCTCAACACGAGCACTCAAGTTAATTTCTTATATCTTGTACGTGGTCACAATATCCGTTTCTTGTAGATTTTATCATTTTTTGTAAGTAAATCTATCCTTTTTAGTTTTAATATTTAATTGTGAATTTTATTGTTGTAGTATATGTATTTTGTTAACGTTTGTACTTGTTTAATTGTTATTTGTCAAAGAAACTTGTAGTATGAATGTATAATTTTGTAGTTGTTATAGTTTGTTTTAGATTTTGTCAAATTATATTTGTTTGTAAATTGTTGAAATTTTGTTTGAATTACACCGAATTAAATGTGTCATTGTGATGAAATAAATAATTAATAGCTTGTTTAACGAGTCTTGTTTAATTGTTATCAATTCTATTTCGAAGTTGTGATTTCTGTAAATTTATATATGTATAAATTTGTATGTATGAACGTTGATAGTTGATAATTGATAATTGATAATGAATATTTAACATAAGTGTTGTTTTAGTTTGTTGGATAATGTCGGGGAAAATCAATATTTTTGTTATGTTTTATAGAGTCAATAGAAGTCATGGATGATCATTCATGGATGTATCGGGACTCACCCTAAGGATTGCGGAGGATGGATTATTGTAACGGTGTCCAGGGTTTTATTAATTTCGCAACATCTATTCCGAGGAATTTTACTGATGGCGGTATTAGGTGTCCATGTAGGAAGTGTAAAAATTTAAAGTTTCTGCATCAAGATGTTGTAACGATGCATCTTCTAACCAAAGGGTTCATGGAAGATTACCTATGTTGGTATGCTCACGGAGAACTATTTGTTCCCGATGAGAGCATGGAAGAACAGGTGGTTGGGTCAACTTCTAGTGCTAGCAACATGCATGAAGTTGGAAATGAGAACAGTAATCCTTACAGGAATATGGTTATGGATGCAATGAGAATGAGTGAAGGTAATGTCAGAGAATGTCCAATCGTAGAAGAAGAACCTAATGCAGATGCAGCAAGGTTTTTTAATCTGTTGAGAGATTCTAACGAACCATTATGGGATGGCTGCATGAACCACAGTAAATTATCAGCCGTAGCACAGGTGTTCACCATCAAGTCAGATCACGGGTTGAGTGAGGCCGGTTATGACAAGATTATGGAATGGGCGAGAAGCATTTTACCTGAAGGGAACAGGCTGAAAGAGAACTTCTATGCTGCCAAGTCCATGATGAAACCCCTCGGTTTAGGATACCATAAAATTGATATATGCCCTAACTTCTGCATGTTATACTACCTTGAAAATGCTGAGATGATCGAGTGCATGACATGCGGGCATTCCTGTTACAAACCCAGAACTGGTAGAGGGAAGACTCTCGTGGCATATAAAAAACTTAGATACTTCCCAATCACACCTAGACTGCAGAGGTTATTCATGTCACCAAGGACTGCTGAACACATGACATGGCACCAATCACACCATGCGGTTGATGGAGTGATGGTTCATCCTTCTGACGGTGAAGCCTGGAAACACTTTAACAGTATGCATCCTCACTTTTCAGCTGAATCAAGGAACGTGCGTCTTGGGTTGTGTACAGATGGATTCAACCCATTCAGGTCATTTGCTGCTCCTTATTCTTGTTGGCCGGTCATACTGACGGTTTATAACTTGCCACCAGGGATGTGTATGAGGCCGGAGTTCATGTTTTTATCTATGGTCATACCAGGTCCGAGCACTCTGGGGCGGAATATAGATGTTTGTCTTCGTTCGTTGATTGATGAGTTGACGCAGTTGTGGTCCTCTGGAGCTTTGACTTATGACATCTCGAGGAAACAAAATTTTGTTATGAGAGCGGCTTTGATGTGGACTATCAATGATTTCCCAGCTTATGGAATGGTTTCTGGTTGGAGCACGCATGGAAAGCTAGCATGTCCATACTGTATGGAGAACAACAAGGCATTCACGCTAACAAACGGGGGTAAAGCTTCTTTTTTTTACTATCACCGTCGTTTCTTGCCACATAACCACAGGTACAGAAAGAACATAAAGGATTTCTTTGTTGGCAGAGTTGAAAATGATGTTGCACCCCCGCGTCTTTCCGGAATTGTTTGATGTTGTGTCAGAGTACGGTGAAATTGCGTTTGGTCTCCAATCAGGTAAGCAGAAGTTTCCTGGTTTTGGTTTGACCCATAATTGGGTGAAGTGAATTATGTTTTGGGAGCTTCCTTATTGGAAGACCAATCTTCTCCGCTATAACCTTGACGTCATGCACATTGAAAAGAACATGTTTGAGAACATTTTCAACACCGTCATGGATGTGAAGGGGAAGACAAAGGACAACATCAAGGCTAGATTGGATGTAGCGCTGTTCTGTAACCGTAAAAATATGGAGTTGGTTTGTGATGGGTCACGGGTCGCAAAACCAAGAGCAAGCTTCGTGCTAGAGAAAAACGCACAACTACTAGTCTACAAATGGCTTAAGAGTCTGTGTTTCCCCGATGGACATGCCTCGAATATATCAAGGCTGGTTAATACGGAGGAATTCATATTATATGGAATGAAGAGTCATGACTGCCATGTGTTTATGCAAACACTCATCCCATTAGCTTTTCGTGATTTGTTGCCAAAGGGGATATGGGATGCACTAACGGAGATCAGTCATTTCTTCGATATATGCTCCAGCAAGTTGAATGTTGATCACATTGAAAGGCTTGAAAAGAATATCATCGAGACAGTATGCAAACTTGAGATGATATTCCCTCCATCATTTTTTGACTTAATGGAGTATCTACCCGTACATTTACCGTTTGAGGTAAAAGTTGGAGGATCGGTCCAGTACAGATGGATGTATCCATTCGAAAGGTTAGATATTACATGAGCTATGTAATTTATAATTAAATGTTTTTATTTTTATTTTAATGTTTTTAATTGATAATTATATATATATATATATATATATATATATATATATATATATATATATATATGCAGGTACTTGTTCAATCTTAAAAAAAGGTTAAGAACAAGGCGCATGTTGAGGCGTCAATATGTGAGGCGTATATGTTGAGGAGATCTCAACATTTATCTCATATTATTTCGAACCTCATTTGAGAACGAGGATAAACCGTGTTCCACGACATGATGATGGTGGTGAAGTGCCTTCAAGTGGAAACTTGTCAATATTCTCCAATCCTGGACGACCCACACCTAAAAATGTCGTGAGAGGAAGATATTTGTCTGAAATAGAGTTCAGACAAGCACACAATTATGTCCTATTTAACTGTGATGAGCTGAGACCTTTTATTAAGTAAGTAGATGTTCGACTTAAACTTTGTCAAGAGTGTACTATTTATGTTTTGTGATACCATACACTCATATAATTTGGAACAACCTTGCAGGCAACATCGATGATTCTTACTGTCCAATAACTCACAGCTGACCGAATCCCAGATCTTTCAATTACAAGAGGAACAATTTGCCACATGGTTTAGAACACATGTAAGTCCTATCACAAACTCATTATCTCTTGCAATGTAATTAATTGTAGTCAATGTTACATAATATCCGTTTATTGATTATTGTTGTATTTAATTTACAAGCTAAGTTTATCAAATGGGAGGTAGTGCTGCTATTTCACTGTCTTTACTATGTCTAGGGCCCTGAAAGAAAAGTCAAGTGCTATAACGGGTATTTTGTCAATGGATATGTCTTTCATACTGAAGAATACGGGCATGGAAGAAAGACATACAACAAGCGGTGTTTGTATTAAGGGATCGACTTCTAGTGAGTTTGAAGTTGACTACTACGGTAGATTGGAAGAGGTCATCGAACTGCAATATCATAGCGAGCAAAATAGAGTGTTTTTATTCAAATGTTATTGGTATGACACAACTGACAGAGGAATCATAGTAGATCCTCACTATGGTCTCGTTGAAATCAACTCAAAAGCTAGACACCGCAACGTAAACGACATCTTTGTTTTCGTAAAGCAATGCCAACAAGTTTATTACACATACACCCCTTCCTTTAGAAAGGGCCGATCAAGAGTTGATTGGTTATCCGTTTTAAAAACAAAACCCAAGGGTCGTGTCGAGTTTGTTCAGGATGAGAACGAAGACACAAGTGTGATAGATGAAGTCTTTCAAGTTAGTGAGTTGGTTGAACCATACCGAGTTGCTTCGTCGATTGACTTAGAAGAAAATTCGAATTTTCATGTTTTCAACGATTGTCTTGTTGATGTTGATGCAGAGGAGTTGAATGTTGTTTTGAGCTCTACTAGTGGAAAAAAGAATGTTGTTGAAGAAGATGATAACGAAATTGAAGAGTGCGATGAAGCTGATGATAACAATTCAATAGAGGACGAAGATGAAAATTCCGACTAACTAAACATGTTATAAAGCCTTATTTTATAATGTAATAATTTGAAACATGAAATATTTATTCTTCTTTAATGGTCAGCCCTTGTTATTGTGTTGTGTGTGCTGTAAGATTGCAATTCAAGATTTTATGATAGGGTTACATAAAAAAAAATAAGAAAAATTTACAGTTTCACCGACGGGTATACCGACGGAATATAACCCGTCGGTATTTCACAAAGAGTTGAAAAAAATTTACGGGATTGTGCCACTTTCGCCGACGGCTTTACCGACGGACAATAACCCGTCGGTATTTCACAGAGAGTTGCAAAACAATTACGGGATTGTGCCACTTTCACCGACGGATTTACCGACGGACAAGAACCCGTCGGTATTTCACAGCGAGTTGCAAAACAATTACGGGATTGTGCCACCATCACTGACGGGTACATCGACGACTTTACCGACGTCCTATACAAACAGAATCACCGACGGATTTACGCACATCCCGAAGCGCACGCATGTCTGACACGTGTCTGTCTGCACAAATACCGACGACTTATACCGACGGAATCACCGATGAATTTACGCACATCCCGAAACGCACGCATGTCTGACACGTGTCCGTTTGCACAAATATCGATGGATTTTTTGACGGATCGAAAAGTCTGGCGGGATTTTTGAACTTTTTTTGGTGTGCATTTCAATTAATTACCGACAGTATTACCGACGGAATTTAATGTCACCGACAACAATTAATTTCCGTTGGTAATACCGTCGGAAAAATTGCCATATATAACCCCCTTCCCCCCATTTGATTCATTTTTTTCTCTCGGCTCAGTTTCTCTTCTTCTCCATTTCTCTTCTCCTCTCCGGTTGCATTTGGCTTTTTGAAGAGATTTACCCCTATTTGGTGGTAGTTTTAAAAGGTATGTATTATTTTTTCTTTATCTTTGTATTTTTTTTATTTTAATTATGATTATTTTTTTTTGTGTTCTTTGTTTTGTGTATTGTTTGTAGATAAAATCTTAAATTCAACACACTATTAAGGTAAGCATTTTTTATTCCCAAATTTATTTTGAATTGATATAGTGTTTTTTAGTTTTGTGTATTGTTTGTTTGCTATAATTGTTATTGTTGAATTTATGTTAAAAATGTTAATTTATATATATAGAATTACATTTAATTAGTTTATCTTAATTTAGGATATTATTGTTTGTATTGCTATAATTGTTATTGTTGAATTTATGTTTTAAATGTTAATTTATATATATAGAATTACATTTAATTAGTTTATCTTAATTAAGGTTATTATTGTTTGTATTGCTATAATTGTTATTGTTGAATTTATGTTTTAAATGTTAATTTATATATAGAATTAAATTTAATTAGTTTATCTTAATTTTAGAATATTATTGTTTACATGTCATTGTTATTGCTTGTTACATTAGGGTCGATCGTGTTAGGAATGATATTGATTTAGTTACCTTTTTCTTTTGACCATGTAATTATTTATAAATTAAGAGTCTTGTCTCCTAAAACTTGAAATGTAATATTAATCCGTAAATTTGAATGTATGACTTTAATCTAATGTTTGTAACTCTAAGTACCAATTTAACAATGAATGTTCATAGTTGAAATTGATTCTTTTACTTGAATATCATTATATGATGTTATTGAATAAAATGTTGTGTTAATGATGATGAATTGGGTTGAGATCCAGGATGATTGGATCGGGATGTGAAATAAAATTGGAAGTGTAATATGATTTTGTCGATAACTTGGGACCCCCCAGTATAGGGGAGACTCTGTCGAATTTTTTTTAAAATAATCAAATTTAATTATGTAATTATTCGTATAAATTTGTGTAGATGCGTAGAATGAAATCTACAGCACGTCGTCAGAAGACGGTTGCAGCTAGTTCTTCTAGCAGCGAGGAGGACGTATCCTTAGGTGCTGATCACAGCGAGGAATCTACGCCAACTTGTGATGCTGCCTCTTCTAGCGCAGTTTCACAGCGCAGAAGCGGTGTGCCTTCACAGCGGGGTGAATTCACCCGCAAGTACCAGGCACAATGGAAAGATGACCTCTCAATGTAAGTTTGTTTAGGTTTTAGTTTTTTTATATATATACTTATAACATAATTTATGAACAACTAATTAATATTACTACTTTTATTTAATTTTAGGTTCACAAACATTGAGGCTGCAAGGACTATAACATTGGCGTTTAAATCGTCGATGGAGATTCCATTGTTTCAATGGAGCCAGGTTTCTAGACATCCTGAGTGGAAACCTAATATTGATGCATGGTTTAAACGATTTCAGGTCGGTGTTAATTTTTAATTTCCAGCTTATTTTTAATAAATGATTTTTATAATTTTATATCTTGTACTATTTTTATTTTATATGAATTATTTATATACACAGAACAAATTTGAGTGGGATAGGGCGGACAACAATGTTGTGAGGAGGGTATGGGAGAATCACGCGGCAACTAGGTAACATCGAAAATAATATTTATTTTTGTTTTATAATTTTATGTTTTAAATTCTAATTTGTTACTATGGAAGTAGGTTGCGTGATTTTTGGTATGACACCAAAAAAAAATCAAAAAGACATGCGAGGGATAATGGTCTTGAAGGATGGAATGAGGTGGCGGTTTGGTAGGAATTCAAACCGCCATTCATCTCGGGGGAAATATGGACGACATATATTGAGCACGTGACCTCAGAGCGGTTCTCACGGCGCTCACAGTCCGGCGCCGACAACCGGAACCGGCAAATTCATGGTTCGGTGACCACGCACACTGGCGGATCCGTCCCATTCAGCGCACATGCAAAGCGGATGGTAAGATTAATTTTAATGAAATATATCGTTAATTAATTTGTCGTTCCTTATAATATATTTAACTTTCAACCTATTTTTTCCTTACAGACTGCATCTCTTGGACGTGAACCGAGTCCAATGGAGCTGTTTGTAGAGACGCATGTGCGGAGTCAAGACCGCCAAAAAGGGGTGCAGCAGTTCGTGGACAACCGTGCTCAGCACTTCGTGGTATGTTCGTTCGTTCATTTTATTTTGTAAGTTATTATTTTCTTGAATTGCTTCTTGAATTGCATTTGATGATTTTTTTACCGACGGAATTTTCAGGAGACCTAAAATAGCCGGTTGAGGGAGAGATATGGGGACAATCCGTCGACCCATCCAGATTTTAATCCAGATTTGTGGATGGAGGCGGGATCGTCTGGTGGACCTGATAAAAATCGGGTCTACGGGCTCTCCAACACTACGGCTGAAAACTTGCGTTCGGCTCGTAGTGTCTCAACTGTTGGAAGCTCTCCATCAGTATCGAACACCCAGTTTGAGGAGTTCATTGCGTTGAAACAACAATATCAACAACTTTCGACGAATTATGATGAGCTCCGTCAAATAGTCATGGAGATGAGATCAAAGATGGGTGACGATACTTGTGCAGCTTCTTTTTGGCCGTATGATCCCGAGAACAACCAGCCTCCTCCTCCTCCTCCTCCTCCTTCAGCTCCGCCGCTATTCTAGTTTACTTTTGTTTTTTAAACACATTAAATTTTTAATGAATATTATTTAACATTACTTTTATATTTTTAATGTTTAATCCATTTTTATTTGTTTATTAAGGTTTTTTACTATTAATAAATTATTTTTTTATATATTTCAAAATACATACCGACGGATATACCGACGGATAATATCCGTCGGTATTTCACAGAGAGTTGCCAAACAATTACCAGCCATGCCATAATTACCGACGGATATATTCCGTCGGTGATTACATACTGACGGATTGACCGACGGATAATATCCGTCGGTATTTCACAGAGGGTTGGCAAACAATTACCAACCATGCCATAATTACCGACGGATATTCCGTCGGTAATTACCGTTGAAATTGCAGACATATTTATTCCGTCGGTAATGTTCTCGCGGGAAACTTTTTTTTTGGCGCGCGCGTATCCGTCTGTAAGACCGTCGGAGTTCCATCGGTGGGTGTTTTTTTTATTTGCGACAGACTTAGCGACGGAAATAGGAGTTACCGACGACTAGTATACCGACGAACTTGTTCCGTCGGTAATTATTTCACCGACGGAGTTCATTCCTGTCACCGACGGAAGTAGTCCGTCAGTAAAACTGTTTAATGGTGTAGTGAATATGGGGAAGGAGCATAGTGTAAAAACATCAATAGATCTAGTTTTATGAGAGCTATAGTAAATTAAACTTATTATTCTTTTTGTTTAAAAAGATTTTTATTTTATTTTATTTAAGTTAACAAACTATTCCATAAATATTATTTAAATTCCTCGTAATAAGACAACAAACTCCATTTTCTTTAAGTGTGGGATGTGTTTGTCACACCATTAATTAACAAAGGTAATGCTTTTATTACACACCACCTCACAAATCTCTTTTAAATTTAATAGTTTTTTTTCTCTTTGATTCTTTTGTTTTCTAATTTCATATGTAACATTTGGTTTATTAAAAATTAAACTTTATAATTTATTGTGGTTTACTTTATACGTGGTTAGCTTGGTCTCATAACTAGTGTTACGGGTTTAGTGAATTAACTCATTTAACTCGAGTTTTTTTGTCCTATTTTTTGCATTTATTTTTCAATTTTATCATTCAACATTGGGTTAATAAGAAATTAAGCTTCATGATTTATTTTGGTTTGTTTTCTATGAGGTTATCTTGGTCTCATGACTTGGGTTGTGGGTTTAACGAGTTAACCTAGTTGACTTGAGTTTTTTTTGTCTATTTTTAATTGGTATTTTTTTAATCTCATCCTTCAACATTAGGTTGCTTAGGAATGATGCTTCATGATTTATTTTGGTTTTCTTTCTATGAGGTTATCTTGATCTTATGACTCAAGTCACATGTTTTGTAGGTTAACAATTTCTATTGTGTTCTGTTTCTAAATTGATGTTTTTTCAATTTTATCATTCAATAATTGATTCGGTTTTCATAATTTATTTTGATTTGCTTTCTATAAAATTATCATAGTCTCATGACCTTGATCACGGATGTGGCAGGTTAACCCGGGTTCAATCAAATAATTTTTTATGTTTATTTTCCATGAGATTATCTCGGTCTCATAAACTAGATCATGAATTTGGTAGGTTAACCAATGTTGATTTTTTTTAATTATTTTTTTTAATTTCTATTTTTCAACACTGGGTTGATTGTAATTAAGCTTCATAATTTATTTTGATTTTATTTATATGGGGGTTATCATGGTCTTATGCTCTGGGTTGGGGATTTTGTAGGTTAACCAGGTTGGCCCAAATCAATCTAATATGTTTCCTTTTCAATATTATTTTTTAAAAGTTGTTATCTTGAATTTTTGGGAGTCAAACCATTTTTACCAGTCATTTGGGCTGCCTTTGGATCCATAAAGTCAATCAAGTCATATTAAATCAACCTCCATGTGACGTAAGAAAAAATTACTAGAAAAACTTTAACTTGGATGTTTCTTTTGTATGTTTTTAAAAAAATTGATATGACTCACAATGTAGCGCTTGCCAACCATCTAGTAATTTCTATATAGGATCAAACCCAAGGTGTGCAGCAAAGGGTCCTTATTATTAAAAAATAATAATAATCACATTACACATATTTAAATTTTTAGAACTTTACTTACATCTTATTTAAATTATAAGATAATCTTAATATGCCAAACATATAAACATAGCAGAAAATTAATAGGATACACACCTCCTGCCATGATTGATTAAGTATTGAAGCAATTGTTTGGAAATCTCAATGCTGTCAAGAATAAAAAATCTTCTAATTTATGCCAAAACTTTTGGGTTTCTTTATGTAGATAGAAGACACAAACTTTTCATTAGCCTCTCTTTGACTAGATTAGGGACTATTATATATAACCTAATTTTATACCTTCATTCATCATAAATGTTTTTAGCTCACTACTAGAGTCCAATGGGCTCTAAGTTTTTATTGTCACTTGATTTAAAATCTACATGACATATAGGCTACCTTAAAAAATATTTTTCTAACATTCTCCCACTTGGTCTATATAACATCACCTGAAAGGTGACAATATTTTTTTAGATTTCAAAATAACTAGTAAATGGAAACACTCACACTTAAATCAAGAATACAATAAATCATATTGGTCACACTTTATAATCATGTACTTCCTTCTATGTATTACAATACATTGCTTCCTCAGAATAAAGCACTCAATGAGAAAATAAACTTTATGAATGAATTTCTAATAAGTCATTTGGGTCCAACTTTATATATCTCAATAGATATATAAAATAATATTTTATGTGCACAAAACATCACTTTAGTCTCTAAGAATAACATAAAAATTGTCTAGACAATCAATTAAAAGAAAATGAAGTTAAATATCAAATGGGTTAGCTAGACCCATACGATATACATGACCTATATATTGTTTTGCCAGCAATGCTTAATTTATGGGATTTGCAATCATCAACTAAGTGCTAATATTCCCAATAAGGACTTCATATTCCTTCACGTTTCCTCTTACAATGAGATACTTTATATCAATATGCTTGTTTCAGCTTTCATTCTTATTATTCTTAGAGAAAAAAACTATAACCAGATTATCATAATATATCTTTATTGGTCTTGATATGGAATCGACAATTTTAAAACCAGAAATAAAATTTCTTAACTAGATCACCTATATCGTTGCTTCATAGTATGCAATGAATTCTACTTTCATAGTAGACGAGTGAACAATGGTTTGCTTAGTACTTCTCCAAGATACAACTCCTCTACCAAGAAGAAAAATGTATCCTGAAGTAAATTTTCTTGTGTCTACATAGCCAGCAAAACCCGAGTCTAAATAACCAATCACCTCAAGGTGATTAGTGTGTCTGTAAGTCAACTTGTAATCATTGGTTCCTTATATGTACCTAATGACTTTCTTAGCAGTTTTTCAATGGTCCATTCCTAGATTACTTTGGAACCTTCCCAATATTCCTACTACAAATACCAAGTTAGGTCTTGTACAGACTTGTGCATACATCAAACTGTCAATTGCAGATGCATAGAGAATGTTACTCATCTGCTATTTTTCCAATGTATTTTATGGGCATTGATTCTAGTTAAATTTCTGCCTTTTCACAATGGGTGCTACCGAAGGTGTACAATTTGACACCCTGAATCTTTCCAAAACTTTTTCAATATAGGCCTTTTAAGACAGTTTTAATATCATTTTAAACTTGTCTCTGTAAATCTCAATGCCAACGACATAAGAGACTTCACTACGAGAATAAGAGACTTTCGTATCAAAGTTTTGAGAATAAATTGTTTTATGTCATGTAGCAAACCCAAATCATTACTTGCAAGAAGAATATCATCTACATATAGGACAAAGAAGTTATATTTGCTCCCACTAATCTTAAGGTATATACATTGATCAATAATGTTCTTAATAAAACTATATGAGACTATAAAATTATAAAATTTAATATATCACTGTCGAGAGCCTTGCTTTAGTCTATATATAGATTTCATTAGCTTACAAAACAAGTGGCTATGTGTGTCATCACAAAAACCTTTAGCTTGATTCATATATATCTCTGCATCCAAATTTCCATTTAGAAATATTGTTTTGACATCCATCTAATATAGCTCTAAATCAAAATGGGCTACTAATGCCAATACTATTCTAAATGAGTCCTTTTTAGAAACTGGAGAGAAGGTTTCATGATAATCTATGACTTTCTTTTTAGTATAACCCTTAGCAACATGTCTAGTTTTATATTACTCGATATTACAAGAAACATCTCTTTTGGTTTTATAATCCTATTTATAGCCCACACTTTTAGATCCTTCAAGTAATTCGATGAGGTTATAAACTTGATTTTAAGACATAGACTTCATTTCTTTCTTCATGACATTATACCATGGAACAGAGTTTTATCCATTCATAGCTTGTAAAAATGAACTTTGATCATCTTTAGGTACAACATCAAAGTCAGACTATTGAAGATATACAAAATAGTAATTGGAAATACCTAGTCTCCTTGTTCTTGAAGATCTCCTCAATTCAATTTTCTTATATAGGTTTACTTTATCAACTAGTTGCTTTTAAATTGGTTATTATTCAAAATTATTTAAATGATTTTCTTAAACAATAATTATTTGTTGTTTATCTTTATACAACTCAGTTAAATCTTATATTTCCTTAAATTTTATTATTCTAGGAAAATCACTCCCACTGAAATTAAGATCCTCAAGAAATGTAGGATTTCTTGCCTCTACTACTCTTGTTTATATGAAGGACAATAAAACGTATACCCTTTAGAGTTCATTGTATAACCAATGAAATAACCACTAGTTGTTCTTGGGTCCAATCTATTTGGTTAAGGATTATAAATCCTTAACTCTACAAAACAACCACATACATGTGTATGATTTAAACTGGGCTTTCATCTTTTCCATAATTCGAAAGGTGTCTTAAACAAAACTTTGAATGAAATCCTATTTAAAATATACACAACAGTCTTTAGTGCTTCATTCCTAAGAATAATGGTAGATTATAATTACTAATCATGCTCCTTATAATGTTTATAAAGGTACAATTCCTTCTTTGAATCACATCATTTTGTTGTGGTATGCCAGACATTATATAATGTGTAATAATGCTCTCTCCTTTAATGAACTTTGCAAATGGACCCGACACTTGTCATTTTTCTATGTACTTACCATAAGACTCTTCATATCTATCTGACCTTACAATATTTATGGTCCTTTTCCTTCTTCTTTTTCTCTACCTTAGTCTTATAGATCTTAAAGGCGTCAAGTGCTTCACTTTTATTAAATAAGAGATAAAGATACATAAATCTAGTATGGTCATCAAAGAATAAGATAAAATATCTTTGACCATTTAAGCATGGAGTATTAAATAGTTCATAGATGTCAGTATGTATTACTTTTAAAATTTTTTAGCTTTTCATGACACCTTTAGTGGTTTTGTTAGTTTTAAATAACAAGGACACCTTAACAATAAATGAGTAACATACATAAGAACCATATCACGTAAAATCTCATTTTTACACTTCCCAAATGAAAAACAAAACAAAACCTGTTTAGTAACTCTTACTTCCTCACATTCATTCAACCATTGAAGTCTATAAAGTCATTCATGTTTTATAATGTTCAGATTCAAATTTAAAAGAAGTGCAGCGCTAACAATATTAATACAATTCTCACTATCAATAATAATACTACATACCCTATTACTTATATGACATTTAGAATGAAAAATATTCTTCCTTTGTTGTCTCACATCACCATCCTTAATATGAGCTTTCAATTATGAGCTTTCAATCACCAAAACCTCTTCATCAATTATATACTCAACATAACTACAATTCTCAAGTGGTGCATCTCATCCTCCTCGGATTTGTCACTTTTAAATTCAATCTCCCCCTATACTTTCATAATCATAATCTATTTGTTTGGATATTTTGAAGTTATATGTCAATTTCTCAAACACTTGAAACACTTAATATCACGATTAAGATTAGTTTGAGTTTTGGTTTTACCTTTCTATTTAATGGCTGAATCCCTCCTAAATGTTTTACGTGTTTTGAATTTTCTATTAATGACATTAAACTTTAATGGCATAACCCCTTCTCTTTTATAATTTAGCCTCTAAGCTGAAAAAGAACCTAGATTACTTTCTTAGCATGCATGCCCTTTCTTTTTAACTACTTCTCTACCTTGGTAGCCATGAAACCATATCTTCTAGACCAATATAATGTTGTAATTCAACTACATTGGTTATCTTTATATTAAAACCATTCAAGAGCCTTGGCATTATAACCTTTTTATCCTCCATATCATTAGCTGAAATACTTCTCTACAATAATGTCCAGGAACAAACCTTTTTCTCATGACAGCTTTCATCTCATTTCAATTCTCTACGAGTCTCTCTCCATTTCATTTCCTACCTAAATTGATTTTAGGTGATCGAAGACACATATTCATTCATCTAAAGATGCCTAATCGATCAACCAAAATTGCCAAACAATAAGATAAATAGTTGCCGAACGACGCGTCATCTAGGTTAAACCTTAAAAATTAAGGTTTTTAATTTGGGATTTGACAAATTTCAATTTAATCCATGTTCTTTCAATTCTTTTTAATTGCACCTATAATTGCCTCCCAACTTTTTATTTCATGCAGTTTCACCCCTGTCAAACTCAATTGTCTTCGCCTTTTCCAATTAGGTTCTTGGTTTCATATAAATATTTGGCTTTTCATTAGAATAAGCTCATTTTTTACCTTTTACCACTCAATCTAAAAAATTTCAATTCTTTAATGAATTAATTCATAACAAATAAAAAAAATTAACAACTTAGTAATGCAATCCAAAATGATATATAGACTCAAAAAGGAAAAAAAAAAGAATAATAAAGAATCAATATGAAACTATGAATATGAAATCATGAATAGCAAAATGAATTTGTGAAAAATGTGAATGACATAAAAACACAAAAAAATATTACAAAAAAAAAAAAAACTAATGAAATAAGACTCAAATAACTCAAATTAAGCAAATACATGATATATATGACTTTAGTTGAAACTAATTAGAGAGAAAGTATTGACACAAAAACTACATGATATGAATTGTTTTGGTAATTTTTAAAAATAACCCAACAAAAATATATCTAAATAATCCTAAAATAAATATAAGTCATTAAGATATCCCAAGAATCAAGAACTGAACTTAAAAAATAAATTTGAAAACCCAAAATAATTCATGGTCTATTGAAAAGCAGCCCCCCCCCCTCCCGGCTCAAATTTAGTTTGGTTCGGTTTCTTTTCTTTTCTCTCTCTTTTCATTTTCAATTAAAAGAGCAAACAGGCCAAAGGAGGAGCTTATTTACCTTTTTGACTGGGTAAGTTTGTACTCTTTTTAAGTTTTCTATATCCTTATGTCAGAAAGTGACAATCCCTTGCCGTCTATACATTATTTGATGCTATTCTTAGTTTAATTTCTCATTGGAAAACTTCACATGCTAACTTCAAATGAACAAATCATTTTTTTTTTGTGTTTCTTGTCAATTTTGCATATAATGTTTCATATGAATTCTCAAATTCTTCAACCTCATAAAAGACTGTTGTCTTATCAGCTGAAGAAAGCAGTCGCGAGTCGCGTTTCTAAATTTATCTTATTTCCTGCCATAACTTACATCTGCATTTGTCATTCTTTATTTCTGCTGAACTTCCTAAACTAATTTTACAATATCCAATACACTATAGCATCCATATTTGGATTTATCTATGGTTCTGCCAGGCCCATGTTATGTAAGAGAGAGGAAGTTTTTGGAGTTGGTCGAATTGTCGATCCAGAATTGGGGTCACAATATTCTTTAGAGAAGACTATGGTGATGCTGAATGTCGCTCTCTTACATTACATTATTTCAGACATGTTTTTCAGAACCAATTTGCAATCCATTTCTTTTTTATTATTATTAAATAAGATTTACGGGTCAGCTTACACATACTTCGACTAATTCTATGAACCCTAAAATTAACGACCATGTAAGTTTCTAGTGGTTCTGAGGGGACTCAAACTCATAACTATTAAGAAGCAAATCCAAGACTTGATTAGTTGAACTACCCTTAGGGATGCAATCCATTTCTTTGATATTACTTCAAATGGTTAGACCCCGATTGCTATTATACAGCAGGAATGAAGACCATATAGGAAGAGGTATTATGCAGAGAAAGAGATAGAAATTTTTGAAATATTACTTTTTATATTAATTTTAAGAAAAATTAGAATAAGATGGTTTCATTTCTGATTTGTTTTTGCATCTTTATATACAAATCAAAAATTGATTTAACTCTATAAATTCAATTCAATTCACTGAATTTCAAATAGCCTAACTATATCTTTTCGAAAACAAGGTATTAATAATTAGATAAATTTTAACTACTTTGTTCAAATTATTTAAAAATTATAAGTGTACTATTCAATTTCTTCTTGCTAAAAATTAAGCAATTCTCCATGCTAACTGAGAACGACGGTAGTGATTGTTTAGCTCATTGGATAGCGCATAAGAATTTGTTACACGACATGGGAAATTTATCATTTAAAAATATATTTTTTATTTACTGATGAATATCTTAGCTATAAAAATGAATTGATTTAACTGATTAATTATTTTGATAACTTAATAATACAAACTCTAACCTAGTTCATGTTGCATATCAAAATTACAAAAAATAGTTGGGTTATAAATATGTTCAGCATGCCTGTTAATTACAATATATATATATATATATATATATATATATATATATATATATATATATATATATATATTAAATTAAGTTGATTCTATTGGTCCAAATTCGGATGGTTTCTAGCTGTTTCCATTAAAGACCCTATATTGAATCAAATTTTTTCACCAAAATAACATAATTTTATAAGAATGTTTTTTAAAATTTTAAACCCACCTTTAACTTGTAACTGGACCCAACCATAACTTTTTAAACACTTGGAATTAATTTTTTAACAGCAACAAAACTCTAATAACTTTTTTATTTTAAAACTTTTTTAATAGGTACAATTATTTAATTCACTAACAACTCTTTTATTTTTTTAACTGTTGTAACAACTCTTTAATTCCTAGCTATTACATGCTAGAAGCCTATAGTTTAGGTATATTTTATTGAGAGATATTTGAGTTTCATATTCTTTGGTTCAAATACATTGTTTAAAAATATATTTAAACTAAGATAATGTTGTTTGAATCTTAAGAGGCATATTACAAACAATATTCTAGTTACATAAAATTTTAAAAACAAAGAATTCATCCTTGACAACAATAAAAGTTTCATTAATTTAAAGTATTTCAACAAATAAATACCATCTATTATTTTAATTAATTATAAATATCTTTTATTATCTGTATTGCACAATAAACTCTAAACTCTAAATTTTTATTGGACATCTTTTATTTATCATGTTTTCATGATGATAAACTAAATATTTATTCAAAAATTACAAGTGTACTATTCAATTTTTTCTTGTTAAAGATTAAGCAATGACGTGTAAAGCTTGCACTCCCTCCGTTAAATTCTTCCTGCTAGCTCAGTACGATTCTAGTGATTTTTTTAGCATATTAGATGGTGAATCGAAAGATTTGTTACACGACATGAGAAAGTGATTTCTAAAATTCTTTTATTATTTAAGAGATGTTTGAGATATTAGTAATGGTTGTTTTTCAAATTGTTTTTGATTGAAAATATATTAAAAAAAAATTATTTTTAACATTACTACATTAAAACAATTTAAAAACATAAAAAAAAATTAAACACTTAGTTTGACATCACAGTTATAAAACTTGACACGTCTCGATAAATTAATTTGATACTTTATTTAGCAAGACCCTATATTGAATCAATTTTTTCCATCAAAATAACATAAATTTATAAGAGATTTGTTTTAAAATTTTAAACCCACCGTTAACGTGAGAAAGTGATTTCTAAAATTCTTTTATTATTTAAGAGGTGTTTGAGGTATTAGTAATGGTTGTTTTTTAAATTGTTTTTAATTGAAAATCTATTAAAAATATATATTTTTTAAAAAAATATTATTTTTAACATCAACATATTAAAATAATTTTAAAATATAAAACAAATTTAAAATAAATTTAAACACTTAGTTTAACATCACAGTTATAAAATTTGACACGTCTCGATAACTTGACACGTCTTGATATATTGAATCAAATTTTTTCACCAAAATAACATAATTTTATAAGATTTTTTTTTTAAAAAAATTTTTAAACCCACCGTTAACTTGTAAGTGAACCCAACTAAATTAACCTGAGCTTGAACGAGGTAAAAGGCTAGTTTGGTCGAATAACGATGCTCAGCATGCCCATTAACAACTCCCTAACGGAGATTAAATGCAGCTGATTCCATTGGTCCAAATTCGGATGGTTTCCATTAAAGCCCAAACTCACAACCTGTTAGGATGCTACCATGAATTTGACTGAAATCATAGACGATGGACCAAAGTACTAGGCACATATTTTTTAGCCACAGGAAGCCACTTCCATCTTCCTTGTCACACTTAGGCCCATAAACAGTCCGTCGAGTATAAACATGGTGTATTTGTTTTATTTTATAATTAATAAGAGAAAGAAATTAAGGAAATAAACAACTCAAGATAATCAAAAAATTATTTCTATCATCTAATCAAAGAAAATTATCAAACATTTTATATAATTTATTTTATTTTATTTTATTATATGTTGTTATATAGCTATATAAGATATCTCTATAAATTGAATGTAAAATAAATATTAAAATCAGCAAACAATATCATTCATTTGAAACTTTTTTTCTCTCTTATTTTACTTTTATTCCAACCAAAATCATGGTAGAATCAACCAAAATCAGCAACAATATCTATCGTCTAAAAAAACAAAAGATAGACAATTGATCCCTAGAGGTAGCTAGGATTTGACCACACCCACATTTTATTTCTTATTCTTTGACTCTAAGATGATCAAATCCAAGAAATTATATTTTAAAAGAAATTGTTTAATAATCAAACGCCCTTAGAACATCCCCATTTACAGTTCTTTAAATTATTCAAGGGTAGGTTTCCAAGCCGACAAGCATAACTTCGACCTTTCCCATTCTTCAAAAAATGCTTGATCACGTACAATACAATGCCTTATCGTACGAACTTAAACTGAAAAATAAAAATTAATTAATTAATTAATTATTCAAGGGTTCTGGACTAAACGTATGACATTCGTCACCTTTAAACATACTCCTGAGGAATCTTTCATTAAACTATTTGCTCGTTTTTTTTTTCTTCCAGTTTTTAAAATTTGCTTGATGGTTCAATTCAAGTAAAACAAAAAAATTAATTATCGTATTTATTTACTTTTGTTTATTTTTTTTTATTTCTTTATGCATATAATACTCCATGATCTCATCCTGAAATGTGAAACTTCGAGCATATTCGAAAGAAGTTTGGTTTTCCAATATTTAACCAATAAAATCCATTTTTTTTTTGTTTATTTGATATTATAATAGTTTATATGGTTGCAGCTTGAACAAATAGGTTTTAAAAAACTATAAATTTTTCTAATCATATCTCATCAAATTTTTATAAATGATTATAAAACAAAGATTTTAATGAGACCCATTGTAATAAAATATTTTTAAAATTATAATTATAACAAAATGCAATTTTAATCATATCTCATCAAACTACCAAAGTCAGCCCTTAGAGTGCAACTCTTAATGATAAGTTTATTACATGCACTATTTATCTTTCTTTTTTTTTTGCATATTTTTGTTGTCTAAGCTGAGTATTTAGTATCACACACTATGAGTTAGAATTCAATCAAGATGGTACTTATTCAATCAAGATGGTATAAAAAGACTGGTAAGATCTTGGGTTGTATAATCAAGATGGTACTTATTATTATGACTGAAGTTACTTAATTAAAGAAAGTTATTGGATATACAAGTGTTAGGCTATGCCTACTTTTTTTTTTCAAGTTCTAGAAAAAAAAACATATATATATATATATATATATATATATATATATATATATATATATATGTATATATATGTTTATATATATATGTATATATTTAATTTTTCACCATGAGTTAGGAATGATCTTGTTTTGTTCGTGTAATTTTCTTAGATTTAGTTTTTTTATTACAAAATATAAGACTAATAAGATTTTGAAAAATCTTAATTCAATAAACACGATTCCAAATTTTCATGGATTTTTTTATAATAAATAAGAAAATTAGAGATAAAAATTATATAATTGTTTTGTGAAGAATAGGATACCAAGTCAAGTGAAATCCACTGAAATAAGAAACAAGAGATTATGAAAAGAAAAGGAAGCTCTAACAAGAATATTACAGAAATGATAAGTAATGAATTAATATCGATGAACTATAACTCAACTCATCGAGTTCGAACCTCTGTTTTATAATCTAAAAGATAAAAATAATAATAGATTAATCCATTAACTAAGCCCTGTGATTCCAAGAAGCATGCCCGGGCATGAAGAAGAGAAGAAAATCATATAATCCTATTCACAATACATGAATATGAAATTCTACATCTAACACTACTAGAAAATTAATAAATACAAACAAAAATATGAATAGAAAAAATCTATAAGTATATTACGATGATCTTTACTATAGAATTTCTCATCCCTATATCCAATCGGTAAACACCGACAGAAAAATTCATGTGCTATATACCGATAGAATAATGGAGGGTGTTATAGTAGGATTCAAAAAGACAAATCATATGGCGACGTTATATTTTTACCAATAGAATGACCGAATGAGTTACTGACATAATAATTCTTTTGGTAATGTCGTCGGTGATATTTAATTTATGACCTCACGATCGACCCTTCTCTCCTCCTCCCTTATTTCTCCTTCTTCTTTATGCATTTTTTTTCTACAACAAACAGCTACCCCTCTCCTCCTCTCCAATCTCAACACAATTCAACCTCCAACAATAAATTTGGCAATCACAATACTTAGTTTGTCAACATCCGTATTCTGATTTAAATTTTATTGAGGATTCTCCACTTTAAATAAGCAAATGTATTTTTTTTATTTGAACTCAATTTTAAAATTTTGATTTTTTTGCATATTCTTTTGTACTATATTTATTTTGTTTGGGTATTTAGTTGTTTTATAGTTTTTTCTCATACAAATTTGTTGTATGGATTTATGATTTGTACATGTTAGGATTTGTTTTAGATTTTGTAAAATTACATTTGTTTGTAAATTGATGAAACTTATGTCAAATTTTTTATTTAGGTGTTTTGTGATGAAATAAATAATGACTTATGTAATGAGTCCGTTTTATATTTTGTGAATTTTATTGTTGAGTTGAAATTGTTAATTATTACATGTTGTCATCATTATTAAGAGTACTATTAAAATATATAGAATAAGTTTGAGTTAAATCAATATTTTTTGCAAATTATTTAGTTAACATTGTTAATTAATACATGTTGTCATCATTATTTTATATAGGTTTGATGTAAATATTGGATGATCGTTCATGGATGTATAGAGATTCACCCTAAGTGTTATAGAGGATGAATTATTGTAATGGGGTTCATGATCTTATTAATTACACACTATATAATCTGAGAAATATTAGTGGAGAGGGTATTACATGTCCATGTAAGAGGTGTAAAAATAAAAAGTTTCTCTATCTAGATGTTGTAACGATGCATCTTCTACAAAAATGATTCATGAAGAAATATCTATGTTGGTATGCATACATAATATATTCTTCACGATATTATAGTAGAAAGGATGATTGGGTCAACTTCTAGTTCTAGCAACGTGTATGGATTTATAGATGACAATAATAATCCTTATATGAATATTGTTATGGATGCGATGAAAATAAATCAGGGTCATGCCGATCAATGTCTAATTGTAGATGAAGAACGTAATGCAAACACGACTATGTTTTTTTGATCTTTTGAAAGATTCTGAAGAACCATTATGAGATTATTGCATAAATCACAATAAATTATCAGTCATTGCATAAGTGTTCAACATCAAATCAGATCATGGGTTGAGTGAGGCCAGTTATAACAAAATTGTTGAATGAGCGAGAAGCATTTTACCTGAAGGGAACAAGTTGAAAGAGAACGTTTATGTTGCTAAATCCATGATGAAACTCCTCAGTCTAGGATATTAGAAAATTGACATGTGTCTAAATTCTGCATGTTGTACTACCTTGAAAATACAGAGTTGACTAAGTGCAAAACATGTGGGCATTCTCATTATAAACCTATGACTTGCAGGGGAAGGACTCTTATCGCACACATAAAACTTAGATACTTTCCAATCACACCTACACTACAGAGATTATTCATGTTACTAGAAACTACTGAGCATATGACATGACAACAATTACATGATGCGGTTGATGGAATGATGGTGCACCCATTCAATTGTGAAGCCTATAACACTTTAATAGTGTGCATCCTCAGTTTTTAGTGGAGACAAAGAATGTGTGTCTTGGGTCATGTACATACAAATTCAATCCATTCTGGTCATTTGCTGCTCTTTATTCTTGTTAATCGATGATACTCATATTTACAATTTGCCAGCGGGGATGTATATGAGGCTGGAGTTCATGTTTTTATCTATGATCATACACGGTTCTAATAGTCCAAGTTGGAATATAGATGTTTGTCTTTGACCATTAATTGATAAATTGAAGCACTTATGGTCATCTAGGGCTTTGATTTATGATGTATCAAGAATTTATTTTTTAATGAAGATAGATTTGATGTGGACTATCAATGATTTTCCAACTTATGAAATGATTTCTGGTTGGAGCACGCATGGAAAACTAGTGAAGAATTGTATAACGTGGTGCCAGAGTACGGTAACATTGTGTTTAGTTTTTAATTCGGTAAGCAGAAGTTTCTTGGTTTTGGTTTGACTTAAAATTTGATAAAGCAAAGTATTTCCTGTGAGCTTTCTTATTGGAAGACCAATCTCTTCTGCTATAACCTTGATGTCATACACATGAAAAATAATGTGTTTGAGAACATTTTCAACATGGTTATGGACGTGAGGGAGAAGACAAAGGACAACATCAAGGCTAGAATAGATACAACTTTGTTTTGTCATTGTAAAAATATGGAGTTGATTTATATTGGGTTACAGGTCGCAAAGCTCAAAGCCAACCTCACTTTAGACAAGAATGCATAGTTACTTGTCTACCAATAACTCAAAAGTTTGTGTTTTCCTGGTGGACATGCCTCGAACATATCAGGGTTGGTGAATTTAGAGGATTGCATATTGTATGGAATGAAGAGCCATGATTGCCACATGTTTATGCAAACACTCGTTCCTTTAATTTACTGGGATTTATTGACAAAGAGGATATAAGATGCACTCAAGGAGATTAGTCACTTCTTTAGAGATTTATGCTCCAACAAGTTGTAGACATAACACATGGAGAGACTTGAAATGGATATCGTCAAGACAATATGCAAACTTTAGATGATATTTCCTCCATCGTTTTTTGACTTCATGGAGCATCTACCTATATTTTTACCGTTTGAGACAAAAGTTGGAGGCCTACTCCAATATAGATGAATGTATTCATTCGAGAGGTTAGGGTTTACACATGCATCTTAATTAAAATTTTATTATCTTTCTTTGCATATTTCAAAACACTCATTTAATTCCATACAGGTACTTATTCAACCTTAGGTCGATGCATGGTTTTCAAAATATATACTTATCAATGACAAAAATCAATAGCCATCCATAATAATTTTTGAAAAACTAATATCATTTAATAAATGTGATTTTAGATTTACAAATATTGAGACTACTAGAACAATAACATCCTGAATGGAAATTCCATTCAGGATACCTTAGGTCGATGCATGGTTTTCAAGGTTAGGATCAACTTAAATATTTTTTATGTTAATTTGGACCGTTTATTGAAATTACTGAAATTTTCCTTTTATAAATTTTTACTTCAAGAAAAAATTTGAATGAGAGAGAGCTGATAATAATATTGCAAGGAGGGATTGAGAGAATGTTGCAATTAGGTAAGATCGAATTCAAGATATTTTTTTATTTCAAATATTAAAATTTTATTTTTAATTTACTAACAAATAATTAATTTGTACCATATAGGTTGCATGATTTTTGGTACGAGGCGCAAAAGAAAACAAAGAAATATACGAAAGAAAGAGAGCTTTCATGTGCACCCCTTAATTGGCCCCACGGTCTCGACGATGATCGGCCTTCACCTCTATTTTAGATTTATTGTATTTGAACATACAAATATTTAAATTTGTAATAAATATTTGATTTTTAGACTGATTTATTTTATTTTAATTATATTTCTACTTCTGTTCAATATATATATTTTTAAAATATTACTGATAGGGTCATTAACGATACAACTCCATCGGTATATTCCAGAGAGTTGAAAAAAAATTACTGTAAATGCCACTAATACTGATAGGGTTACCGACAAAATTAGATCGTCGGTATATTCTAGAGAGTTGTAAAAGAATTACTGCAAATACCGCTGCTACTATTACAGATGGTATTATGTTGATGATATGTTATATTTACCGATGGATATACTGATGAAATAAAGCGGGTAATTTTTTTTTTGACGCATTTTATCCGTCTGTAAATCCATTGATATATTTATTACCGACAGACTCATCAACAACCCATAAATTACTAACAAGAGTTTTTCCTATGGATTGTTTCTATTTGTGAGTTTATCGGTAACATATATACCGACAAACTACTGGTGTACCAATATAAATTTTCGTCCATAAAATTGTTAAATGAAAGGGAAAAGTAAGCCCCACCACCTCCTTATCAATTCAAATCTCCAAGCTATCAACTAGTCAATTCACTGTTTTTGTTTCTTGTAGCTGGGGAAGGTTTAATTGCTATGTCATGAGATTTTTCAAATCTTATTAGTAAACTATGGACCTTCAAAGCAACCAGTCCGAGCTTCCTATATTACTTACCCCGACATGATTTTTAAAAGCAACCATCGTCTTTAATTTTGTCCTACAGTACTGCTCGTGATAGATTCAAGAATAACGGCACCAAATTAAATAAATGGAAACAAAATGGTCAGACAATGGTAGAGATCTAAGTGGAATGGCACCATGCTTTTAATAAAAGAGTGACGCCAAGGCAAAAAGATAAAACAAATTACTTACTTTATGGTGCTCTCAACATAATTTAATTAATAAACTGATCAATATTAAACACTAAATTCTGCATATAGTCCACACTATGAATATTAATATGCTGTTGATTTAAGTAAATTTGGAGATGCTGATGCATGTTTCTTTCTTTGAAACCAACAGAAAGCATGAAGGCTGATGGTTGAGTAAAAAAAAAAAAAAAAATCTAGAATTAGCAACGATATTAAGCGATGTTGTTTTCTTGGGCGCGGGTGCAAAAAATTTAGCAACGCCATAGGAAAACTTCTTGACAATGACTAACCTTTAAACTTTATGACCCAATTATTTATGTAGGCTGAGCATCAAATTAACTACTTGCGAGTTGTTACCAAGTGATAAAATTAATTTGACAAGTTAAAAATAACATAAATAACTAATAAAAATATAAAATGACTTAAAATAATTAGTATGATAAAATTAATTTTTTTTTTAATTTTGATATAAGAATATAACTAATCACCATCATTTTAATGCAAAAATTACAACCCAAGTTATGGGCACAATCACAATGTGCTAACTCGGTTGATCAATTGTTTTTTTCTATTCCCAACCCTTATTCTCTATCTTGATAGGCCTTTATTGGGTTTGGGTCGATTGGGCTTGGGACGAATAGAGTCCAAGCTTAAATTCAAGAGTTAATTAGAAACAAAATTAAAAGAAAAGGGTTTAGATTCACGTGAGATGAAATTCAGGACTAAATTGATTGGTGCTCATAAAATTAGGAACCAAAGTAAAAGAATAGTAAGAAAAAGTTGTATGGCACATCCTGAACAAGCACCAACATGTGAACCTTATTGCGACATGTGTGGGGTCCTCCCATCTTTAAAAGTTGTCTTTTTTGTTGTCTTTGAAAGCATCCCAACGTATTCTTTCATTCTAGCTAGCGCGTATTAATTTGTTGGTCGATGTCTGGTTTTTTTTCTTTCTTTTTTCTCCCTCATCCCTTTAAAATATGCAACTTTTTGTTCTTCTTTCCTTCGAGGGACTATTTTTTTTTTCTTTTCTGAATGATAAATTATAGTCTCTTGATTTTTGATCTCTTGGAAAACAAAAAACCCAAATAATATTTCAAAAATTCAAGCCTAAGAAAAATAGCAAATCGTGTTTATTTCCCCTTGAAACTGATATCAAGCTCTTAGAAAAAAAATCATTAATTCCAATCATGAATAAAATAAATATGGAAGGATAAAACCGAGGAAAAAGTTTCAGGGCAAATAAAAAAAAAAGAAAATAAATGGCATTGTGCGAATCCACATTACTAATAAGCCTAATGCGATTGTTGTTGGAACAATGATTGACCCTTTCGCTTTAGGTTTTCTTACTAAATACTAGTTGAAACCTTATTTTCAATCAATGTTAAATTGACTTGGATTTCTTTCCTTCATCTTATCATTGCTTTGTGAAAATTTTCAAAATTTAATGATTAGTTTAGACAAACATGATAATTTTACATAATAGTCTCATATCATAGAATGCAATCCACCCATCTTATTTAATTAGTTTTTTGTTTAAATTATATGAATTTATTTAACAAAAATCTATAAGAAGTAAATTGTGTATCACTTTTCTATAATTTAAATAGTCTTTGACTAGACTTAATGACTTAACATTCATGAGTTTAAATTTTACTATTTTTATTTTATGTACAAGATAATGGTATATTTTTGCAAGTTTCAATCTCAAAAAATTATTACTTAAAAAGATTTGTTAGATATTTATATAAAGCATAAATAGTTAAAAGTTAAGTACTTTATAAAAAGAATTAAAATACATTTCCTACTACAATTTGAAGGGACCATTGCTCGACGCAAGCCTTGGACTTACAAAATGCTCAAGTGTAGGAAGATGATTGTCACGTCATGATGAATGTGAGATTCTTGAAAGTTGAAGGGGGAAAAACAAAAATAAATTGACTCGCTACTTAATAATTAAAGAAAATTAGAAATTGTAAAATAAATATTGATTCCAAAGATTCAATTATGGGGTTAAATATGCTTAGGGAATGTAAACACCACCATTACCGCATCATTTCAAATGAAAGATTATCTTTGCTATGTGTTTTTTTCTAAAATTACATTATGTCTGCTATTAACTGTATATTCTTATTTTTGAGCTTATATTTTGTGATTAGCTTGTTGAAAAATCTGATGTTAATCCCTAAAAAAAAGATTTTATCGATGTGGGAATTTCAAAGAAAGGTTTTGACGTTAATCACTAAAAATAAAAGACTTCATTGAATTTGGAGTTTTAATTAAAAAAATTTATGTTAATCCCTAAAAATAGGATATTTCATTGAAATATAAATTTTAATAAAATTATAACGTTAATCCCTAAAAATAGAAGATTTCATTGAAATAAAAGTTTTAATAAAACTTTGTGATGTTAATCTCTAAAATTAGGAGATTTCATTGAATTTGGAATTTTAATGAAAAACTCTTGACGTTAATCTCTAAAATAAGAGATTTCATTGATTTTAAAATTTTAATGAAAAAATCTTAACGTTAATACCTAAAATAAAAGATTTTATCACTTTGAAAAAAAGAACTTTGATTTCTTTTAAAACAAACACTAGATTAGACTAATCTTAGGTTTTTGAAATTATTTTGGAATGTCGACCCATAAGAGTTGTTTTATTGTAAGTCAAATCTAAATGAGTTTTATAAATAAGTTATAAAACACAATATGAAAACAAGCAATTGAAAATGCAAAATGAAAATATCGGAATGACATAATAATTAACAAACTTGCATGAATATTAAATAGATGCAAGAATTTTTTTTAAGAGACTTGGCCAAAATGCATGGAATTTTAAACATTTTTTTTAGCATGAATATAAAGACAAGGATAACTACAACAAGAAAACGAAGAAAAACCTAGGATAACAATTTAATCCTAAGAATAAAACATCTCAAGTCTTATATTATTTATTCATGCATCATCCAAATAAACAAAACACACATGTCATGATTTTTTCTCATAATCAAGAAGCATGCAACACTTGAGTTGAAGTCTTGTCCATGCATCATCATCTAAAAACAAAGCATATTTCAAAACCCTAATCTTATCATTCCATGTATAGGTTACAAGCAAACCTACAAACACAAGTTTTGATTTATTTTTTACGCATTTGTTTTTAAATCAATATCATCACATTTATTATTTTAATTTTTTTTTTAAAAAGACATGCAAAACCTAAATGACACACAAACAAACCCTAAAAAGAAGAAAGTGAGTTGTAACTTACCTCAAGGATGCTTTCAATAGAGCAGGGAAGAGTTGTGGAGGCTTCTAGTAGCTGTCACAGTAGCTTATTAGTGTTTGAGAGGTATTTTGGACAGCTTTCTCTCTCTAGACTAAGGTTTTCTCTTTCTTTTGGTTTGTATTTTTTTTTCTCTTCTTTTTTCTTCATTTTATTCCTCTCTTACTCCTTTCTCTTAGTGAAACTCTTTGGTTTAAAATGAATTGGTTTAGTGACCCAGAAACCAACCTTTCCCTCTCTACCATATTCATATTTTTGGTGTTTTGGTATGATTTTTCTCTCTTTTTCTTTCTCTCCTCATTGCTTTCTCCCTTCTAGACAAGTTGGTTTAAACTCAAACCTCCCTTACCCACTATCTCTCTCTCAAAGGCAAATTTTCTCTCTCAAGACTTCTCTCTTATTTCTTACCATGTCCTTTTATTTATAGGTATGGAGGAAGGTTTTAGAACGTTTATAGGTGGAACAAGTATGTTTCTTGATTTTCATGGGTCAATCTTAGCCATCTAGCATTTTTGTACAACATGCTGGGTGGGCTACTTTAGCACATGTTTTCTACCACCATAAAGAGGCAATGCAGCAGGTCTTTGACTAAAGATGAAGTACAAGTGTAGGGGGAAATGACATGTCTCTTGACATTTAATGTTAACATGAGAGAGAGAGAGAGAGAGAGAGAGAGAGAGAGAGAGAGAGAGAGAGAGAGAGAGAGAGAGAGAGAGAGAGAGAGAGAGAAATAATGGTCTAAAGTTGCTCTGAAAACCTACAAAAAGGAGAAGAAAAGAGAAAATAAAGCCATACATGTGCGAGGGTTTGAAGACAATCCCTTCCATGCAAAACAACATCGTTTAGGCACCTTAAACTCATTCTTTTGGTAAGAAATGATGTTGTGCACCATTTCACTTAAGTTTATTTTATTTTTATTTGTTCTGTTTTGTTCTTTTTTTGTTTACAATTTAGTCCTCATACTTTTAATTCCTTTATATTCGGTCAATTTGGGTTGATTTTCTAAGATTTCTTTCAATTAAACCCTTGATGACATTCAAAATTGTCCTTCAATATTGGTGCCCTTTACAATTCAGTACTTGGATTTTCAATTTGTTCATTTTTAAACAAAAATCTCAATTTTTCTTTAATTACACCACTAATTAAATGAGTAGAATCCTTAAATTCTAGTGCCTATTCTATTTTGGTTCTTGATCCTTTAATTCTTTAAATATTGGTCAAATTGACTCTAAATTGTTTTTTTATTTTCTCTTCAATTACACCACTGATTGAATTAATAGGATCCCTAGATTTCAGTGTCTCTTCTATTTGGTTACTAGTCCTCTAATTCTTCTAATTTTAGGCAAATTAACTCCAAATTTAAATTTTCTCTTAGAGTAAGTCCCTAATTGAATTAATTGGAATTCCAAGCTTTTCCATTTCTTTCATTTTGGTCTTTGGCTTGCAAATTTAGCTATTTTTTCCTTTAATTCCAATTTTCTCCTCAATTAGGCTCTTAATTTAATTAATTGGACTTCTAAACTTTGCTATCTTTTCCATTTTGATCACTGGTCTTCCAATTCTTTTGATTATGACTGATTTAATCCTTTTTTTTTTTATTTTTTTCAATTAAACCCCAAATTGCATGCATGCATAATTTTTTGACCAACTATAATTTAAATTCTTGCCCATTTGCAACCCAAATTGTATTTTATTTTGGAAACATTTTTCTTTGAAGATTCTTTTTGTTTGAAAATGGTTTTGAAAACATTTTCTCTTAAAATTGAGGGTGTAAAAATTTGGCTTTAACAATGATGTTGATGGACTTTGTTGTTGACAATGACACAGTACTATCATAAATATATCTACAAATCTGGTCAAAACATCGAGTTCTTGTTAGTCTTTCTTTTTGCCAAAATATCTTTCTAGAGGCTCTATGAGGGCAACCAAGGACAAATTCTTGTTATCAGCACATTAAATATCATATCGCTTCATATAGATTTAAACAAGTAAAAGTTTGATTATAAAACACATATATAATATTGGAGTTTGGGTATCCTTTTGTGCATGTCAGACCCCCAATCAAAGATACGTCACCACAACATGATGCATGAAGAACAGAGGAGCATCTTGAACTTGGTCACTTTACATGTATAATCTTGGCTTGCTCATAGCTAGCTCATTATTCTGTCTTTGCCAAAATGACAAGTAAATAAAAAATACAAGTTACCCAAAAATGGCTGAAAAGATTGATATTTTCCTTATCCTGAAAGAAGAGGGCAATTATTTTGTTCCAAAAAAAGATAATACAAATTGGAATACAAGTTACCTCTATATTTACACTCCCATCCTTTGCTTGCTAGCCTTTGGTGCTGAAGAATTCTCACTTGGTGGGGAAGGCAGAGTTGATTCCCTGACATTGATGCCAACATCGGGGCAATTGACTATCTGAGCTGATTTTACACTCTGATTTTGTCCTGAATGCAACTTTTTTGGTGATAGAGTTGGCTCTACACTCTTAAATTGGGCTTTGGAAGCGAGTTCATATATGGATTCAGAAATTTTTTCAGTGTATGTGACCACGTCAATTAGTATTGAAGCTACTGTAACCCCTGGTATAACTTTCAGCAGGTCAATGTCTTCCCATATGCCTGATTTGAGTAAAGATTTGATATTTTTGGCAGCAGATTTTGCATTTTCAATGTGGGAATCTGCAGAAGATGGCTGCACCATTATTTTGATTGCCAATGCAAGTTCCTTAAGTGATTTTCCAGATTCTCTGCTCATTTTTGTGCATGCTTCCTGAATTATGTTACTAACTTCTGATGATGCCTGCAACAATAAGCAGCTAATATTTAGAGATTAGCATGTGATGAATCACCTGGGGCTTCTGAGCATATATGTTCCTAAATGGTACTCATTTTTTTTTTTACTTAACCCATACAAAAGGCTTGAACTTTGCTAATTTTTGTGAGAATGGATCGCAACATATGATATGCCGAAGGTTTAAAGTAGCTTATCACATTGTATTTAGACATCAAAGATGAGATAGCTTCTAGGGAGTTAATTTCTTATACCTGAATGTCAGCATTTAAGTATCCATTCAATGCTTCAATTCGGTAGGCACATTCTCGAGCCAGAGTCCCAACTTTCAGGTATAGTTTCCATGGATGTCCAAATGGGAACCGACCATGACATGGTTCCCATGCAGCAAAATTAGCCTGTAAGGCATCAAAAATATTATCAGAAAAAAATCCAAGTAAATAGGTAAAGGAAGAGGAGCTTGGGGGTGGGGGGATGAGAGATATACACACACCAAGGATTCTTCACTTTTTTTTGAATTGAGAACACTTTTGTATCCTTCCAAAAATTTCTTGTCGTCTTTGCTCTCTTCACCCCCTGTTCTTTTGAAGTATTCATCACCAAATCCTGTAATACGTTATCTGAGTAAGTTTTTGAGCATCTGCATGTTGAAATCTAGTTAAAAAGAAACAATTGAACCATCTAGTAGATGATCCAGTGGTAAAAATTTAGGATCAAAGGGTTTGCTCCCCATGTGGTCTCAAATTCGAGTCATGTGATTGCTAATATGATGGCAACTGGAGGCTTGCATGGTCGTTAACTTCAGGGCCCGTGGGAGCGCAAACTGGTTCGGATACTCACGTTAATAAAAAAAAAAAAAAGGAACAATTGGAATGAATGCATCCACTACTTGATTGGTACGACGACTCAGTGCACTGCTTTGTTGGGGACATACATACCTTCTAAGGAGTTGCCAAGCTTTTCAATGTTGAGAGCGATCAGATTGTGAAGATCTTCACCAGCCCACACAGGGAAAATCACAATAGAAACGATGACACAAACAGCAGCACCTATGCTGACGGTTGATAATCTACTTTGTGCTGACTCTAATATATTTTCTTGAAAACCAGATACCGTTATCATAGAGAAGGTCAAAATGAATATTAACATCGCATAATCATATCTTGCTTTAATTTTCGGAAGGAACCTTAAAAATGTTGATATTGTAGCTGCAATAAAAAAACAGAATAATTTTGAATCCACGAGTACTTTTTTCCTTTTCTTTTAATCGTAAGGATCATATAATTATTTTGTGTGCATGCGCGGTTATAGATACCTTGTAGAAAGACAAGGAACAGAATTAGTATAGGTCCTCCAGCCAGGTAATGGGCTCCAACACCTAGTGCACCAGCCAGAAGTGTTGCCATTCCTCTATTCAATCCTTTTCCAAGAGTAGCCCCTGAAAATTCCACAGTCAATATTATGACTTGAGTAGAGGTTTCACCATGAAAGGGGATTCTTGTTGTACTTTTAAAAAGGTCAGAGACTTACCCACGGAGAATTCAAAGACCAGGACAACAGTCATAACAGCCCATATGGCATCGAGACGATAATTCTTATAAAATAGGCGTAAGTAGTAGAGTGTTGATACCAATGTAAGTGCTAATCCTACTTTAAGTGAATGAACAACTCTTCTTGGATCTTCTTGTCCAAGCTTCTTTATATTCCTAGCCATACCAACCATGTTAGCTTTGAACTTCACAGGCAAGGCCTTGAGCCACGAGCGTCCTTGAGTGAAAAACCCAGCTTTGTCACCGCTTCCAGACGCAACCTCCATGGCTGAATGAGTTGGGAAAAGTTCGCATGAACTGAGAAAGATCAAAGAGAGCGGAGAATAAAGAGAGTTGGCCAAGAAAGATGCTTGAGGAGGCACTCTACATGCTTCTAATTTTATAAGAAGAAAAGGGCATCTTTTTGGCACATAAAATATGCTATAGAAGTATATGACCATGTTTTGATGTTTCCTTTATATATATATATATACATGCACGTACAAATGAGATCTCACCTATAAAAGGTTCCATAAGCTATTCAAAGAGCTATTTTTTAATCAAAATTTTTAATGTATCATAGCAAACGTTTGTCATAATATAAATATGAATAGCTCTACCAATCAATGTATGAAATAAATTAAAAAATGAAAAACAATGAATTAATAGCAATATCTTGTTTGTTATGCTTGAAGTTAGGATAATTAATTTATACGACGCGACATCGTAACAATATTTTTAAAAATTGTTAATGAAATCATTACTATTACAATTCCAGAATTCTTTTTCCTACTTAAACTATTTTGCATCTTGAAAAAGGAATTGGATTTTGTACCTAGAATTGTACAGGGGTTTTCTCATGGAATACACTAGTTAGACTCTCACCTCACTTTAGTCGTATATTAAAAAAATTAGAGTTAATGCGAAGTTAATGCTTTGGGGTGTTTTAATATTTAGAAAAAAGTATTTTCTTTCTCCAATGATACATACTCTTCCTTCTTTAACTTTTATTTTATTATAGAAAACTTTGAAGAAAATGAAACAAATTGAAATATATCTTTAGTTGCGGAAGACAAAATGATATTTAGAACTTGTTTAACAGTCAAATAGTACCTGAATCCTGCCCACCCGAAAATCCATATATTAGAATAAAATATTGCAAAAATACATCATTTTTATTTTCGTGTTACGACACCTATTATAAGGATAATAATCTTGGTCTAACTGCTATCTATGATCACAAAGAACCACCAAGAAATGAAATCATCTTATTTAGAGAATATGTTACAAAATCAATATAATTTATTTTATTATTTTCCAATTAGTATAGAATAAAAAGTACTATCCATTTTCCTTTTTTTTTCAAAAACGAGGTAAAAGAAACTAAAACATAAGATATTTAAACTTAATAAACGTTTTTTTTTAAATAATAAATAATTCAACTAGATTTATTCGCTAATGAAGGTAGCAACAAATTAAGCTTTCATATTCGTATTCGTTCCATTGTCACAAATCCTTAACACAACAAAACACTCGAAAACAAATCTTGGAGTGACATTATCAACACCCTGCAGGATCTATATATTGAGTTTTATCTGTTCAAAAATACAGATTTAGTTTAATGATAAGTAGATGTTTAACATTCATCAAGATATTAATTCTAATGATCATTAATTCTAATTTAATGATAGAATTAAATTAAACCTGTATTTATGACAGATTCTCAATAATAATAGACTTCCAAGTTTGATTATTAATTCTAATTTAATAATAATAGAGAAAAAAAAAGTTTGATTATTAATTCTAATTTAAGACTTCCAAGTTTGAGTTCTTAAGTAAATTAAACCTGTATTTATGATAGATTCTCAAATAAAAGTTTTGAAGTTCATTCCTTCCCATCTTTAAACTTAGCATTTAAAAAGAGAGAATTTTTTTTTTCAAACTACGGTAGATGTTGCTCTTCAAGATATTTTTCGCTTGAAAATATATTAAAATAATATTTTTTTTTATATATTTTTTTATATTAACATATGATTTAAAAAAAAACATTGTCCAATCACAGCACCAAACACTCGAAAAAACATGAGCTAATTATGACCTCAAAAGTTAATGCGTACATTTATTAAAATAATTCGAGAATTAAATACTCTAATAAATGAGTGTATTAGAATCATATAATCAAGTTTTGATAAAAAAAAATATAAAAAAATATATTTGATAAGTTTTACATGAATGTATTAAAAAAGAAACTAATATAAAGCTTGCACGCTACCACAAAAAAACTTCATAGAATCTAATTTCTAATTAATTATGTATTATTAAAGATATTCATCTAATTTTTTAAATATTTTTGACAAAAACAAATGTTAACAGAAAATTAGTTTATTTAATAAAAAGCAACAAAAATTAAATAATATATTTACGATACTATAATAACTTCAATTTTATTTTCATAGAATATTCATGACCATAAATATAAAAAAAAAATCTACATCATAGGTTCACATATAATAATTAACAAAATAATTATTAAAATTATAAAAAAGAAGAAGAAGCTAGAATCTGATTTTAAAATAAATATCAAGCTGAAAGATGTTTAGTGAAATAACATATTAAATTCAATTTATTTATTCATAATAATTTATTTTGATTAAAATTTAAGAAGAAAAAGTAATTATGAATATCTATACAAAAAGAGAGTTTTTTTATATTATTAAAAAAATTATAATCTTAATTGAAATAAATTAAAAATTTAATGTCAGAATCATATCCTAAATATATTTCTAGTTATTTTATTTAAATGAATTATAAATAAAATATAAGAAAAAAAATAAAAGGGCTTTATTAAACAGAGAAAGGTAGGCTAGAGTGGATCGGTAAGGCCAAGCCCGCAAGTCTGTTCCTTTTTTTATTTAATTTTTTTTGTTAATCAGGTGAATGACAAGTTGTCCTTCCAATGTTTTTCTCAAAAAAAAAAAAAGTTTCTCATCTAATTATTTGTTTTTTCAAATATAACTGATGAAATATTGTCTACAAGATGACTTTCCAACCACCTCAAGTTAACAGAAAATTAAGGTTTGACTTTTATAATCTAAAAACTCTATTTTAATCTTTTTTTTTCAATTGAAAAAAAATTAAGAAACACTCTAAAAACATCGATAAATGTAAATCTATTCCTTAATCGACATTGAATTGGTCAAAAAAAGAAAAATTAATCTAAATCTTAAAATTCTCGTACGACCCACTTTATTTTTTTTGGCGAGATGAAGGCTAAAAAAAACACCTAAATGAAACTAATCTCATAAAATTGAACATGTTGATATTAAAATCTTTTTTTATTTTTGTTGGAATGTGGCCAATCAAGAAATTTCTCAATCTTTAACAAATTTCCAACTATTTGTTTCTCTAATATCTTAAACTCAAAAATTGAAAAATAAATAAAATGATGTTTTAGATCAAAACTAAAATTCTAAAAACAAAAGGGATTTGATATGAACAAAAAAAAGAGTCAAAAAGTACTTTTTTTCCATGAATTTGAGATTGGACAAGCAATTTTATTCTATTTTCAGTTTTGTATCTTTGTTTTTTTAATTGTGTCTCTCTACTACAAATCCAAATTGTATTTTACTAAATTAGTCTCCAACAAAATTTTTAAATCTAACAAGAACTTATAAATATTATAACATATAAGGATAAAGACCATAAACTCAGAAAATATCCAAATTAGTTCACAAGGATGCAATTACAAAAAAGAGTTTAATGACCATAACAAAAAAAATAAAATAAATTTTGCCATTATTGTAATTCATAATAAAAGTTAAAAGCATGTATAGTGATAAAATCTATGGTAAAACCACCAACTTTTTTAGTTTACCTTGAAATTATAATTATAATTATAATTGTAATACTTTAGGCTTTAAGTTAGACTTTCTCCATCGTCGCAATTTAAAAATACAAAGCTATTTTTATTGTAATTTAGAGTTTGTCTCTATACACATGCTTTCTTTATATATAACCCTATTTTTAGAATGTTTAAATTGTTTTAATTGAATAGTCATTTTTTCTATTTAAATACGAGGAAGGAGCATAGTGTAAAAACATCAATAGATCTAGTTCTATGAGAGCCATACTAAATTGAACTTATTATTATTTATGTTTGAAAAGATTTTTATTTTATTTTATTTTAGTCAATAAATTATTCCATAAATATTATTTAAATTCCTCGAAATACGACAACAAACTCCATTTTGTTTAAGTGTGTGATGTGTTTATCACACCATCAATTAACAAAGGTAGTGTTTTTACTACACAACACCTCACAAATCTCTTTTAAATTTAATAGTTTTTTTTATCTCTTTGATTCTTTTGTTTTTCTAATTTCATATTTTAACATTTGGTTTATTAAAAATTAAACTTCATAATTTATTGTGGTTTACTTTATATGTGGTTAGATTGGTCTCATAACTAATGTCACGGGTTTAACGAATTAACTCAGTTAACTCAAGTTTTTTGTCCTTTTTTTAGTATTTGTTTTTCAATTCTATCATTCAACATTGAGTTGATAAGAAATTAAGTTTCATGATTTATTTTAGTTTACTTTCTATGAGGTTATCTTGGTTCTATGACTCAGGTCGCAGGTTTAACGAGTTAACCCAATTGACTCGATTTGTTTTTGTCTATTTTTATTTGGCATTTTTTTAATCTCATCCTTTAGCATTAGGTTGCTTAGGAATGATGGTTCATGATTTATTTTGTATTTCTTTCTATGAGGTTATCCTGATCTTATAACTCAGGTCACATGTTTTATAGGTTAACAATTTCTATTGTGTCTTTTTTCTAGATTGCTTTTTTTTTTAAAAAAATTATCATTCAACAATTGATTTGGGCTTCATAATTTGTTTTGATTTTCTTTCTATAAAGTTATCATAGTCTCATGACCTTGATCACGAGTTTAGCAGGTTAACCCGGGTTGAATCAAGTAATTTTTTATGTTTACTTTCTATGAGATTATCCCGGTCTCATGAACTGGGTCATAAGTTTGGTAGGTTAACCAATGCTGATTTTTTTTTAATTATTTTTTTTCATTTTCATTCTTCAACACTGGGTTGATTGTAATAGAGCTTCATAATTTATTTTGATTTTATTTATATGGGGGTTATCATGGTCTCATGCTCTGCATTGTGAATTTTGCAGGTTAATCAAGTTGACCCAAATCAATCTAATATGTTGCATTTTCAATATTATTTTTTAAAAGTTGTTATCATGAATTTTTGTGAGTCAAACCATTTTTACTAATCATTCGGGCTGCCTTTGGACCCTTCAAATCAATCAAGTCACATTGAATCAACCTTCGTATGATATAAGAGAAAATTACTAGAAAAACTTTAGCAACGCTTGGATGTTTCTTTTATATGTTTAAAAAAAAATAGATATGACTCACAGTGTAGTGTTTGCCAACCATCTAGTAATTTTTATATTGGATCAAATCCTAGATGTGTAGCAAAGGGTCCTTATTATTAAAAAAAAAAATCACATTACACATATTTAAATTTTTAGAACTTTACTTACATCTTATTTAAATTATAAGATAATCTTAATATGCCAAACATATAAACATAGCAGAAAATTAATAGGATACACACCTCTTGCCATGATTGATTAAGTGTTAAAGCAATTGTTTGGAAATCTTAGTGCTATCAAGAATAAAAAGTCTTCTAATTTATGCCAAAACTTTTGGGTTTCTCTGTGTAGATAGAAGACACAGACTTTTCATTCTCTTTGATTAGATTAGGGACCTTTTATATATAACATAATTTTACACCTTTATCCATCATAAATGTTTTTAGCTCATTACTAGAGTCCAATGGGCTCTAAGTTTTTACTGTCATTTAATTGAAAATCTACATGACATATAGGCTACCTTAAAAAATATTTTTCTAATATTCTCCCACTTGGTCTATATAACAACACCTGAAAAGTAACAATATCTTTTTAGATTTCAAAATATCTAGTAAATGGAAACACTTACACTTAAATCAAGAATACAATAAATCATATCGGTCACACTTTATAATCATGTACTTCCTTCCATGTATTTCAATACATTGCTTCCTTAGAATAAAGCACTCAATGAGAAAATAAACTTTATGAATGAATTTCTAATAAGTCATTTGGGTCCAACTTTATATATCTCAATAGATATAGAAAATAAAATTTTATGTGCATAAAACATCACTTTAGTCTACAAGAATAACATAACAATTGTCTAGACAATCAACTAAAAGAAAATGAAGTTAAATATCAAATGGGTTAGCTAGACCCATACGATCCGCATGACCTATATATTATTTTGCCAACAATGCTTAAGTTATGAGATCTACAATCATCAGCCCAGTGCTAATATTCCCAATGAGCACTTCATGTTCCTTCACTTTTCCTCTCACAATGAGATACTTCATGTCAATGTGCTTGTTTCAGCTTCCATTCTTATTATTCTTAGAGAAAAAAACTATAACCAGATTATCATAATATATCTTTATTGGTCTTGATATGGAATCGACAACTTTAAGACCAGAAATAAAATTTCTTAACTAGATCACCTATGTCGTTGCTTCATAGTATGCAATGAATTCTACTTCCATAGTAGAAGAGTCAACAATGGTTTGCTTAGTACTTCTCCAAGATACAACTCCTCTAGCAAGAAGAAAAATGTAACCTAAAGTAAATTGTCTTGTGTCTACATAACTAGTAAAACCCGAGTCTAAATAGCGAATCACCTCAAAGTGATTAGTGTGTCTGTAAGTCAACTTGTAATCCTTGGTTCCGTATATGTACCTAATGACTTTTTTAGCAGTTTTTCAATGGTCCATTCCTTGATTACTCTAGAACCTTCCCAATATTCCTACTACAATTATCGAGTTAGGTTTTGTACAGACTTGTGCATACATCAAACTATCAACTATAGATGCATAGGGAATGTTACTCATCTGCTATTTTTCCAATGTATTTTGTGGGAATTGATTTTGGTTAAATTTCTACCTTTTCACAATTGGTGCTACTAAAGGTGCATAATTTGACACCCTGAATGTTTCCAAAACTTTTTCAATATAGGCCTTTTAAGACAGTTCTAATATCATTTTAGACTTGTCTCTGTAAATCTCTATGCCAATGACATAAGAGACTTCACCCAAATCTTTCATATCAAAGTTTTGAGAATAAATTGTTTTATGTCATGTAGCAAACCCAAATCACTACTTGCAAGAAGAATATCATCTACATATAGGACAAAGAAGTTATATTTGCTCCCACTAATCTTAAGGTATATATATTGATCAACAATGTTCTTAATAAAACCATATGAGACTATAACATTATAAAATTTAATATATCACTGTTGGGAGGCCTGCTTTAGTCCATATATAGATTGCATTAGTTTACACAACAAGTGGCTATATATGTCATCACAAAAACCTTCAGGTTAATTCATAAATATCTCTTCATCTAAATTTCCATTTAGAAATATTGTTTTGACATCCATCTTCATTTAGAAATGTTGTTTTGACATCCATCTAATGTAGCTCTAAATCAAAATGAGCTACTAATGCCATTATTATTCTAAATGAGTCCTTTTTAGAAACTGGAGAGAAGGTTTCATGATAATCTATGTCTTCCTTTTTAGTATAACCCTTAACAACATGTCATGTTTTATATTACTTCATATTACCAGAAGCATCTCTTTTGGTTTTATAATCCTATTTATAGCCCACACTTTTAGATCCTTCAAGTAATTCGATGAGGTTATAAACTTGATTTTAAGACATAGACTTCATTTCTTTCTTCATGGCATTATACCATGGAACAGAGTTTTATCCATTCATAGCTTGTAAAAATGAACTTTGATCATCTTTAGGTACAACATCAAAGTCAGACTCTTGAAGATATACAAAATAGTCATTGGAAATACCTAGTCTCCTTGTTCTTGAAGATCTACTCAATTCAACTTTCTCTTGTAGGTTTACTTCATCAAGAACTACTTGCTTTTGAATTGGTTATTGCTCAAAATTATATAAATGTTTTTCTTGAATAATAATCATTTGTTGTTTATCTTTACTCAACTCAGTTAAATCTTGTATTTTCTCAAATTCTATCATTCTAGGAAAATCACTCCCACTGAAATTAAGATCCTCAAAGAATGTAGCATTTCTTGCCTCTACTACTCTTGTACTATGAGAAGGACAATAAAACTTATACCCTTTAGAGTTCATTGCATAACCAATGAAATAACCACTAGTTGTTTTTAGGTCTAATTTATTTAGTTAAGGATTATAAATCTTTACCTCAATAAAACAACCACATAGATGTGTATGATTTAAACTAGGCTTTGATCCTTTCCATAATTCAAAAGGTGTCTTAAACAAAACTTTAGATGAAATCCTATTTAAAATATACACAGCAGTCTTTAGTGCTTCATTCCTAAGAATAATGGTAGATTATAATTACTAATCATACTTCTTATAATGTTTATAAGGGTACGATTCCTTCTTTGAATCACATCATTTTGTTGTGGTGTGGCAGATATTATATAATATGTAATAATGCTCTGTCCTTCAATGAACTTTGCAAATAGACCTGACATTTGTCATTTTTCTATGTACTTACCATAATACTCTTCATCTTTATCTGACCTTATAATATTTATAGTCGTTTTCTTCTTTTTTTCTCTACATTAGCCTTAGAGGACTTAAAAGCATCAAGTGCTTCACTCTTATTAAATAAGAGATAAAGATACATAAATCTAGTATGGTCATCTAAGAATAAGATAAAATATCTCTGGCCATTCTCAAGTGAGTATTAAATAGTCCATAGATGTTAGTATGTATGACTTCTAAAAATTTTGAGCTTCTCATGACACCTTTAATAGTTCTGTTAACAAGGACACCCTAACAATAAATGAGTAGCATACATAAGAACCATATCACATAAAACCTCATCTTTATATTTTCCAAATGAAAAACAAAACAGAACCTGTTAAGTAACTCTTACTTCCTCACATTCATTCAACCATTGAAGTCTATAAAGTCATTCATGTTTTAAAGTGTTTAGATTCAAATTTAAAAGAAGTGTAGCGCTAGCAATATTAGTACAACTCTCACTATCAATAATAATATTACATACCCGGTTTAGTAACTCTTACTTCCTCACATTCATTCAACCATTGAAGTTTATAAAGTCATTAATGTTTTATTGTGTTCAGATTCAAATTTAAAAGAAGTGTAACGCTAGCAATATTAATACAACTCTCACTATCAATAGTAATATTACATACCATATTACTTATATGTCATTTAGTATGAAATATATTCTTCCTTTATTGTCTCACATCACCATCCTTAATATGAGCTTTAAATGATCTTCTAATCACCAAAGTCTTTCCATCAATTATATACTCAACTTCACTACAATTCTCAAGTGGTACATCTCATCCTCTTCGGATTTGTCACTATTAAATTCAATCTCCCCCTATACTTTCATAATCATAATCTATTTGTTTGGATGTTGTGAAGCTATATGTCTATTTCTCAAACACTTGAAACACTTAATATCACGATTAAGATAAGTTTGAGTTTTGGTTTTACCTTTCTGTTCAATGGTTGAGTCCATCTTAAATGTTTTAGGTGTTTTGAATTTTCTAATGGTATTCAGCTTTAATGGGATAACCCCCTCTCTTTTATAATTTAGTCTCTAAGCTAAAAAAGAACCTAGATTACTTTCTTGACATGCATGCCCTTTCTTATTAACTACCTTTCTACCTTGGTAGCCATAAAACCATATCTTGTAGCTCAACATAATGTTGTAATTCAACCACATTAGTTATCTTTATATTAAAACCATTCAAGAGCCTTGACATTATAACCTTTTTATCCTCCATAACATTAGCTCTAATTATGAAAATCTCCATCTTCTTATGGTATTCCTCTACACTCTTAGACCCTTGAGCCAAACTTTATATTTTCTGAAATAATTCTCTATAATAATTTACAAGAACAAACCTCTTTCTCAAGATTGCTTTCATATCATTTCAATCATCTACAAGTCTCTCTACATTGCGTTTCCTACCTAAATCAATTTTAGGTGGTCAGAGACATCACATTCATTCGTTTAAAGATGCCTACTCGATCAACCAAAACTGTTAAAGAAGAAGATAAATAGTGGCCGAACGACGCATCATCTAGGTTAAACCCTAAAAATTAGGGTTTTTAATTTGGGATTTGAAAATTTTCAATTTAATCTCTGTTCTTCCAATTCTTTTTAATTGCACCTGTAATTGGCTCCCAACTTTTAATTTCATGCAATTTCACCCTTGTCAAACTCAATTGTCAGCTCTAAAGTTTAACACCTTTTCCAATTAGGTTCTTGGTTCTCAATTTATGCAAATTGACCCTCAAATGACCATCAAACTTTCAATTTCTTCAATTTAGCCTCTAATTTTGCTAATTTAAGTCTCGAAGTCTCACGCCTTTTAAGGTTTGGTCCTTGTTTTTGAATTTCTTTAATCAAGTCTCTAATTGCCTATTAAACTTCAATATTTATGCAATTAAACCCTTAATTTGATAAAATTAGCTTTTCAAAATTGCAATTCAACCCCCAGACTTTAATTTCTTCCAATTAAAGCCTAAATTGAATTCAAAAACCAATTTTTCTTGGAATTAAACCCACAATAAATTTAATTAAACCCTGAAAAATCCCAATTAAGTTGTCAAACACTCAATTTCGAATTTATCTTCCAAAATTGAATTTTTCTTGTTAATAAGCCCTTTATCAGTCAATTTTTAACTTTGGATATTTTGATCCTCCTTAACTAGTTTTTTTTTTGTTGCAATTTTTTGGTTTTTTTTTTAACTTTTTTTTTTTTGTATATTTATATGGGGTCTCAAAATGGGTATTAACAATAATAGTAAACTTAATAACAATAATACTAAACTTAATAACAATAATTTTTACCTTTTACTCAAATTAATGGTGATAATGTAAAATCAACTGTACTTTCTTCTTCCACTCCAAATAAGCTTTAAGATTGTTTTTACCCTGAAAAGCTAGAATCTTCATCTTAATACTCCCTAAATTTATGTCTAAACCATCAAGAAAGCCATCCTTCTTATTTGTTCAAGCTATGATCATGATTAAAATCAGTGACCTTCTCATTTGTATTTTCAGCTATAGACTCATCTAAAGGTGAAATAACTCGTCTTGCAAGCCTTTTACTCTCAAGACCTTTATGGACTAACTTGTCTCGAAGGGTAGCTACTTCAGTTCACAATCCAGTCATCTCATTCATAACCTCTCAAAACCTCAAGTTTATAATCTCCAATTGTTATTTCATAGTCAAATAACCTGATTCTGGATTATTCTTATCTTTTGGCGGTGATGATCTATTTTTGGTTGACATCGTCGAGATCTAAGAATTATGTTAATAGCAAGAAAAATATATCCTTACACACTCCCTCAAGTGTTTACACGATGTCACTCCTCTTGTGTTTCATATAAATATTTGGATTTTCACTATAATAAGCTTATTTTTTACCTTTTACCACTCAATCTAAAAAAATTCAGTTCTTTAATGAATTAATTCATAACAAATAAAAAAAGTTTAACAACTTAGTAATGCAATCCAAAATGATATATAGACTCAAAAAGAAATAAAAGAATAATAAAGAATCAATATGAAACTATGAATATGAAATCATGAATAGCAAAATGAATTTGTGTAAAATGTGAATGACACAAAGACACAAGAAAATATTACAACAATAAGAAAACTAAATGAAATAAGACTCCAATAACTCAAATTAAGCAAAGACATTATATATATGACTTTAGTTGAAACTAATTAGAAAGAAAGTATTGACACAAAAACTACCCGTTATGAAATTATTTGTAATTTTAAAAAATAACCCAACAAAAATATATCTAAATAATCCTAAAACAAATATAAGTCATTAAGATATTCCAAAAATCAAGAACTTTCAAATTTAAGTTGTCGAATCCAAGATTTGATGAAAACCCCTAGTTTTTATGGTGAAACCCTAATTTTTCCCTTTTGTCTTTTGTACGATTTCTTTCATCTTTCATTTTTTTGAATTGTAAACAACCAAATAATTAATAATTTTTTAAAAAACTTTTGCCACAACTAGGTTCTAGATGATGACAACAATGAAGTAATGCAAAAACTAAAAGATAAAGGGATATAACTTGATTTTACAGCCTTACTTTAATAACAACTGATGTGAATCCCTATAGATATAAAGATCTAAAAATTCAAAGTCAAATTAATCCTTTCGCAGACTTGTAATTAACTTATATTAAGGCACTAAGACTATACAAATTGAACCCCATTTAATTCCTATGAAGAAACACAAGCAAGTAGTGTGGAAGACGCCATGAAGCTTGGTTAATTCTTTTATAAGTTAGAGTAGTTCAATTCAGAACCATATCAAGAGAATTCCTCTCATAATTTACACATAATATGCAACAATAATACATTCCAACCTAAAAGAAATATTGTCTTACAAAAGTAGTATTTATACTTGAAATAAAATAAATACTAATTAATTTAATGGGCTAACATCAACCCAAATTAAAATAAGAAAGAGAGAAGTATATTAAGTATGAAAGTATATAAATAATGAAGGAAATGAGCGGTGTAGTAAGTGATCAAAAGCATGAATGTATGGCTAGCAATGTGGCTATGTGGCCTTACATGGCATGCTATGTTTCAACTTGTTGGAAACACTACAAGAAATTCAACTAAAACCAACAGAATTACCGACAAAATTTTTCTATCCGTAATTTGTGGTGATAATTACCAACTGATGTAAATCCCTCGGTAATTCTATCGGTATATACTGACAGAATAATTCTGTCGTATATACCGACAGAATTACAGACAGAATATATAGAATTTTGAAGAAAAAAAAGCAGGTCAATGACGTGGAAGTTTTTGCGGGCGATTTTACCAACGAAATTATCGAGGGATTCAAAAGTGACCCCTTCACCGGTAGAATCGCCGATGGAATCACCGAAGAAAATATTATGTCGGTGATTCCATAGGTAAAAGTTAATATATCACCACGCTGCCGACCTTCCCCTCCCCTTCCCTATTTCTCCTTATTCTTCCCCCACACCTGCATCTAAACAAACTGCCCCACCCCCCAACTGCAAACACCCACCCCCCTATAATATCCCCCTCTTCTCAACACAGGTCATTCTTCTTTAACTTTTGTAGTCACAACATCCATGTTCTAATTTATTATGGATTTTGTTATTTTTTATAAGTAAATCTATCTTTTTTTTTTAATTTTAACATTAAAATATCAATTTTATTATTATTTAATGTTTTTTAGTATATGTTTTTTGTTAGTGTATGTACATGTTTTATTGTTTTTTCTCAAACAAACTTGTAGTATGAATGTATAATTTTGTACTTATTATGGTTTGTTTTAGATTTTGTAAAATTTTATTTGTTTGTAAACTGTTGAAACTTATGTCGAATTACCAAATTAGATGTGTTGTGATGAAATAAATAATAGTTTGTTTAACGAGACCGTTTTAATTTTTATCAATGCTATTGCGAAGTTGTAATTTCCATAAATTTATGTGTATAAATTTGTATGGACGTTGATAATTGATAATGAATATTTAAGAGAAGTTTTAATTAGTTTGTTGGATAATCTCGAGTTAAACCAATGTTTCTGCAAATTTATTTACTTAACATAGTTAATTAATACATGTTGTCAACATTATTTTATAGAGGTTTGATAGAAATCATGGATGATTGTTTATGGATGTATCGAGATTCACCACAAGGATTGCAAAGGATGGATTATTGTAATAGGGTTCAGGGTTTGATTAATTTTGCAACATCTATTTTGAGAAATTTTAGTAGAGGCGGTGTTAGGTGTCAATGTAGGAAGTGTAAAAATAAAAAATATCTACATCCAGATGTTGTAACGATGCATATTCTACACAAGAGGTTTATTGTGAAACCCTAGAAAATTTATGATTTAAATATGCGGATGTATAACCTGCCATGTAAACGTAAGACTGAAAGTGATATATAATGGAGGGGATGACCTCCATAAAATGAATTTTGTTTTAGAATTCATAAATACAGAGAAATTGGTAACGTGTTTTGATGGATAAAATAATGAGAGAAATGAAAAAATGTTTCTAAGAAATAAGTGAGGTAATAAAGAATACATTATAATAAAGGATAATTCAATGAAAATGGCAGGACTGAAGGTGCAAGCATCAATTAAAAAATCAGTGACGTTACTTTGAAACGATAATAATACCCGATAAATAAATAAAGATAGAAATTTTAAAATGAATATATTCCAAAATAATAAAATGACCTTAAAGGTTTAGAAAGATAATTGATATTATTTTATGTGAGGATTGAACAAGAAAATTTGGATCGTTGATGAAAAGTCATGAACTGATTAATTTTACATTAGAAAGCAGAGCTCTCAATCCAATCGTCGGATCGGGATGAAATTTTGCATGAAGTCTATTAATATGTTTTCCTACCTTGGTGAAAGATATCATCCCAATGGAAGTTTGGTAAAGACTAGCGATTTAAGCAGAAACAAACCGGATAGCTTACATGAAAAATAAAATAAAATACATAAATATATAAATGAGGGACATAAAGGTAATTAGGGGAAAGTGTGCCTTTAAAACAGCAAAAGGCCAGCAGTTCAAAAAAAAAAAAAGGAAGTGTGTGAGAGATAATAGAGAATTCGGCTAGAGAGAGATGCAAAATTGGGAGGAACCAATAATGCTCCGGTAGCCATATCTCTGGAATCCACCGTTGGATCATGTAGATTGTTGGATATGTTGTTCTTCTCACACTCCTCTACTAACTGACCGGAGGGATTTGAAGGCACATAATCCGTTTGACAGAAATCATCATCGGAAGGTTCCTGGAAAACAAAAGGAAATTCACTTGCAGGGCAGTTTTGGTCGCCAGCCGATTTTTCTCTCTTCCACCGTTGGCTCATGCTTATTTTTGGATATGTGGTGCGCCTAGATGTTGCCTTACTTCTGGACGGTGGAGATCGGAAACGCAGTCTCCGGCAAGGTGTCGTTCATGTTGAATAGTAGCTCGTCCATTTTCAGGTCAGTTCAGTTTTATTCAGATCTATGGAGATCAAACCGTTGGATCATTCTGATTTTGAGATATATTGTACACAACCCAATTATCTACATTCTAACCGTTGGGTTCAATGACATAATTAGAGGTGGATGACTTATTGCTTTTTGAATCTATTGCTAGTCTTAGTAAAAATTTAGGAAGCTTGATTTAATTACATGTTTTGATGAAATTAGAATTGTGTGGGTGTTGGGTTTATGTAAGGTGTAATGGTAAAATATGTTCTTGTTATTAGTGTTGTTATAGATTAATTGTGTTGTGAAATGTGTTAGGGAAGTTTTGAGGACATTAAGTTTGTTGATTTAATGGATATATGTTTTTAGACATTAAAAAGGATTGGGTCTAGTGATAATTGAAAGAAAACTTGAAGAAAATTGTATCCTCCATTTAATGCAAAGATTCGGCCTAGACATATAAATGAGAGGATAATCGTAATTGTTTTAATTGCTATGGAATTTGAGTTGAATGAGGTTATAATAGATATGAAATGAATGGGCAAATGTTTATCTGGAATAGTTAAAAAGGGAATCATCCCTCGCCATGAATAAAGGCATTCGGCCAAATGAAGAAGAAATAAGGAGATAAGACTTTGATTCATTTTCTATGTAAATTAGGTATGGATGTATTTATGTGTATAAAGAAAATTAGGTAGAGTGTCAATGGGAAGAATTTTAAAAGGATCCAAATTCTCATCATAATATGGAATTCAACCAAAAATGGAAATCTTGAACTTGAGTTTATTCGACCTAATGTTATGGGGATTTTTATGGGATTGTGGTTTGTTGAATGCCAAATGAATTGTGTTATGTTTGAAATAATAGATTAATGTGAGGAAAATTTCATTTTTGTGGATTTTTAAGGTTGTCCAAATGGATAATAAAATGGGAGAAAAAGGTTAAATTAAGACGTGCATGGAATTATGATGAAAAATATGTTGTTAAATTTACTTAAGATGAAGTAAAGTGAACTTATGAAAAAGAATTGAAAAACTCATCATGAAAATAAATAAATAAAAAATAAGGTCATTCGGCCAAGAATTGGTTTGATAAGGAAAATGAATTAGCTTCAATGGTATGAATAAATGTAAGGATGTGAAGTTACTAAGTCTGTACATGATAGGTTGAGTAGATAAAAATAAAATAAAATAAAATTATTAGGTCATGTTTAAAGATATTCAGCCTGGAAAGAC